>NC_136988.1:3702527-3877527 GCF_032717465.1 Coenobita brevimanus | reverse complement strand
GCACCATAAACCTCTTCGCATGCACATATAATAATGTATAAAATTACGCAATTTTACTAGCTTTACGATTTTCTTATTATCTTAAATTAGTTTAAGTGTTCCAGACTTGAAAGTCAACGAACAAAGAGCAGGTGTGAGTGGGCGTCATTTGGTGGATTAGTTCTGTAGCGCCACACGACGCAGTAACAATTTATTTACCTTTTACTATGTTTACATGTTTATTCAGTTTATTCATAATACCATTAGTTGAATTTATTCTGTTTTAAGGTAGATTTCTTGTGTTAAAGGAGTCAATGGGGGCTATGTGTTATCGCTTCTGTTGAAAAAGTCTTTCATAAGCTGAATTAAATTATTTTCTTGGAGCAAGAATGTGAAGAAAATCAAAGACTGCTAAAATTCCCAAGAGGATGCAGGATGGTCTCCACACTGGTACAGTACTTTGACATACTTCTGTGTTAATTACCATGGTGATTAAAGATCACACAAAACTTAAAACCCTCATCTGTGTGTGTTTCTGTGACTTGATCTTTGACCCTCAAAGTATATAGTAAAAAGAAAATGAAGAAGGGGTACGGAGGTATTGACCCAGGGAACACTTGTACCAAGTCTGAAGTGAATTGCCGTGTAACATAACTGACGGGGGAAGATGTACACGAAATATCGGCAGACGCAGAAAGAAAAAGGCTAATGTGAGAGAAAAATGGAGAGCCAAGAGGAATGCTTACTGTAGTATACTCGTAAGTAATAATAGATGAGGGAATAAATATGAGATTAAGAATAATACAACTGAAAATCTACAAACGAGAAGCAAATAAGAGAAAAATTGACAACCACAAGAGTAACGACGGAAGGTCAAGAAATATGATGAATATGGTGATCTTTCAAAGAAGGAAGATGGCAGGAAGCAATCGTAAAGGATATGAATTATTATAAAATTTATTTGAAATCAAGGAAATTGAGAAATGAAAAGGGATGAAAGGGAAGACAGCAAGAGAGACAAAGGAGAATAATGAGGCAGATGGATGGATATAAGTAAGAGAGGAGGAAAAAGTCATTTAGAAATACGAAAAATTAAAGAGAACTAGCTCGTAAACCCATTTCCCGCTACACTCTCTACGTGTTTACTCCTCGCCCACCTATTTTTCCCCAGGCCCCTGATTCTGAGCATTGACAAATTTTTCCCTGTTGATTTATTTTCATTGCTTAGATATGCTTCCCATGGACCTATTTTCCTCATGGAACCAGTTTTACCTCATGGATGTATTTTCACAGACCACTGTTCGCTCATGGAGTTTTTTTTTTTTTCCTGGGGGAAGGGGGCAGTGGCTGAATCAGTAAAGGTGGCCTGCAGTCCTAATGGACCCAGGATCGAATCCAGGCTGGGGCAGGGAATTGTTGAAGGATTTGAATTTCATAACAGCATACTTAACTGAACTACCAGAAGACCCGCCGACATGTCGTAAAAATACCCCTGGTAATGCCAGTACATCAGTCTTGTATGAGACAACCCTTGCATGTATTCAGTATAGACGGTGGGTGTTAGCGCCGAAGTGGTGATATGTCGAGGTGTGTAGGAAGACTACTGGGCTTTGGGGTAGGCCCTGAAGCATTGCCTAGAGTCAGGCACGTAAAAAGAAGTATGAACCTATTTCCCTCCTTGGACCCACTGTATTTTATCCCTGGACCTAATTTTATCATGGTCCCATTTTCCACGATGGAGTTATTTTCCTCATCAGCCCATTTCTTTCCTTGGACCTGTTTTTCTCATGGACCTATTTCCCCCTTGGGCCTGTTTTAACTCAAGGAACTACTCTCTACCCGTAAGGAAGCACCGAATCTGCATATAGATCTATTTTTCTTCATGAACTTATTTCCCCACAAACCTGTTTTTGCTCATATAATCTTTGTTCTGATTTGACCTATTTCCCCGGGAACATATTCTACTTGGATCTAGTTTCCTATGTGGACCTTTTCTTACCATGGACCTTTCAGTTTATGGACATAATCTGCAGGAACCTATTTTTCTCATTACCTTCACAGCCATTCTCGTACCCACCCAGCTGCCTGGCTGATCAACCCACTCATTTGACACACCTGCCCACCCACTAACCTATCCACCCACCCTACTTTGTCCAACCACCCAGCTACTCCACCCCACCCATGTATCTCATTAATAACCATCAATGAGAAAGTTTGGGCCATGGCTCTGTTATGATAACAGGGAAAGTGTAACATTAATTTCTGACCTAGACCATGCAATGGAATATCTTCATTACACACAGTAGAGTCCAAGAATAGTTTCTTTCCAATCACTTTCTCTAAGTAGAATAACGATCCTGGATGGATGACTACTGAAAAAAAAGGTTGGGGGTGGGGGACTCAACGTTCGGTGTGCCCGAGCACACAGTGGGGGACAGCATCAACGACTTCGTCAATTATGAAGGAAGGTTATATGTAAAATTAAATCCTCAAAAGCAAGTTGATTTCATTGCAGTATTCAAAACCTTTGTAACAACAAGAATGGATATTGGCATAATGAAGTACAAACCCCCACAAATTGTAGACCCAAGATGTGGAAGTTAGGCCTGGATAACGCCCCTGACGACCAGAGTTTGGCTGAAAAAAATATATCGCAATTTACAGTGTGCAGCCACTTGCCTTCCCTCCATACAGCCTCACCTCCTACTTATCTCCCAGCAGAGGAAGGCATCACTGAGCTTCGACCATTGAAAGTTGCCAAACGTTTCTCTAAGCTATGGAACAGCAATACCACGCCTCCAGGCAACATCATAGTAAGTTTATCAGGGAATTTGCTATAGAGCTGAGCGTACTTCTCACTCATATTTACAACAGATCTCTAAAACGAAGGTCATGTGCCTTCCCCATGGCGTCTGGCAGTTATCATCCTGAGACAAATGATACCTAATCCCAACACTATAGATTAACTTAGACCTATTAGCCTCACTCCCACTTTCAGCAAGACCCTTGACAGCTTTGTAGCACCACTTGGTCATGCCTGACATTCTTCCCTCTATTGATCCAAGACAATATGGCAACATGAAGGGCTGTTCAACCGCACACTACCTTGTCCATCTTTTTCAAGATGTATTAATTGACTCTGATAAACTTGGTAAGTTATGCTTGGTAGTTATGAACGACATCTCAAAGAGTGTTGATATTAATAACCACTCACTACTTGTGATTCGGAGGCTCTTTGAACTTGGACTGTGGTCTATGGTCCTCAGGGGGTTCGGTCGTTTCTTTAATGACTGGATGCAGAGAATTTGTGGCGCGTCTGGGATGCTCAGTACATGGAGCAAAATAATATGTAGTGCTCCTCATGGAACAATGTTGGACCCACTGCCTTTCTGGCCATTGTCAGTGATGTGGCAAGAGGTTCCCACAGACCCACCAAGCATGTTGATAATCTCACAATCAATGAAACATGCCCATTAGAAGAACTAACAACTTGCAACAACTACTAGGACGGAGGTTCTCCTCACACGGGTCTCAGAAAGCAACATAGCCATCAACAAAGAAAAATGCCGAGTTATGCACCTACTAGCAAGTAAAAAGCCACTAGTATATCCTGATTTGACATTAGAAGGCACAAGCATTCCGGTAATGAACAGTTTTAAACTACTGAGGATCACCATCCCAAACGATGTGTAGAGACAATATCATTTCATTAGTGTGGCCGCACGGTCAGCAAAACTTCTTCACATTCTCCATGCCCTTTGGAATTTTTTATGCTCCTTGACAGCAAATGATCAAGGCCTTCATTACATACTGTACAGCAGACCTCTTAGAATACTGCTGTCCTCTTGTCCATACTGGCCTCACAGAACATGCCAAACAGATGGAAAAAGATTCAATGGTAAGTAATGCAAACAGCAATAGGTTGGGATACGAGGTACCAAGATGCAAGCGACTTGTTCCAGCTAAGTACTTTGGTGCCGTAAATCTGAACGTGGACTACTGAATACATCACGGTATCGAGACCGGTCTCCACCGAGGCAGTGTGAGGTTTGTGCCAGGACAACACGAGGAGCTGACTGCTTCCTTCACTTCTGATGTGGTGCCAGACTCAGGAATTCATGCATTCGTTGCTTCACATCACTACTTACTTCACACAGTTTGTAAATTATAATACTACACATGATTATTTGTTTTCTCATTCGAAATTTTGGGTAATTTTAATTATATGGAGTGACCAACCCTTGTCTGTACGTTTTTGTCATTTTTTTAAGACCTAGATTTTCTTATCCACAATTAAACATATGTTGTATGTACGCGTAATTATAAGAGCAATGGTGTAACTTTTTAATGAATTGTCATGTCTGCCTCTCTGTTTCTCTGTCCACTTCACCCATATGCCCAACAACTTCTCTAATCAGACACCAACCTCCACCACCAAGTAACACACACACACACACTCACACACACACACACACACACACACACACACACGCACGCACGCACGCACGCACACACACACACACACACACGCACGCACGCACGCACGCACGCACGCACACACACACACACACACACACACACACACACACACACACACACACACACACACACACACACACGAGGGCAGAGAGAGAGAGAGAGAGAGAGACTCTATGTAACTAATATTTGTGACTACAGCTGGTCTAAGAACCGAATATATGACTTTGTCCTGTGACCTGACCTTGAACAGATTACTAACAAAATTTGATTTCTTCATTCTTGCATGACTATTAACACTTCCATCAATTTTGGTTCAAATAAGATGAAAGTGTTAGAGTTGATTTTGCACATTGACTTCGATCTATGACCATTCTTTATGGCCTTGACCTCTGACCGATTGCTCTAAAAATATTTGGTTTACTCCTTGTCTGACCCTTCACCTTTCCATTATATTTGGTTAAAAATTGGACTAAAACTTTATGAAGTATTTTGTTAATAGTCACACATACAGTTCGAAATTTGACCTTGGCCTGCGATCATGGCCTTTGACTGGTTATTCTCAAAACTGAATCCTTCACCATTGTACTACCCTAGGCCCCTCCCCAAGAAATGGCTAGTTTTGGACGAAAACTGGTGAAGTTGACCTTGCCTTGCGACCCTGACCATTGACTTATTTTCCTCATATGTTTAGTCCTTGCCTGATCGTCAACCACTCCATCAAGGTTGGTTGAAATCGAGTGAAGACCGTTTTAACAGTTTTGCCAACGATTTCACACAAGGGCGGATCTTTGACCTTGCGCTGCTGCATCGACTTTGGACAGATTGTTCTAAAACCCGAATGAGTTTATTCTTGGTTTACCCCAAGGCCTTACCAATGTTGGATCAAACTGGCTAAAAACTGCATCAGTTGATTTTCCTGGGTCGGCGTTTGACCTAACCTTGTGGATTTCAGTTTTGACCTATTGTTCTCCAGAGTAATAAGTTTTTTCGTGGATAGTCACCCAAATTTCTTCACCAAGTTTCGTTCAAATCGGATAATATCTCTTTATTTTGTTAAAACCAATACACAAAGGTAGACAGGCACAATGTCGTTCGAAACACAACACCAGCTACTCGTTGCACAAGTCACAGGTGTAATAATAATAATAATAATAACGATAATAATAACAATAATAATAAACAACAATAATAATAATAATAATAATAATAATAATAATAATAATAATAACAATAATAATAATAATAATAATAATAATAATAATAATAATAATAACTGTATTAATAACAACAATAACATTAAAAACAACAACAGTATTTCTACCACTACACCTATTACTGATACAGAAAAAGAAAATTCAACGTATAATTTGTACCTTCTATCATTTCCCAAGAATATATAAAAACTGAAATTAAAAAGAATATCTTGAAGTGTTTTTTTTTTTCCTTGATATAATATTCAGGGAACAGAATTTAATTATGAAAACTTTTGACCTTCATAAAATATGTCGAAATATTTCTTTCTGATTAAAAAAAAAAAAAAAATGATAATTTGTGGAAGGATGTGGAAGAAGGTGGTGGGATACTGAACGAGGTGAGGGAGGGAGGGAGGGATGATGGGAGTGAGAGGGATAGATGTTAGTGGATGGAAGAGTGGAGCAGAGGGTAAAGAAGACGGTACGAAGAGAGAAAACGATGGTGTGAGCGAACAGTAAGGCGGGAAAGAGAGTGCGACGGTGACTGAGTATAGGATGGTGTGAGAGAGAAGGACAGTGGGAAAGCGAGAGTGCGGGGGCGAGAGATGGCTGGCTGAGATTATGACGGTGGAAAAGTGAGGAAGAAATGAGACAGATCCGTTAATATGGAAGATGTGAGCCTTGGCATGTGTGTGGTCGTGGATGGTAGGTTACAGGGGTGGAATATAGCCATGTGGGCGGGCGAGGAGGATATTGCTAAAGTTATTACTCAGGTTATGTTTGAGTTTCGGGAAGAGGCAAGTAGGCGGCAGGTAAGAGAAGTGCTTAGATTAGGTCAGGTTACGTAAAGTTATTACTGGTTGAGGTGAGTGTAGATGAGTAAGAGTGTTTAAGGTATGTCAGGTTAAATCCGTCTTGCTTCAGGAGAGTGCGCGGTGAATAAGAAGAATACTTAGTTGTTTGGTTAGGCTAGGTTAGGTTGAGGCGAGTGTGTGGTGGGTAGGAGTGTTTTATTTTGGTTTGGTCAAGACTAGTTGAGGCAGACCTGTGGTGGGTATGACTAATGGGAAGGTTTTCATTTCCTTGGTCATTGTATCCCCTTCACGATGCTTTTGCCAGCGTCATAAGACAGAGTGATGGGTACCTAAGAGTGATGCGTACTTGCTCTGTTGCACCGGCGCTCGTGAAGCAAGAGCGAGTGTTGTTTTGATCTCTGTCTGTCTGTCTGTCTGTGTCTGTCTGTCTATCTGTCTGTCTGTCTGTCTGTCTGTCTCTCTCTCTCTCTCTCTCTCTCTCTCTCTCTCTCTCTCTCTCTGGTGTGTGTGTGTGTGTGTGTGTGTGTGTGTGTTCTTACTAATTGTATCTTTACAGGAATGAGTCAAGCTCGTACTGTCCCGTGTCTTAAACCATATTTATCGTACATATCCTTAAATTTGTGAATTGTTTTGACACACACTATTTCATTCGGTAGTGCATTCCATTGATCAATTGCTCTGTTTGGGAAACTGAATTTCCTTACGTCTTTATCACCTCTCTTCTTATGCAGTTTTTTGCAGTGTCCTCTTGCTGATGCTTCTCCAAATGTTAAGTAATCATTTATGTTTATTTTCTCCTTTCCTGATATGCATTTATATAGCATTATCATGTCACCTCTTTTCCTTCTCTCCTGTAATGTTGGTAGATTCAGTTTATTTAGTCTTTCTTCGTAGCTTAGGTCCCTTAAGCTTGGTATCCATCTTGTAGCGGCCCTTTGAACTTTTTCAATCTTGTCTATGTGCTTTTTGAGATGAGGACTCCAGACTACTGATGCATATTCCAGGGTTGGTCTAATGAATGATGTTATTATCCTTCTTAGCATGTCTTCATTTATGTATGTGAATGCTGTTCTCATATTTGCAAGCAGTGTATACATGTTCCGTACCTTCTCGCTGATGTGATCAGCCGGAGATAGTCTGTTATTGATAATCACACCTAGGTCTTTCTCTCTTTCTGATGTATGTAGGGTTTTATTTCCTAACTTATAATCCCAATCAGGTCTTTTTCCACTTTTACCAAACTTGATTACATGACACTTGTCCACATTGAATTCCATTTGCCATGTACTACTCCATTCATGAAGTTTATTTAATTCTTCTTGTAGCTCTTTACAAGAGTCTGTGTTAGTAATTCTCCTTTGTATTTTTGCATCATCTGCAAACATATTCAGATAGCCCTCATTTCCAGTGTTACTGTTTATATCATTTATATACACTAAAAACATGATTGGTGCCAGCACTGAACCCTGTGGTGCTCCACTAGTCACTTCTTTCCATGATGAGTAGTTTCCTCTTAGTACTGTCCTCATTTCTCTTTTTATGAGAAAGTCTTGCATCCAACAAAACAGTTTGCCTCGAATTCCTCCTTGATGGTACAGTTTCCATAAAAGTCTTTGGTGTGGTACTGTGTCAAAAGCTTTCTTGAAATCTAAATAGATACTGTCCACCCATCCTTCCCTTTCCTGTATTGTGCTTGTTACTCTGTCATAGTAGCTTAACAGATTAGTAACACATGATTTTCCTTTTCTGAAACCAAACTGTCTTTCTGTTATCATACTGTGTTCTTCTAGATGATTTACCCAAGCTTTTCTTATAAGTTTTTCTAATACCTTGCTTACAACACTGGTCAGTGATAATGGTCGGTAGTTGAGTGGATTTTGTCTATTTCCTTTCTTGAATAAGGGGACAATATTTGCTTTTTTCCAAATATCTGGTAGTTTACCTTGACTCAAGGATTTCTTGAAAATTAAAAATAATGGTCTACATAACTCCTTTGCACATTCTCGTAATACCCAACATGAAATTTCATCAGGACCACTTGCTTTTCCTCTGTCTAATCTACTTAACTCCTCCTGTATTACTTTTTCTGCTATTTGTATATCTGGTAGTATGTGTGGACATGCGTGTTCCACATAGTCCCTCTCAAAATTTTTTTCTTCTGTAAAAACTAATTGGAAATTCTTATTTAGTGCTTCACAAATATCTTTCTCTTGTGTATAAGTGATTCCCTCGTCCGTAATGGTTTGTATTATATCTTTTACTTTAGTTTTGTGTGTGTGTGTGTGTGTGTGTGTGTGTGTGTGTGTGTGTGTGTGTGTGTGTGTGTGTGTGTGAGGAAAGAACCTCATTTTTATCCTATTTTATCCCAGCTTTGGGGATGGGTTAAGGGGCAACCAGCGAGTAAATGCGTTATTTAGAACAACAGGAAACAGACCTAGCTCACAGGACTAGACTAAAGCTTCATCTTGAATAATAAGCTGAAACAATTTTTTAAATCCAATTTAAACCAACTTCGAGGAAATATTGAAAGTCTGGTAAGAATGGCGGCATTCCGATTTGAGAACAATCAGAGATCAAGGTCACATGGCAAGATCATAGTTCGACTGATGTGTTTAGGTGTGAACAAAGTAAATGAAATCTTTGTGACTATATTGATACCCATGGGTGTTGTATCTACTATTTTTTAAACCGTCGGCCGTATGTCAAGGTCACGTAGCAAGGACCACTTCAACGGTTTTTACATGACGTACAGATAACCTGGTTTATGGGTTTACAGTAAGAGAATGATAAAGGATATTATTTTGAGAGCAATCAGTCAGAGGTCCAGGCCGTAGGAAAAGACAGAGACCAAGTTCACAGACAAAGGCCAGCTGAAGCAATCTAGACCTTGTATGAACCAAACGTGAAGGAAGTATTAAGGGTCATGTTAGAACGAAGACATTAAATTATTTAGAAAACTCAGTCAAGGCTCAAGGACACAAGGTAAAAATCATGTGTCAGCGTACAAGCAGAATAAGTGAAACAGGCTTGGTTTGAAATGCATCAGTGTTGTCGGGTATGCTTAGGGTTTTCCAAGGTGTTGACTTTTTTTTTATTTTTTTAAGACCAATAGGTTAACCATTAAAGTTCTGGGGTATAACACTCTGAGCTCTTCCCGTATGTGCTTTTTCCCTCCAAAAAAAATTTAATGTTTTCAGTTCATCATAGCTCAGTAAGTACATCACCTAGAACTTTTAATTAAAGATCAGAATACTCAAAAATCATTCGTTTTCCTATTGCATGTATTCACATGTCTCTAAGTGGAAGCAGTGTGGAGGTAGGTGATGAATGAAGGTAATATTTGGAGTCTGTACAAACTGACAAATTGGTGGCTAGGATGAACTGGCGACATACCGACCTTATCCAGACTGGACCAATCATTTTGCACTCATTTACACTCCCCTTTGCCCTACTAGATATTCCCATTTCTCTTCACCTAGCATTGCCACTGCCCCATGTATTAATTTCTCATACTCTGTACGAGTTGCTTGCTCATTTTATTTCTCCAGTTCTTCCGGCTGTTCCAGAGTGACACTGTGCCATACGGTGTGTAGGAGAGTAACATGGTTTATACAGTACAATATATAATGCATGCCATAAACGGTTTTTTCAGTTTTACTTGAGCACGTTTTCTATACATGCACAAAAGGTCACCCTCATTTTCAATCAAGCTTGTTTTATATACCCACTGTTTTTCTTGTCTTGTAGCATCTTGCATGTACAGGACACTTATTTGGCTAAGTTCTTACATCACTGTAGGAATGGAGGTAACTTCTAAATTGTTTTTTGTTTTCTGTCATAACACTTATTTTTGCGCATATTGCAAGGTCGCTTTCATTTTCACTTAAGCTCATTTTCTATTTCAAAATATACACACTAGCCTACAATACAACACCACTGTACAATACCCACCTCAAAAGATCGCCCTCTCATTTACTGCAAGACTTGTTTGTATACTGTACGATACATAACCACTGTACAGAACTTGTCCCAAAAGATCACTTCCACTTTTACTTCGTCTCATTTCTCCTGTATACCGTATGATACAAAACTACTGTACAGTCCATAACCCGGAAGATCACCTTCACTTTTCCATCCACCACTTATTTTCTTTTCCGGATGATATAAAACCAACGGGCAGTGTTTGTCATAACATTTATTTTCATTATTATAGTTTTCCTTATCTTGAATAGCTTACTTATATATTTATCTACGGTCTTACCTCACTAAATGAATATCAGTCCTGACATTCGCAAGCACTTATTCTCTACATTATATTTTCCTTATTTCTCGATAAAACTTTTTTTTTTTAATTTTATGTCCAAATTTACACCATATGTATTACACTTCCCCATAGACTCGTGAAGTGTCTGGCTCGGACGATATGGATGGTGGCCAGCGAGTGGTGATTCATGACGCAGCAGAGGCGATGAGAAGGAAGCTGCGGAACTGTAGTGGCCAGAGCACATGACTTTACAATGTGTGTAGTAAATTCCGTTCTCATACTAGGTCTTTCGCTAGATTATGATGATACTGTCATCTAAAAATTTCTTGCAATTGCACTATCGCTCAGCACCTTCCCTACACAAGTGGGAGGAACTGGCAGGGGTGGAGGGCAGGGATGGAGGTGGCAAGTGCTGAGTGGTCACTCAGGGCAGCATGTGAATCGGACTATGTGGAATCAGAAATCATCATCCCTACTTCTCCCCTCCTCTGAGGAAGACTGGCAACGTAGCCCACCCGCCTCCTATATGCCTACATCATGCACTGGACACCATAGAAAATGGTGAGGACTTCAAACACTGGCAGGAAATGCAACGCAGCTATGTCCATCACCAGAGGCACCCAAACACCTGTTTAATGACGGGTATGTTCGTCGTCCGAGCTTAGGGGGTAAAAAGCCAAAGTCACATGCTGAAGTTACTTTGAACAGTTTTTGTCTGATCTGGATTAACTTTTATGGAATGGCTGATGTTAAGGCATGGATAAAGATATCTTATTTTTAGAAGAGTCAGTCAAAGGTCAAGGCACAGGAAAAAGTCAAATGTCTAGGTCACTAGACAAAGAACTCTAGCAGTTTTGTTCTGATTTGAGCCAAACATGGTTGGAGAGTTAAGGATTCGGCAAGAATTTTTTTCTTTTTAACTGGGAAGCATATAATTGGGTGAAGGTCAAGATCACCATAAAGTCTCATATTTGGCCTTTACCAGTAGACCAGTTGCAGGGCGAGGCCGTTGCACTCTATGAATGCTTCTCGTTGTTATTGTTAATGTTGTTACTGTTCTCCTTCCTCCTCCTCCTCCTCCTCCTCCTCCTCCATTTCAACCTCAAATGCCTCGCCTCATGCCATGATCAAAATCAAGAAATTCTCATATCATGATGCCCGGGCACACTGTGCTTAAAAGTCTGCAGATCATAAGTAGATGAAAGTACAGACTGAGGGAAAGAATTCCAGTCAACTAGTTGCATATATGAATGACAGGGTATTGGTTAACTCTTCCAGTAGAGAGCTGGGCTGGGAAGGGGTGAGAGTGAATTGCAAGATGGCATCCCCCACCCCCCTCCACCATATCAGGAGAGAGATGTAAGTAAATTGTTCTGGAGAACTGCAATAAATGAAGCAGTGATAGTAGGGGAGCGAAGATGCAACACTGCGATGAAGAGAGACAAGCAAAGGATGTCAGTAAGAGGGGGATTTGATAAGATAAAATGCCTTTGACTCCAACCTGTTTAGAAGATTTAAAGGATGTGTATGTGTCGAGCCTGCCCACTTCCACTCCCCTACATGAGAATTGTACCCACACAGAGCCAGCAACTATGTGGGGTTAAAGAAAGTACAGGGTCTGTTTAGCACACCCATATTTGGGAATCATATTCTGAATGGGATACCCCGAGGATATTAAAGGAATATGGAAGAACGAACTGTGTACTGTTTAATATTAAGGGATGTTTTTATGTAAGGATTTGGTGAGTCGAAAGGTGAAGACACTGACTTTTATATGCATTAAAAGATGAAAAGGGTGTGTTTTAGAAAGATTTTAATAAAAATGTCTTGTTTTGTCTACCTTCCATGGTAAAGTTCCAACAACGTGTGTATCAGCTGTTCTTTGTTTACAATAACGTTTGAGAGGCAAGCCAACTTGATACTGACTAGTGCTGCCCCAGACTTACCACTGAGATAAGCAAAGCAAACTGGTGATGTCCAGCTTGGTGGTTGATGACGTCACTCACTTGGTGCCTGGGACTCACGAGGACAGGAATATCGCTGCCTGACCAAGTGATGACGTGAAACACCAACGTGCAGGGAGTCATCTTGCTCTAAAAATCTTTCTAAGACATGGCTCAAGTTTCTCTTACTCCAGTCGGAAGTAATACACACGTCAGAAACCATGTGTACTATACTTACAGTGAGTCCTTGAAATACGAAAACTCGAAGTACGAATTTCCGATGGTACGAAAGCGATAAACGTAGGATAGATTCCACAATACGAAAGTATCTGTCTCGATGGTACAAAAAACGATACAAGAGAAAATACGAAAAATTGAAAATGGGCACTCTGCACGGCACCACGCTCGTTTGCGGCAAGAAAACGAACAAACCCCTCTCTGGTAAACACAATTTCGCGTGCTTCCCTCTGTCCTCTCCTCTCAGCTTCACTGTACATTATGCTGTTTTTTGCTGTTCTTCACCTTTTCATATTTTCATCATGCCTCCCAAGCGCCCTGCATCATCTCCAGCATCTGGGAAACCAAGTGCAAAGAAGAAACAGCATCGTACTCTCACTATTCAGAGGAAATTGGAAATAATAAGGCACCACAAGGAAGGGCAGGGAGTCTCGGAGATTGGGCGAGCTTTAGGCCTTGCACCATCAAGCATACATTCCTTTCTCATATCCTCAGACTAATGCAAGAAAGCCTTGATTTAATCACGCTTGTTCTAATGCTGTCCACAACAAGGAGGAGGCCTATAAAAGATTCTGGAGCCAACCAATGCCTGAGTCATTTCTTTTATACATTTCTGCCCAGAATCATGCTAAGTCTGTTCGTCGCTCTGCTAAAAGTAATTTCATCCATACTAAATGCTCTCAACTCTCCAACTCGAATTCTTCCCGCTCCTTCTGGCATCTTGCCAAAAACCTCTCTAGCAGCTTTAATTCATCATCCTTCCCTCCTCTTTTCTACCCTGATGGCTCTGTAGCTGTTTCTTCTACTGATAAAGCAGATCTCTTCACTCAGACTTTAACCTCCAATTCCACCTTAGATGATTACAGTGCTGTTCCTCCATCACTTCCCCCTCTGACTTCCTCATGGCTGACATTAAAATTTCTTCAGCTGATGTATTTTCTGCTACTGCTGGCCTCAATACAAATAAGACATGTGGGCCTGATGGAGTCCCTCCTGTTGTTCTCAAGAACTGTGCTTCTGTGCTTACACCCTGCCTAGGCAAGCTCTTTCGCCTTTGTCTATCAACTTGTACCTTTCCTTCTTGCTGAAAGTTTGCTCTCATTCAGTCAGTCCCAAAGAAAGGTGCCCATTCCCAACTCTCTAACTATCATCCAATTGCTTTAGCATCCTGTTTTTCAAAAGTTTTCAAGTCAATTCTTAATAGAAAAATTTAAAACTATCTTTCCTGTCACAACCTTCTTTCTGATCGTCAGTACGGGTTCCGTCAGGGACACTCCACTGGCGATCTTCTCACCTACCTTTCAGACTCCTGGTCATCCTCCTTTCGGGACTTTGGCGAAAGCTTTGCCATTGCACTTGACATCTCTAAGGTTTTCGATCGAATGTGGCACAAATCTTTAATTTCCAAACTCCCCTCTTACGGTTTCTATCCTTCTGTCTGTGCCTTCATCACTAGCTTCCTTTCTGGTCGTTCAATAGCCGCTGTTGTAGATGACCATTGTTCTTCTCCTAGATCCATCAACAGTGGTGTTCCTCAGGACTCTGTCTTATCACCAACTCTCTTCCTTTTATTCGTCAATAACCTTCTAAGCTGTGCAACTAACCCTATCCACTATTATGCTGATGACTTCACCCTTCACCTTTCCATTCGGTTCCCACAATATCTGTCTCAGTAATTACTTCAACAAACAAGGGATGAGGCTATGGCACACCTAATGTCTGACTTGGCTTGTATCTATGATTGGGGTATAAATAATCTGGTTGTTTTTAATCCCTACACCGCGGGCATGTTTACCAATGTTTTGCGTGTGCCGCGGGGTTATTCGGGCTCCGACAGACTCTCAAAAAATATTTGCCAAAAATCAGTTATTAGTTCTAGAATATTAAAAATACATATGCTTATGGCACATACCTTCAGCTTTCTCGTGGAATGTTTGTTGAGCCTTCGTCGTTACCGTAGGACTTGTGGAGACCTCTGAAGTTGGGTAATGAAGTCTCCACTTTACACTTCCCGACAACCCGCAATATGATTACCACAGCCAGATATTAACATTATAAACACTACTCTATGATTTTCAAGTAGTTTGGGATCCATACTCCAAAAAAAAAAACCACTGTGAAAGCAATGAAAATTACGAGCGCGTCTGACCGTCGCACTTGCGCTAGTTCGCTCTTGGTACTCTGTCATTTATTATTCATAAAACCCCTCACACTTTATATTTCTATTACTATATAACACTTATATATATCTACAGTCTTTATCCATAAGTTTCCTTCAGTAGTATTAGTTTATTGTCACTGTAGGGATTCAATTTCTTTCAGTAAAATACGTAGCATTCACTTTCTCGTCCTGTATACTAGCATTGAGAGTGAATTTCACTTTCACCTTCACTCTCATAACTCATAGTATTCAGACATGCTAGAGTGAAACTTTCACTTTCATTACTCCTAGGGTATATACTCGTATTCTTATAATACTACTCATTTACATTTCTATTTACGTTCTCTATTTTATTTACGTTATTTACATTTCTATTTTATTTACACTGTGTTATGCACTGTCACTTGAAGTAACTTATAAAACTATTTTCCACTGTTCACGTATATTTACATTCATTACTTTCACTTGCTGTTTACACATTATTTATACATTATTTACAATTCCACTTGCACTGTTTTACTCAATAGAAAGATCGTAGTCACTCTTTTATCAATTGTCAGCCCTTTACCTCTTTCCACACGAGGTTTAGTAGGGGGTAAAGGTCACAGGGCCCTTTGCATGGGGGTGAAAAGTCCCTGAAGCTAGCAAGAGCGAACAGACGTACCTCCACATTGGACGATGAGAGTGAACTGATAAGGGTGGGCCGGGGTGGTGGCCTACCTAGGGAAATTCATTACTGCCAACGTTAGCCTCTTGACACAGCTAATATATAGCAGTGAAATGATTGGCAGGAAATCTAGACAATACATTATAAATTAGGTAGTTGCAGGTGAATGTAAATATCACTTAGGCTTCTCCCTTCCCTCCTTATATGTATATTTATTATGAAAATAGATTAGACGGCATATTTCAAGGGGAAATAAACAGCAAAAATTAGCGAACGAGTGCACGTGAGGTGTTGTCAGGTGATAATTAGCCAATTCCAGGTGTATGGCATTCTCACTTACCTTATTTCTTTCTTGTATATATTATTTGGTATAAGAATAGGCCATAGGGCTTATTTCAATGGATGAAATCAGTGAAAAATTCCAGGGAAGATTTACTTAGCGTAGCACAGCCGGGCAGGCGAGAGGATAGGGTAATGGAGGGGGGGTAGGGAGAGGAGTCAAGAACGGGGAGAAATGGCTAAATTGTCAACAATGGATGGGAGTACAGATGAGATTAGGAGTGCTGACTAGTGTTGGACATTGGCAGTACTGATAGATGATACAAGCCCCTGCTTGGAAGCCCGGGTGAATTCAAAATAACACAGAATCACAAAAACGACGCCCCGCGGTATGATCCCTTGCTCCCAAGCGTCACGAAAGTGATGCTCCGCGGTTAAGGGGTTAATGCATCAAAGACTCAGTTTTTACACCTATCAACCTGACAAAATCTTCCACAGGTGTTCCCACTAAAGTTTAAAAATATTCAGCTTAATCCTGCATCATCCTTGAAAATGCTTGGGATTTCATTTACTCGTGACTTGTCTTGGAGAGATCATATTGCATCTCTTATAAAATCTGCTTCCAGGAGATTGGATGTGCTAAGCCGACTCTGTTCCTTATTTACCCCTGCACAGTTGTTGATTCTATGCAGGTTTTTTTTTTCCCCTGTGTGGAGTGCAACTCTCATGTGTGGGGAGGCTCCCCAAATACAGCTGTTCTCAATAGGGTGGAGTCAAGGGCCTTTTGTCTCATTAACTCTGCTCCTCTTGCTGACTCCCTTCAGCCACTGTCTCTTCGCCGCACTGTTGCATCTTTATCTCTTTTCTATCGCATCTTTATGGTCACTGCTCCTCTGAACTGTCTGCATGCATTCCTCCACCTCTACAACGGGTGCATAGCACCCGTCTAGCAATGGACTCTCATCCCTTTTCTGTCCAACTCTCTGATGCAAGAGTTGACTGTTGCTCCCAGTCCTTCATTTATGCAACAGGTCACCTCTGGAACTGTCTCCCTCTGTCTGTATTTCCTGCTTTCTATGATCTCCAGTCTTTCAAATGCAGTGTCCAGGCATCTCGAAATGATCAGATCTTGAATTTGGCTCTTTCTTGTATTTTGTTTTTTTCTTGGAAGGAACAACAGTTGTGGGCTCGCGGCCTTTGGTTCCTTCTTCCTCGCATAAAAAAAATAAACGTTGGGACTGAGACGAAGAAAAAGGAAATGTACAGGAAGATGGCCACCTCCTTCTCTTCATCTTCAGCCGCCTGGCAAGCCACGAGAACCCACAGCTTTCGCATGGACTTAGCACCATATCAACAACACGAATCTCCAGCAGCAGCACAGGTCTATATTTAACTATGCAATGTACTAATACTACAGTAATTAGTTGTATGCTTTACTTTTTTATGCCTGTACAATAGTATAGTACTGTATACGTGTATTGCATACTTCTAAATAGGAGGGGTAAAGTTTTAGTGGGGGGTCCAATGGGGTCCTGGAATGAATACCCCCCTTTATATGTATAATTCAATGGGGAAAATCGTTCCGATATACGAAATTTCGGATTACGAAAGTTTTTTCTCTATCCCTTTCGTATTTCGAGGACTCACTTATACCCCCCCTTGTGCCTGTTGATGTAGCTGATGTAATAAACGTAGTGAAAAGCAAATGGAGTAGTGAGGGGTGGGGTCATCAAGGTATGAATGGACTGGGCTAAAGTGCACAGCAGAAGGTCACTGATGAACAGGAGGAAGAGAGGTGATCAAAAGAGAGAACCCTGAGGAACACCGTTATTCATAACTATAGAAGCAGAGGGCCTCGTGCAATAGCCGCCAAAGAATGATCAACAAGAATAGTCAATCTGTTTTCTTCCAGACACTTGAAGTTCTTGGTTTGAAAAGGACCAAAAAGGACACGATATGATTGTGACTTAAGTCATATTTATGAAGTGTGTGAAAGTAATTTTAAAAATTCCCAGCCTAAGAATATCTATGAAGATAAATTAACTTGAAGTTTGTATAAACATAACTTGAGAAGATTTATGATGATTATGTACCCAAAACTGTATATGGGCCAAATAAGTTATAAATTTCAGCATTATTAGCAATAAAACCTTGTAGAATAATGTTTAAAAATTACATAAGATCTACAGTAGGTGAATATGAGTCGGGATTATCTACTGTAGGTGGGTCATTGGATGACTCCTGGAACTGTATTGGAGGAATAAAAAAGGAAGGGGGGAAAGACCTACAAAGAGCTAATTTCAGATCGGTCCCTCTGTGAGTCAGCAGCTAAATGGCACTGGCATTTTAAGGCCGGTCCCTGGAACAGTCCAGCAAAATGGTAGCTAGTGATGAAGGCAGAGGACTAAAGAACAGGAACCATTAGAGTACAATTTGGAAAATACAGAGTTGTGCCAGACTGTCGAAATCAGAGATGTCAAGCACAATGGTCCTAAAGGTATGATATCTAAGAATCTGAAAGGAATGTTAAAAGGACGCCAGTGGAGCATCCTCGATGAACCTTTACTGACGGTTAAAAAGCATGTTTTGAAATGAACAATGCTTCCAAACTAAACATTAATTCAAACTTTGTAAATGCAAAAGATTAAAGTAATTGGGTTAGCGAACTGGGAACAGCTATCATTCTTCAAAACAGACTGAATGAGATCAAGCATTCAGCTTGAAAGGAAGGGGCAGATGGACAAAGAGCATTTGACTCAGGGTGTCAGCACAGAAGACAGTCCTTGAGAGAAACAGATGGAACCTCCTCGGGACCATATTCTTTTTTCCCATTCCATAACTTATGCGAGGAGTAGCTAAAGTACGGCCTTTTCGAGGATGAGGATGAAAAGGAGAGTTTAATTAACCCGTCACGTCCTGAGGTTTTCCGCACCTCCGACATCCCCCAATCCCGAGGTTTTTTCGATTTTTTTTTTTTTTTGGCTAAAACCTCCGCTTTTGGTGAGAAACATCGAAAATTCATAGACAAATCGCTCACCTGAGGTTTAAAATTCTCGATCCAGGTAGGAGTTCCTTCTTACCTGACTGGGTTTTCCTTTCACGGATCCACCTGGTGAACAAGCCTACATCTTTTTTATCCTTAATGACCTAGAGCAGCTTGTACAGCACCCTACCCATATCCCTGACAGCCTTGGAGAGAGCTCCAACATACTTGACCTCTTCCTCACAACTAATCCTTCTGCTTATTCTGTTAATCTTTTCTCTCCGTTGGGCTCCTCCAATCACAACCTTATTACCTTAACCTGTCCTATCACTCCAGTACGGCCTGTGGACCCTCCAGGGAAACGTCGTCTGTGGCATTTTGGAGCCGCGGACTGGGAGGCCCTCAGGCAGTACTTCCTTGATTTTCCCTGGAATGATTATTGCTTCCATGGCCAGGAGCCATCTGAGTGTGCCTTGCACATTACGGAGGTAATTCTCTTGGGCATGGAAGCATACATTCCTTTCTCATATCCTTTGACTAACGCAAGAAAGCCTTGGTTTAATCACGCTTGTTCTAATGCTGTCCGCAACAAGGAGAGGGCCTACAAAAGGTACCGGAGCCAATCCACCCCTGAATCACATCATCTTTACGTTTCTGCCCGGAATCGTGCTAAGTCTGTTCTTCGCTCTACTAAAAATAATTTCATCCATACTAAATGCTCTCAACTATCCAACTCGAATTCTTCCCGCTCCTTCTGGCACCTTGCCAAAAATCTTTCTGACAACTTTACCTCATCATCCTTCCCTCCTCTTTTCTACTCTGATGGTTCTGTAGCTATTTCTTCTACTGATAAAGCAGATCTCTTCGCACAGACTTTCTCCTCCAATTCCACCTTAGACGATTCCGGTGCTGTTCCTCCATCACTTCCCCCCTCTGACTTCCTCATGGCTGACATTAAAATTTCTTCAGTTGATGTATTTTCTGCCATCACTGGCCTCAGTACTAACAAGGCATATGGGCCTGATGGGGTCCTTCCTGTTGTTCTCAAGTACTGTGCTTCTGTGCTTACACCCTGCCTGGGCAAACTCTTTCACCTTTGTGTGTCAACTTGTACCTTTCCTTCTTGCTGGAAGTTTGCTCTCATTCAGCCAGTCCCAAAGAAGTGTGACCACTCCCAACCCTCCAACTATCGTCCAATTGCTTTAACGTCCTGTATTTCAAAAGTTTTTGAGTCAATTCTCAATAGAAAAATTTTAAGGCATCTTTCCTATCACAACCTTCTTTCCGATCGTCAGTACGGGTTCCGTCAGGGACGCTCCACTGCCGATCTTCTCACCTACCTTTCAGACTCCTTGTCATCCTCCTTTCGGGACTTTGGTGAAAGCTTTGCCATTGCACTTGACATCTCAAAGGCTTTTGATCGAGTCTGGCATAAATCTTTAATTTCCAAACTGCCCTCCTACGGTTTCTATCCTTCTATCTGTGCCGTCATCGCTAGCTTCGTTTCTGGTCGTTCTATAGCCGCTGTTGTAGACGGCCATCGTTCTTCTCCTAGATCTATCAACAGTGGTGTTCCTCAGGGCTATGTCCTATCACCAACTCTCTTCCTTTTATTCATCAATGATCTTCTAAGCTGTACATCTAACCCTATCCACTCATACGCTGATGACTCCACCCTTCACCTTTCCATTAGGTTCCCGCAACGCCCATCTCAACAGTTACTTCAACAAACAAGAGATGAGGCTATGGCACACCTAATGTCTGACTTGGCTCGTATCTCTGACTGGGGTAAAAATAATATGGTTGTTTTTAATGCATCTAAGACTCAGTTCTTACACCTATCAACCCGACAAAGTCTTCCACAGGTATACCCACTAATGTTTAATAATATTCAGCTTAATCCTGCATCATCCTTGAACATGCCTGGGGTTTCATTTACTCGGGACTTATCTTGGAAAGATCATATTACATCTCTTGTAAAATCTGCTTCCAAGAGATTGGGTGTGCTAAGCCGACTCTGCTCTTTCTTTAAACCTGCACAATTGTTGACTCTATACAGGGGTTTTATCCGCCCCTGTGTGGAGTACAACTCTCATGTGTGGGGAGGCTCCTCACATACAGCTCTTCTCAATAGGGTGGAGTCAAAGGCTTTTTGTCTCATTAACTCTCCTCCTCTTACTGACTCCCTTCAACCTCTGTCTCTTCGCTGCACTGTTGCCTCTTCATCTCTTTTCTATCGCTACTGAACTGTCTGCTTGCATTCCTCCACCTCTACGATGGGCGCAAAGCACCCATCTGGCAGCAATTTCTCATCCCTTTTCTGTCCAACTCTCTAATGCAAGAGTTAACCGTTACTCCCAGTCTTTCATTTATGCAACAGGTCAGCTCTGGAACTGTCTCCCTCTGTCTGTATTTCCTGCTGCCTATGATCTCCAGTCTTTCAAACGCAGTGTGTCCAAGCATCTCAAAATGATCGGATCTTGAATTTGGCTCTCTTTTGTATTTTGTTTTTCTCTTGGAGGGAACTGTTACTGTGGGCTCATGGCCTTTGGTTCCTTCTTCCTTGTATTAAAAAAAAAACATGCTGACACCAAAGAAAACGAGTTCTATGGGAGGGTAACTATTTCACACAACTCATAAACGGTATTTATTTATTTACTTAGTACGAATTTATATGTAGTATGAGAGTATATTGGTTTTCAAGCAGTAATATAGGCATTATGAGCATTGTTTCACTCACTAACTAATCACCATACCTGACCTTTTTTTCTCACATTACCTGATCATTATTTCTGACTGTTTCTTCTTCTAATGGTATGTAAACTTTGTCCTCCACATTGTCATCGATTGGGGAATCACTCTGGCCATGAATATCTTTACTGGCCAGGTCACTGGTAACAGGTGAATTGCCGAAACAATGGCGTGAGGTGGGGAGGGGGGAGGTTATGCAGTGTAAGGCATTGTCCCTGCTTGGCATCTTATAGAGGAATAGAGAAAGGTGTCCCGTGTATACGTACGAAAAATCACGCGCGAAAATTGAATGTATCTATCTATCTACCTATAGCCCAACGCCCTAATCCCGCAAAGGGTGGCTGCAGACAAAACGCCTCCAAGTCACTCTGTCACCCACCATTTGACTACCCTCCCCCCAACTCACCTCCCCCCTCCCTCTTATGACAAAATAGATAGGCAAGGTATGTGGAAGGTATTAAGAATATATGGAGTGGAGGGAAAATGTTGAGTGCTGTGAAGAGTATGTACGAGGGAGCTAGGGCTACGATGCGAGTGGATGGTGAGCTGAGTGAGTTCTTTGATCTAAGTGTGGGACTGAAACAGGAGTGTGTGATGTCTCCATGGTTGTTTAATATATATATGGATGGGGTTGTAAAGGAGATGCAAGGTAGGACAGTGGATGTGGGGCTGGCCCTAATGAATGAGGGTGAGATTTGGAAGCTTCCGGTGTTGCTGTTTGCTGATGATACAGTATTGTTGAGTGAAGATGAATGGAAGTTGCAAGGTTTGGTGAATGAATTTGGGACAGTGTGTAGGAGGAGGAAGCTGAAAGTTAATGTAAACAAAAGTAAAGTTATGGTGTTCGAGAGGAATGAAGTCACAGAGTGTGCAGTGAGGTTGGATGGTGAGGATATGGAGAATGTGAGTGCATTCAAGTACTTGGGTAGTGTGATGAGTAAGGATGGAACTTTGGGGGATGAAGTATGTGAAAGGGTACAGCAGGGAAGAAAGGTTGTTGGTACACTGAAAGCAGTGATGAGAAATAAGGAGGTGAGTATGGAAGTTAAGAAGTCACTGCATGATGGTATTGTGATCCCTACCCTGACGTATGGAAGCGAGGCATGGACCTTGCAAGAGGGGAACAAGTTAAGAGTGAGAGCAGTGGAAATGAGTTACTTGAGAGTAGCATGTGGAGTTACGTGGAGGGACAGGTTGACGAATGAAGAAGTGAAGGAACGTTGTGGGGTAGATGTGGATGTGGTTGAAAAGATTAGGAGAAATACACTGAGGTGGTTTGGACATGTGGAGAGAATGGAGAATGAAAGACTGACTAAGAGGGTGTATGTAGGTGAGGTGGAGGGAGGGAGAGGGAGGGGTAGACCGAGGATGAGGTGGAGGGATGGAGTTGAGAGGCGAAAATTGAAAAATGTGCAAATTAGGGACCTTGCGATTGCACGACGTACCAGTACGTCGCCGGGACTGGGAAATGCAAAATGTTGCAACGTACCCATACGTCGATGGGACGGGGTGGGTTAAAGGTGAAGCCTAACAATCGTAAGCATTACTGAAAATATTTTATAATGTGGGTCAGTCAAAATACCATTCAGAGGCAAGAGCCTTTATTTTTTAGGGTGTAACGTTTCGCCCTGTTTTGGGTTTCTTCATACACTAGTCATCACTGTCAGAACCACGTCCCTGAATATATATATATATATATATATATATATATATATATATATATATATGTGTGTGTGTGTACAGTACACTGAGGCTTGCCTAATGGAGAGGGAGAGGTAAAGGGGGGAAGAGGCAAGGAAAATTGGGTAACTCTGGTAATATATGCGTGCAAATGTATGTGTCTTTTCTTTTGTATGGGAATGATACAACAGTCACGGCGCACGACTCTGAGGTTGCTATTATCGTGCCCTGGCAACCTACCCCTCAACAGTGAGTCCGATTTCAGGTATATGAGATGCACGTGATTCATGTATAATATGTTCGTGTATAATAGTATTCGTGCATAATATATGCATGTATAAAAATATGATTCATGTATAATACGATACGAAATCGGAGTGACGCAGTTTTGAATGGTACGTTGCCAGGGTACGATAATGACAATCTCAGAGTCGTGCAGCATGAGTATAATGATAGTTATGAAAAAATTAAAGCAATAGAAATAATAAGGATAGTAATAATTGTTATAATAACAATAATAGTAATAATAATAATAATAACTATAATTATATTATTATTATTATTATTATTATTATTATTAACAGTATTATCATTATCATTATTACTACTTGTCACGGAGGGATGCGAATTTATGAATTAAAAATGCTGGATGTTACTTGAAAACAGAGACAAGGAATTCTATCTATCTATCTATTGCCAGATGCCTCAATCCCGTTTGGGATGGCCACAAACAAAACACCTCCACGTCACCCTGTCCCCCGCCATTTCACTGCCCTGCTCCCAACTCACACACCCCTCTCTCATATACCTCTCCACCCCATCCCTCCATCTTATTCTCGGCCTCCCCCTCCCTCTTCCCCCCTCTACCTCACTCACATACACTCTCTTCGTCAGTCTTTCACCCTCCATCCTCTCCACATGGCCAAACCACCTCAGTGTATTCCTCCTAATGCTTCCTATCACATCCACATCCACACCACAACACTTCTTTATATTCTCATTTGTCAGCCTGTCTCTCCATGTGACTCCACAGGCTCCTCTTAAATAATTGATTTCCACTGCTCTCACTCTTGACATGTGTCCTTCCACCAACGTCCAAGCTTCACTTCCATACGTTAGAGTTGGTATCACAATACTGTCATGTAGTAACTTTTTCACTTCCATGCTCACTTCCCTGTTTCTTATCACTGCTTTCAAGGAACCAGCAACCTTTCTTCCCTGCTGTACCCTTTCAAGCACTTCATCCTCCAAACCTCCATCCTTACTCATCACACTACCCAAGTACTTAAACGTACTCACATTTTCCAATTCCTCACCATCCAACTTCCCTGTACATTCATTGACTTCACCTCTCTCAAAGACCATCACTTTACTCTTCCCTACATTCACCTTTAGATTCCGTTTCTTACACACTCTCCCAAACTCATCCACCAAGCCTTGCAGCTCTCCTTCGTCTTCACTTAACAACACAGTATTATCTGCAAACAACAGTACAGGGAGTTTCCAAACACTACCCTTTCCCACCAGGGCCACTCCAACAACCACTACCCTACCTTGTACCTCTTTTATTACCCCATCCATGTACAGATTGAACAACCATGGAGACATGACACATCCCTGTTTCAACCCAAGCTTCAAAGAGAAAAATTCACTCAGTTCACCATCCACACGCACTGCAGCCTTAGCACCATCATACATACTCTTCACAGCATTCAACAATTTCCCATCTACTCCATATATTCTTAATACTTTCCACAATCCTTGTCTATCCACCCTGTCATACGCTTTCTCCAAATCCATGAAAGCCGCATACAACTTCTTTCCCTTCTCTAGAAACTTTTCCACTAAAGATCTAAGAATGAATATCTGATCTATACAACCTCTTCCCTTCCTAAAGCCTCCCTGTTCTTCTCCAACTAATTCCTCTGTTCTCTCTCTAACTCTGCCAGTAAGTATCCTACCATACACTTTTCCTATTATACTAAGAAGACAGATGCCCCTATGATTACCACACACTTCTTTTTCCCCTTTTCCTTTGTACAAGGGAATAATTATACCTGACTTCCAATCCTCAGGGACTCTACCTTCCTCCCAGGCTAATCTGCACATTTTCCACATCCATTCTACTACTATCTCTCCCCCATACTTCAGCATTTCACCACACACTCCATCAATTCCTGGGTCTTTCCCCAATTTAACTTTCTTCATTGCTTCCACAACTTCTATCCTACTTATTTCTTCCTGTCTTCTCACCTCCCTCCTCCTCCCAGCCAATCCCCAGCCACTTATACTAGGCGATATACTCTCACAATAAATCACTCAGTGAAAGCACTAATGTCGTGCATAAGAGTGGTCACGTATGATACAGTGACAAATGTTCTGAAAACCATCCCGATCAAAGTGAATACAAGGACGGTTGAACTGAGTGATGCCCAGTGGGAATTCCACTAGAGTTCGTGGTTTTCTCACTAAAGTACAATGTCACGAATTCATAAATACGCTCGCACGAATTCGTGACACAGCTATTACTATCATTCTCATTATTATTATTATAATAAGAGTACCAGCACTGACAAGATCAGTCATGATAATAACCACTTTAGCAGTAACAATAATAAAGAAAATACTCCGCCTGACAATATTAATAATGAGAGAGAGAGAGAGAGAGAGAGAGAGAGAGAGAGAGACGGGTGTGGGAAGTAATTAATATCAGTAAACTGCACTTTGTGAGAGCATAACGAGCAAGCTAGCATTGGTACATCCGCCTATCATCGTAGTTTCATCTTGGTGTAAACATTCAACATTTCTGGTGAGGTAGTTGAACAATACAGAAGAGTATTTGTGCTAAAATATTTACTTTCTCACGTCTTCGCTCTGGATGTGCATAGTGAGGCGTGGCAGCATTTGTCACATGCGCAATGTTCACCTTCTCTCTGGCTTTTTTCTACCACGCCTACAATTTCTTGGAGTACAGTCAGTCAGCCTCTTGCTCCATCGGTTATCCCTTATTCTTCCTCCATGACCTGCCCACCTCCATTTCTGTCCTCTATAGTGTCTTTCACTTTAGTCTCTTCTCTCACTCAACTTGATTTTTTCCTGTCTCATAAAGATATTCCCAACACTGATAATTCCATTGCTCTTTAGGAGTGGATTAACCGATTTTCCATCGACTTCGTCAGTTTCCAGGTCCCACAACCGTATGTCATAGCTGGGACACATTCGTTATATAATTTTCGTTTCATACATATTGGCATGCTATTTTTCATAATGTCTTTATGTTTACCAAAAAGCTTTCCATCCATTTGTAATACGTCTTTCAGTTCGCCTCATGGTCTTTCGTTACTTTTATTATTTGCCCCAAGTAATTATACTCCTCGACTTCCTCAAGAATTTATTTGCTTATTCTGATGATGCCCTTTAGTGTATTTGCATTAAACATTCCTTTAGTTTTACACCAGTTCATCTTTAGCCCTGCTTTGAGACCTTCTGTGTTTAGGCCATTTAACATTTCTTACAATGTCTCTCCTGTTTCTGAGATTAGGACAATGTCATCTGCAAATCTTAAATGGTTTATGTTTTCTCCATCTATGTTGACTCCTTTAGCCTCCCAGTTTAGCTTTCTGAAGATTCTTTCTATGCATGCTGTAAATAATTGTGGTGAAACTGTATCTCCCTGATTCACTCACTTCTAATCCTTAATGTTTCCAGAGACTTTAAGTAATTTAACTATAGCAATATCCTCTTTATATATGTTTTCGAGAAGTTTTACAATGTTCTCATTTACTCCTTGTTCCCGCAATGAATTCAGAATTGCTATGTGCTCCACTAGTCGAACGCCATTTCGTATTCAGCAAAACATAAGCACAGTAGTTTATTACAGTATATTCTGTAGGTTTCTCAGATAGCTGATTCATTGTATGTAGATGATCAGTAGCCGAATACACGCTTCGATATCTTGTCTGTTCACGAGGTTGGTTTTCTTTCAAATTTGTTGTTGTACTGTGCATAACGACTTTAGTGAAGAGTTTGTAAATAATGGCAATGAGCTAACGAGTCGACATTTACTGAAATATTTTGAGTTACTTTTTTTTATGAAGGAAAATAACTTGTGCATTTCACCATGTATTGGGGATTTTTGTCTTCTTTATACATTGAGTAAATAACTGGGCGAGCCTATTTTGTACTTCTACTCCTGCATCCGACAGAAAGTCTTCTATTGTTCCATCTTCTCCTGGGGCCCTCCCTTTTTTCGTACTTTTATGAGAAATGTTTACTTCGTCTGGTGTTATCTTAGGCATTTCATTTGTGTCAACTGAAAAGTTTCCTATTGGTACTGTTGTCTTTGATGCATACAGTTCTTTGTAAAATTCTTCAGCTCTCTTCACCATCCTATCTGCATTTAATGATTTCATCGTTTTTGTCATTCAGTTGTTGGTTTCCTAGTGCCATTTTGCTTCGGACCTGTTTCAGACTTTTTCCTTTTTTGATGGTTAATTTGAGCTGATCCATGTTTGTCTTTCATTTTTTTTCTTTCTGTTTCCAGTTCATAAGCATGTTTAATTCCACTCCTGCTATCTATTTTCTTTCTTTCGTCTCCTTGCTTTTCATGAGCTCCAAGGCCATTTTTGAATATTTCTTTTCTTTGGTTGTATTAGCATTCATTACTGTTTCCGCTGATTCTCTTAGCACTTTCGTTAATCTGTCTTTCAACCCATCAATGTCACATTAAGCATTACATAGAACCAAAAATCTGTTCGTTATTTCTAAGTAAAAGACTGCTTTGTTTTTTGCCTACTTTTATTTGGCATATTTCATTTTTTAACAGCTTCTCTCTTTCACTTCTGAAACTGAATTTGGCTGTGCAACCCACCATTCTATGGCCTCTTCCCGTATTTACTTTGCTGACAGGTGTGACATTTGTGATAGTGTTCCTATTTGTTATAAGGAAGTAAATTTCAGTCTTTCTTTATTCAGGTGGACTTCTCCAGGTCCATTATCTCCTTGTTCTTTTGCGAAATAATGTGTTCATCATTATTATGTTATACATTTCAGCAAAAGCCATTCCTTTCTCCCACTCCGAATTTTCCCATACATGCTTCTACCATTTTCGGTGTGCCAGCTTTTGCATTGAAGGCTCCCATTAGTATAGAATTCTCATCTGGTCTTTTCTTCTTCCATAATCTGGGAGATGTCATCATAGAATGTTTCTATTTCTTTATCTGAGCTTTGAGAAGTCGTTGCATATACCTGTATTACTTTGAGGGTGTATTCTTTGCCTAGTCACAATCCATGCTACTCTGTCAGATACACTGCTGAAATTAACAAAGTTCTATGCAAGATTTCTGTTAATTAGAAATCCTATATCACTAAGTCTTTCATTTTGCCTTCCTTTGTAGAAAAATAGGTGGTTGCTGTCATGGAGCTGAATTAATTTTTCTTTTCTGTGGATCTCACTCAGACCTACGATATCCCAACTAATGTTTTCTAATTCAGTCATTAAGGAATCAAAATTGTAGTCTTCTGCTAAGTTTCTTACATATTATGTGTATATCTTCATGGATTTCAGTATTTTTAATGTTCCAGTCTCTTATTTCCCAAGACAGTGCCTACTCACTTTTGGTGGCACACTGCCCACAAACACAGGAGGCAATACAGTTGGACCTTTAATAGACGAAGATCAACAGGAATGCCTGAGAAATCATTATGAGTAGAATTCAAGTTTGGCTGGGGGATTGTGGCAAATAATCTCATTTCCCTGCCACATAGTTTCTGGTGCTATGTAATTTCGGTGCTGCCTTATTCGGTAGATTTGATGGAGCCCTATATAGGCGGCCCATGGTCTATGCTGTCTCAGTTGACAGCATGTATATCTGCAAGGTCATTACCTATCAGCACCCAGGGGAAGAGCCAGGTAGCAGTGGGATCATGCTCCTGACATTATCTATCTATCTATCTGTCTATATATATATATATATATATATATATATATATATATATATATATATATATATATATATATATAATCAGCCGTGTGAGTATCCACTGCAGGACTTGACTATCAAGACAGAAGTCGGGACGATACAGCCAATGTATCTCTACCAATATATATATATATATATATATATATATATATATATATATATATATATATATATATATATATATATATATATTGTACATAATTATTTAAGTAAACTCCCAATCATCTGGCATAATTAAGCCAAGCTCTAATGTGAATCACCAGATATTGTATAGTACCTCCTATCGGCTCAATATTCAGCTTTGACTGCATATTACATTACTATCCGTCTCGACCCTCCTTCCTGAAAGCTTTCCTATTAGTAAAGGATGAAAATAAGGCACAAAATGCACAAAGTAATGATTCAGTACAATAATATAGCGACACTTGGCTACTATATACGAGCTGGTCGATACACCTCGATGAAGATATTAAAGAACCACCAGTTATGTCCCGTTTCAGCACAGAATATTGCATAATTTCCTTGGGTGTTCCTTTACCGGATATTGCATAATTTCCTTGGATATTCCTTTAATCGAGCTGAGCCAGGAGCGCCGAATATTGCGCTGGGCTGGATATTGCAAAGACGACGGATAATTTAGTATATATATATATATATATATATATATATATAGCGAAGCTGTGTATCTGTGGGTCTCTCTGTACATTTGTTTTTTTCATTCACGAGAACGGTAATAGACATTGACCTAATTCGTTCTCCATTACGTAGGGGAAAGTCTAGTTACTGTCAGAAAAATATAAAAAAAAAATTTCGGCGATAGTGCGCAACGAGACGGTGCGAAATTACTGGAAAGTGGGAAAAGCGAAAATGTGCAAAAATAATATTCTCGACTTTTTGGTCAGTCATTACTCACTGTGGCTCAATAACGGTATGGAAACAAAGATAATTATATTTGCAAACGTTTTGTGATACAAGGGCAATTAGGCCGGCAAATTATATATATATATATATATATATATATATATATATATATATATATATATATATATAATGAGAGACAGACAGACAGAGAAAGAGAGGGGAAATGTGAATGCCAAACTCATCAGCTTTGAGGTGTTGCAGCGTTTGTCATGGGGATATGGTCAAAGGACCTGCCTGAAGTTTCTGTGTGTGTGTGTGTGTGTGTGTGTGTGTGTGTGTGTGTGAGAGAGAGAGAGAGAGAGAGAGAGAGAGAGAGAGAGAGAGAGAGAGAGAGAGAGAGAGAGAGAGAGAGAGAGAGAGGCAGACAGAGACAGAGAAAGAAAAAGGGGAAGCAGAGACGATGTGCGAGAGTGGGAGTAAATGATACGGAAAATATGGAAGGGGGAAGGAACAAACACGGAGGTAAAGGAAACTAGGAAGAGAGGTCAGACAACGAGTGATGGGGATTAACGTGTGTGTGAGTGAAGGCTGTCGAGGTGTGTGTGTGTGTGTGTGTGTGTGTGTGTGTGTGTGTGTGTGTGTGTGTGTGTGTGTGTGTGTGTGTGTGTGTGTGTGACTGACCCAAGTTATAGACTCTCTAACTGTTTCACTCTTGGAAGTATATTTGCTATGAGATGTGCTATGCTGAAAGTACCTAACAGTTCTTCACTGATTATACAACGCTGAATCACTGCCGGTTCCAGGGAATTTCTTATAATCTTATTATCTTCACCAAATACGACTGTTTATCTATCTTTCAGTCTATCCATCTATCTACCTTTACATCCATATATGTGTGCATGTACTCTCACGGGGTTTTTAAGATTATGTAATATTGAGGAATAATATTCAATAGTACTTAAGAGCAGGGACAAAGAATTGACTTGTGAAAATCAAGCAATGATTACTTTATGCCGGCTTACTTCGCCGATTCTCTAAGGACGAAAATTTATAAACTTTCTCAACAGTACACAGCAGAGACTAATTATTCACACGTGCTGTTTATTAGTACTATTGGCCTCTGGAGAAAGTGACTCCACCCCTGACAATCAATAACTAATGTTATGAATTATAAACAGGTTCTTGCTGGTGCAATTAACTCCTGGTTGATTTGAGTTAATAAAAAGGACTGGCCTAAGAACCAGTTGTGAATAATGCAAAGCGTTTATCCAAACTAGGAGCTATACCTAAAATAAGCTAAATGTGGCATAATAAATCTCGAGAGTACATTACATTAAGCTCAAGAGGAAAGAACTGTTAATTTATTGATTACAATGAAACAAATTTACATTACATGTTTCATTATGAATTCAAAATTAAGGAGAACACACTCACTCGCTCACTCAAAAGCTAAGCTCTTAAACCTAGGAAAAACGAAAAGAAATACTGGTCAGAAAAGCAGCTAGGCGGGATGAACTGGGCATCATTGCTGAGGAAGGATGCTGCCACACACGCTAGGCCTCTCGCCGACTCACACTAGGTGGGAATTCAGAAACTTGCTGGACAATGGCGGCACTGCTCCACACTGGGCCCATCGAACCTGCTTCCACGATGTTCAGATCCTGACTGAGTTCAAATTGTGAGAGAGAGAGGCAAGTGTCGAGCTGCACTTGCTAATGGCTAGAATGAGCAAAACAAGCCCATAACAAATCACTCAGCGGAGGTGCCAATGTCGCGCACAAAGACGATCACTTATGAAACAGTGAAAAATGGTTCTGAAAACACTCCCGATCGGGTGAATACGTGGCGGTTGACTGAGTGATACATACTGGGATTCCACTAGAATTCGCGGTTTCCCGCCAAAGTTTAATGTCACGAGTTTATTTAGATATATGATCGCGCCAACTCGTGACATTGCGCCCCATCAAAAAAAATTTTTTTTCTCAGGAAAAAAATTTCAATATACATATAAATCCTAACTCAGTCACACAAGATTTGCACTGTGGTGTGTGTGTGCTATCCTGCTACAGGAGAAAGTCACAGTCGCCAGTGAGCGAAAAAACCTCGTATTTACGTTAATAGAAGCAAGCTTGAGGAAAAAACTCCCTGACGACTGTGAAAAATCCTGTACTCAGGTCAAAATGAGCGAAAAGTTCGCTACATTTACATTAACAACTAATTGTTATGTAGCGTGATGTATGTAATACATGGTGTAGGTGTGATAGTTGTGGTGTAACTAACTGTACCTACGTGTAAAATGATATAATACAATTCAATAGTAAGTAATGACGACGAGGCAGAAGAGAAGGGGCGGCAGAATGCGACAGGGACGACCAGCTGATCTGCATGACAATGCTGCATCCACCAGCTGCACCTGCGAAAGGAATCGAGGTGGAGCATCAAAAGTGTCATTTCTCTCTCTCTGCCTAGCAATCAGTACTTATGTTATAATTAACCAGGAAACAGTCTTAGGATTTACAAATCTCTCAGGACCCTTGTAGTTTACTGGTTAACGCTTATTAACTAGGAAACGTGCCAGTTCTTGAATTCATTCTTAGAACAAGCAGTTTACTAGTTAACCTAGCATTATTAACCAGGAAACGTGCCAGTTCTTGAATTCACAAATTTCTTAGAACAAGCAGTTTACTGGTTAACCTAACACTACAGTTACGATTAATGACAGGAAGCTGAGAATCCCTATGTAATCTTGGGCAGGTCATGTTTTAACACCCACCATAGGTGTTAACAGTCATGTGGATAATGAGCATTCTCCGGGAATCCCGAGAGAGGCCCACAGCTCAAGACGTTCCACAAGGTAATTCATACACAGCCTCGGACTGTCTCTGCGGGGTTCTCAAACTTCCCCCTTAACTTACATTACATATGTATGTACAGGCCCTGGACATGATGTGCCCTGTGGGGCCAACGGGGGAGACGTCAGCAAATTACTGGTACACTTTTATCTGGGAACCAGGCTGGTCCTTGGATTACTCAAATCTCTGAGAACGCCCATCTTATGGAACCCGGTGTACAACAGTTGCCTGTGTTAATCATCAGTTAGTAGGCGAGACATCGGGTCTGCACCCACGTTACCACTGCCCTTTCTTTCAACTGCTTCAGAGATTATGGGTGTGGGTTCAAACGGTATAGGAAGGACATGTCCCTGATTAGTAGTACGTGGACACACATTGCAGGAATGCACAAAACTATCTATTTCTCGTCCCATCCCTGGCCAGAAAAAGTCAGCTCGGATACGGCCCTGGGTTTTCCTTTTGCCCAAGTGACCTCCTGAGACTGAACAATGACCCCATTCTAACACTGCTTGGAGGTACTTTGTGGGAACGACAAACTGCAGTCGAACCTCGCCCTGGGGTGTTTGTGACTCACGGTACAGCCGTCCTTGTTTACGAAGGAACTTGGCTTGACCTCCCCGTTCATACTTAATCACTCGATCCTTTTGTTTCTTTCGCACAGCAGCAAGTGTCGGGTCAGAATGTTGTTCTTGAACAACAACTTGGCTACACATCAGATCTTGTGGCAATTCAATGGTCACTGGGGTGACACAGTTTGGAGCCTCAGCCATGGCTCTTGTTACTGCAGCTGAAGTCTTAGTAGCGTCATCTTCAGTGCAACTATACTTGGCACTGGGAATATTGCCTATGATAAGGTCAAATAAAGGTTCTGGCATGACAACTGCGACTGTCGTACCAGTGTAAAATGGAGATACCACCTGGATACGTGCCTCAGGGAACAATCTCACTTATCCATCAATAAGGTTAGCTTGGATCTGTCGACCTGTGTACTGCTCAGGCCGAACTAGACTCTGCCTGACAGAGCAACCTGAAGAACTGTTGTCTCTCAGGACCTTCACGGGAATGTCTCCCAGAAAACCTGGCTGAACAAGGAAGGTACTGTCACCTGTGGGAGGGCCTGTGGAGGAAGCAGCTAGCCACTGATTAGGCTGCTGAATAAATGTTGTGGCAAACATGTTGCCTTGTGAACTAGATGCTTGAAGGGTTGTACTCACTGTCTGGAGAGACGGAGTATTGGCCTCCTGTGGAGGAGTGTTCACTGTCGCTGTGGGACCAGTGAACTGTGGGAAAGTACCCGTACTGGTAGGGACAGCACCACCGTGCTGCTGCTGAGGGACGAAGGCTGCATTCGCCTCCTGCCTCCAATACACTGGGGCTGGTGCTGAAAAGGTTTGTTCCATTGGTCGATTGCTTGGCTGATACTGCTGCTGGTTAGGGTACTTGTTGTACCTCTTCCACTCAGACTTCTGAGTGTTTTGCCCCTGGTCCTTCCTCTGCGGTTTTGGACCTTGGCCATTATTCTGAGAACGGCCTTGTTGCTGGGGTTCAGTCTGAGACGGTTTCCCAGATTTATCAGGTTTCCTGTTCCAGGTATGCTGCTTGCGAGTTTGATACCCGTATGCAGTAAAGAATACATCAGCCTTCTTCACCATTTGGCTGGCATCTCTTACCTGGCAGATCTTAAGCTGAGCCATAAGTTCAGTAGGCCACGACTTTTCTAGCTGCATGCGCAGCATAAGGTCGATTATCCCCTCACACGTGGAAGGAGTTTCATCTTTCTCCATCCACTCATCTAAGTAAGCAGTAAGCTGATCAAGAAACTGAACGGCAGTCTCTTTTTCCTGTAAATGCGCCCTCACAAACTGACTCTTGGCGTCGTCAACTGTGAGACTGTACGCTTTGACGAGTGCGGCCTTCATCATCTCATACATGAGATTGTCTCCACGAATTTTGTGGAGAATATCGAGGGCAGGGCCCTCAAACAGGGTAAGAAACTGAAGCCGCTTAGCTGCATCACCCAGCTGGTAAAGTTGGGCCATGTCTTCAAAACGAGCTATGTATGGCTCGATTCGCTCGCCTTCCTTGTATGGGGGAAGCTTGATGTGTGGGGTCGCCATAATGTGTGCAGGGATAGTGCTCGTGGAGCTTGGCCCAGTTGCACCAAATGTGTCTGAAGCCAAGGAATCTCGCTTGAGCTTCAGCATTTCAAGTTCATGTTTTTCGCATGCTTCTCGCTTGGCACGTTTGTGCTGTCATTTTCTGTCTCGTTGTTCACGCTCGTATTCGCGTTGTTCTCGCTCTTGTACTAACTCGAGTTCGTGTTGGTTTTGCTCATATTCGCGTTGTTCTTGCTCTTGTACTAACTCGAGTTCGCGTTGTTTTTGCTCGTATTCACATTGTTCTCGTTCGTGTTCACGCTCTCTTTCGCAGTCTTCACGAGCATCTTTCTCACGTTGTTGCTCCTAATTAAACCGTGAGAGGACGTAGTTTTGAATTTTTTCAGGGTCACTAAGCCCCATATCTCTAGCTTCCTGTACATAGACGTTGGCAGCCATGATGCTAGCTCAGTCTAAGTGAACTAGCGACTCAGTACTGACTGCAATTTTGCAGAGAAAGATGCCAGTAATCGAGAATAAAGAATATAGGCACAGGTTAGTTGTGACCAGTTTTATCTAATTCAACTGGTAAAGAAAGAAAATTAACAAACAACTGACTGTGAAAACTGTTATGTAAAATTAATAGAACTGAATCAATAATCACCAGTAAGATAGTGCCTATAGACTTTAATGATAAATACCTAAGTATGAGTGAGTGAGTATTATCTCGTGAATAACTTTAGAGCTAGGAGTTAATATCCTGGAATGAGGTTGCCAAATGTCACGGGGTTTTTAAGATTATGTAATATTAAGGAATAATATTCAATAATACTTAAGAGCAGGGACAAAGAATTGACTTGTGAAAATCAAGCAATGATTACTTTATGGCGGCTTACTTCGCCGACTCTCTAAGGACGAGAATTTAAAAACTTTCTCAACAGTAGACAGCAGAGACTAATTGTTCACACGTGCTGTTTATTAGTACTGTTGGCCTCTGGAGAAAGTGACTCCATCCCTGACAATCAATAACTAATGCTATTAATGATAAACAAGTTCTTGCTGGTGCAATTAACTCCTGGTTGGCACAACGGATTTGAGTTAATAAAAAGGACTGGCCTAAGTACCACTTGTGAATAATGCAAAGCTTTTATGCAAACTAGGAGCTATAACCAAAATAAACTAAATGTGGAATAATAAAACACGAGTTTACATTACATTAAGCTCAAGAGGAAAGAACTGTTAATTTATTGATTACAATGAAACAAATTTACGTTACATGTTTCATTATGAATTCAAAAATTAGGAGAACACACTCACTCACTCACTCAAAAGCTATGCTCTTAAACCTAGGAAAAACGAAAAGAAATACTGGTCAGAAAAGCAGCTAGGCGGGATGAACTGGGCGTCGTTGCTGAGGAAGCTGCCACACACGCTAGGCCTCACGCCGACTCACACTAGGTGGGAATTCAGGAACTTGCTGGACAATGGCGGCACTGCTCCACACTGGGCCCATCGAACCTGCTTCCACGATGTTCAGATCCTAACTGAGTTCAAATCGTGAGAGAGAGGCGAGTGCTGAGCCACACTTGCTAACGGCTAGAATGAGCGAAAAACTCCCATAACAAATCACTCAGCGGAGGTGCTAATGTCGTGCACAAAGATGATGACTTATGAAACAGTGAAAAATGGTTCTGAAAACACTCCCGATCGGGTGAATACGTGGCGGTTGACTGAGTGATACATACTGGGATTCCACTAGAATTCACGGTTTCCCACCAAAGTTTAATGTCACGAGTTTATTTAGATATAAGATCGCACCAACTCGTGACATGTACATATATATATATATATATATATATATATATATATATCCCAAAGTGTCTGTTGCAGGGGGCGGGAGGGGAGCATGGGTTTCAGCAGAGGTGTCCTGTATTTTGACTGTTCACATATTGCAACCCTTGACGTGTTTGTTGTATTATCACTCTCTCGACTCTCCTTCCTCCTTCCTTATGCATCTAAAATTGTATACTATAATGCTATAGTATAATTTAGTATAATAGCAAACACTACTATCTTGCCTCTCTCTCTCTCTCTCTCTCTCTCCTCAACGGGTGTCCCAGCAGGATAAACATAAGGGAAAATTCCTCGCTCCAGCTCACTCTCGGCATCAGTAATTCAAAATTCTGTTACCTTTCGACTGAAAATAGGAACTGACTTGATAAAGTGTAGGCCGCCGATGGCGTCCTTTAAGCAAGTTCAAAAATAAGGTAAGAATTCTCAGACAGAAAATTATCTTGATTATCATGGTCACTTCAGCTTTTATGAAAAGTATGGCAGAGCTGAGGTAGAAAATTTTTTATGTAAAGACTTGCGAGCGCATGGACCTGTATGTCTAAGTGATGTGCCCTACCACCTCTCCCTCCCTTGACTGTGTGTACGGCATTCATGCCCTCTCTCTCTCTCTCTCTCTCTCTCTCTCTCTCTCTCTCTCTCTCTCTCTCTCATAAGCTAAAGTGGTTACAGTGTAAGCTCAGTCAGTTTATTGCAGTCATTAACTGTGTGATCCATTTAGCCACCAGAGGTGACCTTTCCAGGGTGCACCACTAGGGGGCGGATCACAGTTACACGTTTTCTTTTTTTTTTCTTTTTTTTTTCACCACTGTAAGTGGTTTGCGTTCATTATTCAGGACTCGGCTCTTTATTCAGGACTCGACGCCATCACTTTCATCGCTGATGAAGTCTGACTGGGTCAGTTCAATTGAAATTGCCTGGAATATGTTTTCAAAAGCAATATCTTTCTTACTATAGTCTAGTTCAATCTTCCATGTATGTTATACGCATTTTTTCAAATTATCTGGAGTCACATGATCAATAGCCTGTAGTGCAAGCCTTCAACTCTCTTGAGATATTGCTTGTCGTTTGAATTGTTCTTCTTTATTTCTTCTTGGACTTGAGCCCAAATAAGCTCAATAGGGTTAAATTGGCAATAGTATGGTGGCAGTCGGAGTACTTTGTGTCCGCCTGCAGCAGTAAGCTCATCAGCTCCTTGGTAAGATGATAAAGCCGCGTTTTCGTGAAGCTTTCGTACCGGTCAAGACCGGTCAAGTCTAGTCGCAGGGCTGTTCTGGGGAAACCGTTCCAGAAAAATCAGACTGGTCAAGCCTGGTCTCAAGCGGTCCTGCTACCAGAGCCTAGCACTGGACAACAAGAACAAGGAGGAGCGTTCCGTGCCCAAGGTAAACAGTTGACAAGGCAAGGCGAGTATTAAATGTCATTTTAAAAATAGATTTTCGCGCAAAGGACAGTCAATAGTAACATAGGACGGTGATATAAATGTAGATGTTACTTGAAATAAGTACTTGTTCAAACGTGAACTGACAAAGATGACCAATTATGGCTGAAGTAGTAAGATAATAGTGTCTGGAGAGAAATTCCAATTTCGTGAGTCTCAGTGGATAATTATAAGGTAATAACGGCACATTCAACAATTTCCAAGTAATAATTTTTAAGGACGAGTACTGCATCCTCTGCCTCTGGTTATTAGTTCCGTTTTAACTGAACAGGTAAGCTGCACTGTATTTTCACTTCATGATGTAGTGAGAACTCATTATCTAATGGTGACACACTGGCTAGCTGTCATATTTTCTTTTATATGACAGAAACATCTACTGCATACGCTAGTAACGACGAGATTTATAGTAAATTGATTTATTAACATCTTATTCTCACTGTTTACATATCTCAGTTGATCCCGTCATGCCTCCGTCCACTCGGTCCTCCAACCAACAGATGCACATTAAGGATGGAACTGGTCTAAAATCCATTCTCGCAAGCATCAAGTAGGTCCAGAAAACTTTGGCTGACCTTGTCTGGCCTAAAAGGACCTCTCGAAAACAAGGCACAAGACTCCGATACAGCCGAGCCAACAGTACAATAACTGTTAGGCACTGGAGGAAAGTGGCGTGGCTTACAGATATAACAAGGCTGGATAGCCTTTGATGTTATTCACATCATTATAATTGTTGTTTTTTTAACATTTAAACTTCCCACATCCCTGTGGGAAGTTTTCTTGTTTTGTCATTATTATTATTATTATTATTATTAAAACTGCGATATTACAATAATTATCCGGCCTAGAGTCTTCAAACTTCGTCATCTCAGTCAAACAGTGTTCCGCTTTTTTTGGCTAAATATGGTGGGGATTTGTCGACTGGATCTCCGGGTATTATCCGGGACACAGAAAAGCGAGTCAGCCACACTGTCTCAAGAACCACGAAAGCTAGGTAGCTGAAACTTTGCTACGAAATAGCCTTTTGGCAGATGCAGGCAGGAAAAGGGTATGGTTTCAATCGGTTGATTATATTATTCTTTGAGATTACCTGGAGTACAAAACTGGAACTTTATTGGATATTTTGGATGTCATGTACTTTTCCATGAAGGATTGAAGCTAGAGCCAACACTCTTAGTGGTCTTAAAAAACTGCGAGCACCTAAGGTGACGTGCACAAAGATCATTGACCTTGACCTTGCCTTGGTTAAAAAATTAAGACTTTTTAGATGTTCAGGACGTCACCTAATTTTCTATAAAGGATTAACGCCAGAGCCACCAACCTTGATGGACTTAATGACTGTGTTGACCTAATATAACATGCACACGATCAGTGACATTGACCTTGGCCGGGGTCAGAATTTGGGACTTATCCGGATATTTCGGATGTCACCTTATTTTCCGTGAGGGATTAAAGCTAGACCCACCAAACTTGGTTGGCTTATAGTGTGTGGGGACCTAAGGTGACTTGCACAAAAGCAGTGACAGTGACCTCAAGATTCCTTTATAGCTCGGCTTCTGATAAGCAATGGCTGTGGGAAGTTTTTCGTTATCAAAATTGTCCTTGGACAATTTTCCGGTGTTATTATTATTATTATTATTATTATTAATTATTATTATTATTATTATTGTTGTTGTTGTTGTTGTTGTTGTTGTTGTTAGGATTACCATTATTATTGTTATTACTGAATGAAGAATGATGATGGAAGGGTAGTGGTGAACAGTGGGGATATTAAAGATGCATAGAGAGAGCATTATAACCGGTTGTTGAATGAGGAGTTAGACAGGGTGTAGGTGGGGAAGGCAGCAGGTGTGTCTGGTTTGACTACTGAAATGTTGAAGGCCTCAGGAGATATAGGGGTGAGGTTAGTCACTGACCTGATAAATATGATTAAATATGAGTGTGTTGTCCCAAATGATTAGCTGAAGAGTGTAATTGTAAATGTGTACAAGGGGAAGGGTGACGACCTGGAAAGAGAAAATTATTATTATTATTATTATTTTATTATTATTATTATTATTATTATTATTATTATCATTATCATTATTATTATTGTTCTCATTATCATTATTATTATCATTATTGATCGAATAATGATGAAGGAAGGGTAGTGGTGAACAGTGGGGATATTAAAGATGCATGGAGAGAGCTTTATAGCCGGTTGTTGAATGAGGAGTTTGACAGGGACAGGGAAAGTCTGGAGCCAGCAGATCCAGTGTTTGGCCCTTGGCCTTTGATTGACGCTGCTACTGTGAGTGAGGCAATAGGCAGGATGTAGGTGGGGAAGGTAGCAGGTGTGTCTGGGTTGACTACTGAAATGCTGAAGGCCTCAGGAGATATAGGAGTGAGGTTAGTCACTGACCTGATAAATAATGTATGATTAAATATGAGTGTGTTGTCCCAGATGATTGGCTGAAGAGTGCAATTGTATATGTGTACAAGGGGAAGGGTGATAACCTGGAAAGAGAAAATTATAGAGGTATAAAGCATTTAGATCAGATCACGAAGGGAGAGAGTTCTAGAAGGTATGATTAGAGAAACAGTGAAAATCAGTGAGATGCAGTTTGGGTTTATGCCAGGCAGGGGGACCACTGATCATGCCATATTCATTGTTCAACAGCTTCAGGAAAAATATATAGGGAAAAAAACGGAACAGTACTTTGTTTTTGTTGATTTGGAGAAGGCCTTTGTCAGAGTCCCTAGAGAGGTGGTGAAGAGAAAGCTTGGGATCAAAGAGTGGCTGGTTGGGGTGATTATAGCCATGTATGTGGGTGCTCGCACCTAGATAAGAGTGAATGGAGATTTGAATGATGAGTTTTCCATGAATGTTGGTGTGCATCAGGGGCCAGTTTTGAGTCCCTTGTTGATTATCATGGTACTTGAAGCCCTCTCACGTGACTTCGGAAATGGATTTCCATGGGAGATGTACTGTATGCTGTTGATTTGGTGTTGATTGCACAGAATGAAAGGGAGGCGGAGGAAAGATTTAGGAAGTGGAGAGATGGTATGGGTCACAAGGGGAATAAATGCAGATAAAACAAAAGTGATGATATCTAGGGTTGGTGGCGGTACTATCAAAGAAGAGAAAGAGTGGCCATGTGCAATTTGCCAGAAGGGAGTGGGATGTACATCCATCTTGTGCAGTGTTTGTGATAAGTGCATGCATAAGAGATGTAGTGGTACTAGAGGTAGACTGTGAGATAATGCTGATTTGATATGTGCGGTGTGTTGCGGAGAGCAGGCGGAGATTGTCAGGCGTGAAAGTGTTGTGCTTGCTGGTGAGTCTCTTGCATGCGTGGAAGAGTTTTGTTATTTGGGAGACATGTTATGTGCTGCAGGTGCTGCTGGAGCTAGCTCTGTGGCTAGGGTAAGGAGTCATTGGAAGAAGTTCAGGGAGCTGTTGTCGCTCCTGACACTGAGAGAGCTATCCCTACGTGCTAAGGGATCTTTGTATACAGCATATGTTAGGAATGTAATGCTGTATGGTAGTGAGAGCTGGGCAGTAAAGGAAGAGGATATTCGCGGGCTCAAACGTACAGAAATGACAACGATAAGGTGGACGTGCAGTGCATCCCTGAGTGCAAGGCCTGGGGGGACTAGGTTTATGGTGGAAGAGTTGAGAGGTAGGATGGGACTAGAGTATATTGGTGTTGTGATGAGGAGAGGTAGATTGAGGTGGTGTGGGCGTGTGGAGAGGATGGGGAATGATAATTGGGTGCAGAAAGTGAGAAGCGTTAATATTAGGGGTGGGGTTGCGAAGGATAGACCAAAAAAGAATCTGGGACGAGGTAATTAAGTGTGACCTCAGGGTTAGGGGACTGAACAGGGAGGCTGCCATAGATCGAGCAGCATGACCAAGCCCGAAGCATGCTAGCATGTTGGAGCCTTCAAAAACGAAACGAAACGATAGATAGATAGATAGAGAGATAGATAGATAGAGAGAGAGAGAGAGAGAGAGAGAGAGAGAGAGAGAGAGAGAGAGAGAGAGAGGAAGGCCATTCAGATATTATACGAGGTACCATCTTAAATGGAGCTGACCATGGTATCCCTGTTAGATATATAGGGCTCCACCAAATATACTGAATAAGGTGGTACAAAAATTGCATCACACCAGAAACTATGTGGCCTGGAGGTGAGATTATTTGCCATGATCCCTCCAGGAAAACATGAATTCTACTGTCAATGATTTCACAGACGTTCCTGTTGGATCATTGTCTGCTAAAGGTCCAACTGCACTGACTCCTGTGCTAATGGGCAATGTGCCACAGAAAGTGAGTACGTGATGTCTCGACAAGTCAGAGATCGGAATATTAAACAAGCTAAAATCCATGAGGATCTACACGTGCACTGTTAGAAGCCTCACAGAAGATTACAAACTTTATACCTTAATGACTGAAAAGAAAACATTAGTTGGGGTATTGTAGGTCTGAGTGAGATCCACAGAGAAGAAGAAAAAGTAATTCAGCTCCAAGACAGCAACCACTATTTTACTACAGAGAAAGACAAAATTAAAGAGTTAGTAGTGTAGGATTTCTAATTAACAGAAACCTTGCAGAGAACATTGTTTAATTCAGAAGTGTATGTGACAGAGTAGCATGGATTGTAATCAGATTACACAAAAGATACACGCCCAAAATAACACAAGTATAATGACTGACTTCTCAAAACTCAGATGAATAAACAGAAACATTTGATGATGACATCTCCCAGATTATGGAGGAGGAAAAGACCAGATATTACTATAGTCTTGGGAGACTTCAATGCAAAAGTTGACAAACTGAAAAATGGAGAAGCATGTATGAGGAAATCTGAAGTTGGAAAAGAGAAACAGAGGTGAAATGGTGGTAAACTTTGATGAAATATATAACATGGGAATAACGAACACATTCTTTACCAAAAGAAAAGGCAGAAAATGGACCTTGAGAGGTCCGGGTGGAGAAACAAAGAATGAAATCGACTTCCTTACAGCAAATACGTAAAACGCGATCATAAATGTTACAGTTATTAACAAAGTAAATATAGGAAGTGGCCATAGAATGGTGGGTTGCACAGCCAGATTCAATTTGAAAAGTGAATGAAAGAAACTGATTTAAAAATAAAAAGCTATGCCCATACATGTAAGCAAAAACAAAGCAGCCTTTCAATTAGAAAAAACGAACAGATTTCATGTTCTAAGTTATGCTAAGTGTGACGTTGATGAGGTGAATGATATACAGTACTAACGAAAGTGCTAAAAGAAGGGCAGAGGTAGTAGGGAAAGCTAATACAAAGTCGACAAGTATTCAAAAATCATCTTCGACCTCATGAGAAGAAGAAAGGAGATGAAAGTAAAAACAAAGAAAGATGAAATAGGAAGAAAGGAATTAAACAACCATATCATCGAGAGATAGAGAGAAGATAAAAGAAGAAGAAACATGGATCAGATCAAGGAAACTATCAAAAAAGGAAAACGCCTGAAACATGTCAGAAGTAAAATGGCACTACAGAAGCAACAATTTATATCCCTGAAAGTCAAAAACGGTAAAGCCATTAAATGTAGAGAAAGGATGGTGAAATGAGTTAAAGAATATTACAAAAAAATGCTTGCATCAGAGACAATAGTACCAATTAGTAACTTTTCAGCTGACTCAAGTGAAATACCTAAGGTACCGTAACACCAGATGAAGTAATTATTTCTCTTAAAAATGTGAAAAGAGGGAAGCCCCCAGGACAAAATGGAACAGTAGTAGGATTATTGTCGGTAGCAGGAGTAGAAGTACAAAACAGGCTGGGGCAGTTATTTACTCAGTATATAAAGAAGAAGGAAATTCCCAAAACATTGGGTAATGCAATAGTTATTTTGTTTTACAAGAAAGGCAACTCACAAGATCTTAGTGACTCACGACCCATTAGTTTATTACCAGTTATTTACAAACTCTTCACTAAAGTCTTTACGAAGAGAATAACAAAAAAAATTAGAAGAAAACCAACCTCCTGATCAGACAGGATTCTTAAGTGGGTATTCGACTAATGATCTTCAACACACAATGACTCAGTTAATTGAGAAAACTGCAGGATATAATTAACCACTGTGCTCAGGTTTGGGGGATTACAAGAAGGCTTCCAACTCAGTGGGGCACATAGCAATTAAAAATTTATTGCAGGATCAATGGGTAAATGAGAACACTGTAAAACTGCGCAAAAACAGAAATAAAGGAGGAACTACTGCAATTAAATTTCATAAAGACTCTGAAAAAAATTAACAGCGAGAAGGGCGTGCATTTAGGAGATACAGTTTCACCAAATTTATTTACAACATGCCTAGAAAGTATTTTGAAACAAACTAAACCGAGGGAACAAAGGAGTAAACATAGATTGAGAAAAATTAAATCATTTAAGGTTTGCGGACGACTCTCCTACACTCGGACACAACAGAGACGTTGCAAGAAATGTAAAATTACGTAAACTGAGAAAGTCTCAAAGTAGAGCTAATGATGAACGTGAGTAAAACTAAAGTAATATTAAATCCAAATACACTAAGGAGCGTTATCAGAATAAACGAAGAAATTCTTCAAGAAGTTGAGGAACACAGTTACTTGGGGCAAATACTAAAACTAACGAAAGACATAGCAAAATAAAAAGGCGTAGTACAATTGGACGAAAATCTTTCAGTAAACATACAGACATAATGAAAAGTAGCTTCCCAATGTGTATGAAACGAAAATTATATAACGTGCGTATAATCCCAGCTATGACGTATGGTTGTGAGACCTGGGAACTAACAAAATCGATGGAAAATCAACTAATCCGTTCTCAAAGAGCAATGGAAAGGTCAATGTTGGGAACATCTTTAAGAGACAGGAAAAGATCAACTTGAGTGAGAGACTAGACTAAAGTCAAAGTCATTACAGAAGTTAGGCTATAGAAGACTAGAAATGGAGGTGGGCAGGCCATGTAGCAAGAATAAGGGATAGCCATTGAAGCAAGAGGCTGACTGACTGGACTGCAAGGGATTGTAAGTGAACAGAAAAAAGCCAGACAGGAGGTGGAGAAATGAAAAAGAGTTGTTTGTAGGCAAAACATGGCAGAGACTGGCTCAGTCAAAGAATATGTGGAAAAAGTTTGGGGAGGACCTTGTTGATCAGTGGACTCGCACTGGCTGCTGCTGCTGCTATTATATATATATATATATATATATATATATATATATATATATATATATATATATATATATATATATATATATATATATATATATATATAATGAGTTGAAGTATGTGAGGGTTGTTGGAGGTTGTTACATCGTCCACCTTCCTAATTGCCGCCAGCCACCGCACACTTCAACAGCACAGGCCAGTGTGCTGGTGCAAGACATAGAGGTTATGTCTGCCACATCTGACGTATTTGGGAAATGGAGTAGTTTGAACAAAGTGCAAACATGAAATATTGCTTTATGCTTAGTAAGACGGCAGCAGAAACACACAACATGCCTATGACGGTGTATGGAGATGAGGCTGTGAGGAAGAAGGCTCTATTCAAGTGGTTTCAGTGGTTTCGAGAAGGAAATTAGTCACTGAACGATGACAGGAGTCGTCGACTGTCAACATCACGAACATAGGAGAACATCACTGATGTCAGGACTCGCATCCGAACAGACCGACGTCTAACCATTCGTGAAATTGCAGAAGAGACTGAGCTTTGGCTTGGTTCCGTTCTGGCCATACTGACAGGTGATCTGCAAAAGAGACGTGTCGCCGCAAAGTTTGTTCCACGTGTCCTGAGAGATATCCAAAACGAATGTCATGTCATCATTTCCTCCAACCAGTTTGATCGATGTGTTTCTGATCCAATGTTTTCATTGAAGGTGATAACAGGTGACGAGTTATGGGTTTATGGATATGATCCAGAAACTAAAGCCCAGAGCTCCCAGTGGAAGACACCATCGTCACCAAGACCAAAAAAAGGCACGTCAATCTAGGTCACAAGTGAAAGTCATGCTGTTCGCCATTTTTTGACATGGAAGGATTGGTGCACGTTGAATTTCTCCCCACAGGTGCTACCGTTAATGCAGCGTTCTGTCTGGATGTTTTGACACGTCTGCGTGAGGCAATAACACGCAAACGTCGTGAGAAGTGAAACAGCAGGTGGCTGCTCCACCACGACAGTGTGCTCTGTCACTCAGCGCTCAGTATCCAGACATTTCTGGCGGGGGAAAAACATTCTGCTTGTGCCTCATCCACCTTATTCACCTGACTTGGCACCTTGTGACTTCTGGTTGTTCCCGAAACTGTTGCGCACGATGAAAAGGAGTCGTTATGAAGACATCCAGTCCAAGACGACAAGCCTTCTGAGGGAGATCAAGAAGGAAGACTTCCAGCAATGTTTCAGGCAGTGGCAGGAACGTTGGAACAAGTGTGTGTGTGTGTGTGTGTGTGTGTGTGTAATTCACCGGTTCGGTCAGGATCACTTGATGGTCGTGATTGTCAGCTTTTTACCCTCCCGGAAGGGAGCTGAGAGCTCATATAGTCCGATCTAAGGGCAAGGCTGTGACCTTCACACACGCACACACCCGTCCCCTTGCTCAAGGGGGACAGTAACCACCCACTTCTTCAGTGAAACTTTTCGCAACCTGAGCGAGGCGCGAACTCCCGTCCACCAGTTGGCAAGCGGGAACGTTACCACTGCACCAGCGAGCGGTGTGTGTGTGTGTGTGTGTGTGTGTGTGTGTGTGTGTGTGTGTTGCAGGAAGGGATGTATGCACCTAATGTTCAATAAAATTGTCATTCTAACATTTACCGAACTTTTATAGATAGATAGAGAAATAGATGATAGACTGATTGATTGATTGATAATTATGCTTGTCTTTATTGTTGTTCATTATTTTTTTACACTATAATTTTTTTCTGTATTTAAGTTAATGGTTCCGTAAATGTTCATCATGACTGTGGATTACAGTATTACGACTAATCTTGGTAATTAATATATAAATATTTTTTTGCTTGTAGTCTATTTTTGTGTGTGTACGATCTCGCGCTTACTGCTGTTTGAGACATAGATTTAAAAAATGCAAACTTACGATCCATAACTTAAGTAATATAATGGGTTTATGCTCCTTGGTAGGATCCTGGGTAGGATCCTCCACCTGATGATGGCCGCATGAGATGAACGAAAATCTGGTGAAATACCTTAAAGGATATTGTTGGCGGCTGTCCTTGTTTGCGTATATGGAAATTACGGTGGTCTATAGATAGATAGATGGATAGATAGAAAGCTAGACAGACAGACACAGACAGATTGATAGACAGATAAAATAGGAAATCCTAAAACAAAAAAAAGGATAGCAAGAGCGACCAGTTGTGAATAATGGTGTAGATTCAAGATATGAAAAAGGTCAAGCTCTGGTAGAACTTGCAGGTACTCAGCCATTGAAAATCATGAATTCTTTGTTTGCGAAGAGAACTTATAGCAAATGGACTTGAAATTTGCCAGATGACGTTAAAAATGAAACTGACTTCAAACTTACAAACCGACATAATATTGTGAGACATGTAACAGTCGTCAATAGTTAATGGTGGTAGCGATCACAGAATGATTACATGTGAACTGAAAATTAATATTAGAAAGGAATGAAATTACTTTGTACAAACAATGCCTCCCACCTTATCTACCTTGCATAATAGGGAAACAGTATTAGTATTAGCATTAATTGAAGGTGTTCAGTCCTTAGCAGTGAAGAAAGCCTCGACGCTGACCAAATTCTTACACTTTCACCGAGATACTGAAGGAAGCAGCACTTGAAATAGGAGGGAAGACAGTAAAGCTAAAGAACGGTAAACTCAGAATGGAAACGAAACTATTAATGAAGAAATATAGCAACATGAAGGTAATATCTACTAGAGATAAAGTAGGAGCATAAGAATTAACAAAGACGAAAAACAAGGAAAAACAGAAGAGTGATAATTCAATAGGCAGAAAATTAATGAAGCCTTAATTTCAGAAACTATAGTAAAGACAGCAAAGAGGAGACTTTGGATGGGGAAAAGTGAGATGAATGCGTTAAAGAAACCAATTGGTGAAACAACACACAATATAAAAGACATTATCAATTTTGTGGAAGATTTCTTTGGGCATCTTTACAAGTCAGAGGACAGACCACAAGACGAAGGAAACTAAATATCTGCAAAGATTCCCCCTTAACTCTGTAGGAGCAAAAAAAAAAAAAAAAAAAAAAATCTTCGAAAAGTATGAAAAGAGGAAGAGCGTCAGGGGAAGAGGGTTTCACAGTAGATTTGATTTAAGATGCAGGAGTGATTGTTCTAGAAAAACCGTCAAAACTCGATTCGTAATGTCCCAGAGAAGGAATAATTTTAATATATAAGAAAGGAAATCTGAAACGTCTTGCAAACCACCGACCAATTAATTATCTTGTTCTCAGTTATGTAAATATCATTTACAAAGATCATCACTAACAAAATTTCAGACATGTCGGATTCTAGCCAGACTAGGGAACAGGCAGACTTTCTGTGTGGATTCTCAACCATTGACCAAATATAGACAATAAATCGAATGATTGAGAAGACTAATACAGGGAACCTCTGTGTATGGCATTCATTGAATACGAAAAACCCTTCTTCTCAGTTGAAGCAACAGTGGTACTGAGTGCAATTCGCAGACAGAGTGTAGACCAGATCTACTGTAGAATACTGGAAAATATATAGAGATATGGAACTGCGACCATGAGGCTCCATACAGATGCTGGAAAAATCCCAAGAAAAAAAGTGTGTGAGACAGGGCGACATTATCTCAGCAAAGCTGATTACAGCATGATTAGAACTGCAGTAATGAAAGATTAAAATGAGAGATGAATTTCTGAGTAACCTGAGGTTAGCAGATGACATAATCATTTTAGTGAGTCAGGTGGACAGCTGCAATAGTTGATAGAAGGCTTAAATAGGGAAAGCCTTAGCAAAGAATTGAAGATGAGAAAAAAAATACAATAGTCATTTTAAATAACCAAGTTCTGATTGGAGAAATAAGAATCTAACATGAAGTTTTAGAATTAGCTGATGAATATGTATTCCTAGGGCAACTTGTGCAGACTAACCCGTCACCTGAACCTGAACTACGTAAATGTATAAAGCTCGATTGGAGCGCGTTTGGTAGACAAAATAGCATATTAAGGAAGCACGTTACCGTAGTCTTTAAAGTAGAGAGTTTTAAGCAGTGCATTCTTCCTGTTCAGAGATATGGACAATGACCAAGCCCCTGGAAAGAAAGTTAAGCAGCGCCCAGAGAGGTATGGAAAGATCAGTGCTAGGAATCACATTAAGAGACAGGAAAGATTCAGTCTGAATTAGGAAACGGACTGCAGTAGAGAACGCAATAGAATTAAGAAGAAATGGCAATAGGCGGGCCATATTTCTTGGAGACATGACAACAGGTGGACAAGGAAAGAAGCAATCTGGACAATAAATGATTCAGGGAGACCAAGAACAAGGCCAGCAACTATAGGAGGTGTGGAAAAAAATAATAATAATACACCAGGAGATACAGGGTCTCACACACACAAAAAAAAAGAGCAAGTGACAGAGAAAGAAATTTTGTTGCTTAGGGTTTTGGAATGCAAAGAAATAACACAAGACTAGGATAACTGGAAATGTTTGGAAGAGGCCTATGGTCTGCAGTGGAATGTTACAGGCTGATGATATATATAATATATATATATATACAGAGAGAGAGAGAGAGAGAGAGCCTCTATGGTACAGTGTTAAAGTGAGCATTTTCATTCACTGAAGAACGAGGGTTCGCGCCCAACCAGGGTAATAAACTTTGGGAACGTTCTTGCAGTCATGTACTGCTTTGACGGACATTAGGGGTGCTGTGGTTGAACCAGTGTCACATACTATAGAGTTTGCTTGCACCCAGTCGGCATGCGTGGGCCGATTACACTTGGTTCACAGACTAAACACGCGTATCCAAAGCCATTCCAATGCTACACTCACATTTACAAGCACTTCTCACCCTACATTCAATCTCAACTAGACAGCCTAAGCCACTTGGTAGAGATACATAGTCTGTATCGTCCCCACTTCGGTCGGGATAGGCCAGCCCTGCAGTGGACACTCAAATGGCTGATGATGATGATGATATATCATCATTATCGTCCGGACCTCCTTTCCCACCCTAGGGCAGGGTGAGGAGTAGCAATGTCCAGACAGCCCAAATTTGCCCAATTCAGCAGGCCTCACTTCCATTCGCTCATCATTCAAGTCCCTGGAATCCTGGCTCTATCTGATATGCCAAAAACATTCACCATTTTCTGTAGCTTCACAAAAACCTATCCGATAAAGTCAAGCCAGATGCTATCACGTTAAAAAGGGGTACCAAATCCCTGATTACGCATTCGCTTCTTCTCACAATATTCATCCAGCCAGCTGGATCTCTTGTCAGTCTCTTAGCCTCACCGACTTACAAACCTCTCTTCCCCACACACTCATCCACCATATCCCTCCACCTTCTCCTTGGCCTACCTTGCCTCCTCCCTCCTTCAAATTCGCTCAGATATACCTTTTTCACCACTCTTCCATTCTCTCCACATAACCATACCATCTCAGTACACTCTTTCGATTCTTGTTTCCACAGACTTCCTCATTTCACATCTTTCACGATTCACATTATTTCATATCCCATCCACTCTCTGTACTCCACATACATTCCTCAGCAGTCCCATGTCCAATGCTCTTACTCTTGAATTTTCATTTTCATGGCACAGCATAGTCTTACATCCATATGTTAAAGTTGGCACCAACACTCCTTTATGTAAGCCTCGTGCAGCTGCAACACCCAAGCCTGTATCCTATCAAGGCCTTCATTGCACCAGCTACTTTCATTCCTTGTGTCACTCTACTTTCAGCTTCTTTTGCACATTTTCCTCTCTTTTCTGTCACTGTACCCAGGTATTTGAATTCTGACGGATTCCAGTCTCTCTCCATTCATTGTAACATCGCACTGGGAGTCACCTTCTCTCTCAATAACCATCAGTGTACTCTTTTCTACATTTCTTCTCAAGGCACGACGCTCCCAGACATCAGAAAAACTTTGCACTAGTCTACCAAGTTCTTCTCCGGTATTTGCAAGTAGTACTGCATCATCACCATACAACAAATTTGAGATATTCCATCCATCACCATTCATTACCAACGCCATCCCCCTCTCCATTACTCGTGTTCTTTCCTCTCTAATCACCCCATCCATATATATATTGAACAACCATGGGGACATCACACAACTTTGTCGCATGCCCACACCGATCGTGAACCATTCACTTAGATGCCCATTAACCCATACAGATGCTTCACTACCATTATAAAAACTCTTGACAGCACCTAGCAGTTTACCATCTACACCGAACATACGCAAAACCTTCCACAGTCCTTCTTTGTCTACTTTTCGTATGCTTTTTCCAGATCCATGAATGCCATGAACACCTTGTAGTCTTTCTCACAAGCCTTTTCCACTATCTGTCTCTGCAAATATTTGATCCATACATCCTCTGCCACTCCTAAAGCCACCCTGTTCATCACTCACTAGGACTTCTGATATCTCTTACTTTCTCTATAATAATTCTTCCATATACTTTCCCTACCACACTCAATAAACTTATGCCACGATAATTCTTGCACTCACTTCGCTCACCATTATTTTTGTACAGGGTTACAATCACAGCCTTTTTCCACTCTGCTGGCACAGTTTCACTCACCCATGCCTTTTAACATATCTCGAACTAGCACTTCATTCCCCATTCTGCAGTACACTTAATCATCTCTCCATACACATCATCATTCCCAGCTGCATTCCCATTTTTCAGCCGCTTCACAGCGCTCTTCCCCTGTACGAGTGTCACGTTTCCTATCACTGCTTTACTTCTCTGCACGCCCCCAAAATCAATCATGTTACCATCTCCTCACAAACTTCCGTAACAAGGGCGGCTCCCGTTTTTATATCAAATCCCAATATGCAGTTGGTACAATTATAAACTTCACTTCATCCAGTTTTGATTACTCATTCTATAAACTAAATTGTCAAAATATTACCAAATATATCTGTGAAGTCTATCGCTCCCCCAATGCTTCTTCAGAACCCAGTGTATTTGATTCCATATCCACACAGATGAGTAACCTTAACCTTGCCCTTAGCACCGAAATTACCATTTTGGGTGCTTTTAACGTACATAATGTTGAATGGTTATTGCATTCTGCCAGGACTGATGACGCTGGTCTAGAGTGCAAGCTGTTTGCAGAATCTTTTAATCTCACCCAGCTGGTAAAGCAACCAACCAGAATACCTGATAATCCTGACCATAATGCCCATCTCTTGGACTTATTCTTGACAAATAATCCAGATCAATACAGGATAGAGGTACTGTCACCACTTGGATCCTCTGACCACAATCTCATCAAAGCCTCATTAGTTAATTCCCCCTCACCTCCCAGTTCTGAACCTGTCAGGATGACCCGATGGCACTTTGATAGTGCAGACTGGGATGGACTTGGAAATTATCTTGCTAACATCCCATGGCAGTCTTTTTTCTCTAGTGATCCCAATTCTACCCAGTCCCACATTTGCAACTTAATACTAGCTGGTATGGATTTATTCATACCAAGTCAACAGTTCACTAAAAGATCTAACTCTCCAAAATGGTTTGATGGCAGCTGTGCCAGGGCAACAGCCCAAAAGTCATTAGCATATAACTCTTACTTAAAATCAAAAACATCTGAATCACTCTCTCATTTTAAAATTGCTAGAAATCAAGCAAAAGCTGTAATAAATCTAGCTAAATCTTTCTTCAAAAGCAAGCAGCAAAACTACTTAACTATCCTAATGATAATAGAATATCTTGGTCAACTCTTAATTCTTTCAATAATAACTTTAACAAGTCAGTTTCCATTCCCCCACTAAAATCTTCAGATGGCAACATTACAAATGACCCACGTGCGAAAGCAGATTTTTTTGCCAGAACATTTGCCACAAACTCTACCATAGACGATGCCAGCCAGAATGTCCCAGTAGTAGAACCTGACTCTCCTGAAATTGTTCCACTTAAAATACTGACAAAATACGTATAATCCATCCTAGACAATTTACCTACAAACAAAGCTCCGGGCCTAGATGGAATTCCGCCAATTGTTTTGAAAAAGTGTTCCCCTGAACGGGGAACGGAACGGGACTATGCATACGTACTTCTTCATTCCCAAATTCATGAAAAGAAGCCAATATCCACCCAATTCCGAAGAAAGGAAGTTCCTCTGACCCCTGTGATTACAGACCAATTACAGTCACATCTTCTCTTGGTAAGGTATTTGAAGCCTTAATTAATAAGCACATTGTTAAACATCTTGAATCCAACAACTTATTAGTGATAGACAATATGGTTTTTGCCACGAAAGATCCACCCTTGACATATTCAATCCCCTAACTCATATCATCCATCAGTCAATTGACCTACATGGAGAAACTCATGCAGTAGCCCTTGATATTTCTAAAGCTTTTGATACAGTATGGCGCCGTTCCCTGCTGTCGAAACTCCCTTGCTATGGACTAACATCTTTTGTTCCTTTGATTTCCTCATCTCAGTGACAGGAAAATAAGAGAAAAAGTAGATGATGTATATTCCAATTTCCACTCAGTTATTGTCGGCGTGCTGCAGTGATCAGTTCTGGCATCAACCCTGTTCCTGGTTCATATTAATGATCTCTTTATCTGTCACCCACAATCCCATCTACTCATATGCAGATGACTCAACACTACATAGTTCATTCACACTCAGACACCCATTTACAAAGTCTCTCATCTCTACCTCTCAACTCAGTACAGCCATCTCCATAAATCAAGACCTATCTGCGATCAGTGAATTGGGACAAAACAACCTTGTCTCATTTAATGCTAGTGAAACTAAATATATACAATTTACTAATAGACAGAAAATGCCAGATTCGTATATAACCTTCAGTACTACTATTACTCCCATCTCCAAAAGTATTTAATTTCTCGGCGTCTCACTTACCAATGCCCTCAGCCGGACCTCTCATGTTAGATCACTTGCTAAAACCGCCTCAAAGAAACTTAGACTAATGTACAGAGTCCATAACTTCTTCACTGACGAGTAGGTAGCTGTAATTTAGAAGTCATGTGCACTGTCAGCTTGAATATTGCTCACCCTTGTGGAATGGATGTGGAGAGGTTGCATTAAAACAAATAGACAAAATTCAGAACAAGGCTGTTAGAATTATTAACAACCCTGCCATTATAAATAAACTATCTCCCCTACAAGTAAGAAGGAATGTTGCCTCTCTTGGATTATTTTACTGATTTTTTTTATCGCAAATGCTCATACGAAGTTGTGTCCATGGTGCCACCTCTCCATGCCTTCCCTTATGCTACACAGTCATCCGGTAGTGCTCATGACTGGAATGTCACTCAGCCATATTGCAGAACTTCTGCCTATCAGAATTCTTTCATTAACCGTACTGCATCTCTTTGGAACTCGCATCCCCAGAGTTGTTTCCCTCCAAACTTCAACCTACAGCTGTTCAAGTCTAACTGTTACAGATATTTTATGAACAGAGGACACCAGTAGTCTGGTGTATGGATTATTATTTTTATTATTCATTTGTTTTTCCTTTCTCTGTTCTGTTATTAAAAAAAAAAAAAAAAAAAAATGTTTCCAGTGACTCTGCTGTCTATTCCCATTCATCAGGTTTTCAAAATATTCTTTCCATCTGGTCCTTACCTCATCACCATGGATTAATAATCTACCACCTACATCCTTCACACCTTCACAAGTCTTTCTGTTTTCACTTCTACATTTTCACATCTCATTCCAGAATAACTTCCTATTTTCAGTGTAGTTTGCGTTCATTTTTCTTCCTGTATCATTTACCTCCTCCTTTTTCATCTTCACTGGTCTCTTTACGTGTTTCTTGCTCTCAGTATATTCAATACTTATATCAGTTGAACCCCTGTCCTGTAACCACTCTAGCAACTTCTTCCTCTTTTCCTCCACTGCTCTCCTAATATATATATATATATATATTTGTTACGAGATGAGAGTAGGCAACACAGGATAACTAAATCTGACTGCATAGAAACTGAGAATAACAAAGTGAACAAGGAACTGAACAAATAGTTAAGTGATGAAAAATAATTAAAAAAAAAAAAAACTAACTCCAATCTCACAACACAGGTCCGAAAGTAAATAAAATTAGCTGACGTAAGCAAGGGCAAAATAAACACAGTGAAAAATACCTAATATAATACAGGCTAATGATATAAACAATATTTACACTGAGACAATGAAACACAAAGAATGAGAAAAACAATCCACCTGATAATACCCGCAGGATAATTACACTAAAGTCTGGGAAAAAACTTGCCAGACAAAAGAAATAAAATCATATAAAATGAGATAATTAAACTGTACTCGATTGTCACAAATAATAACAATAATACTTGCGATTGGATGCTGATACGAAGTGAAAAGATGTTCAGAAATACATACAACACACAAAATACTGCTTCTTCTCCCTCTCTGATCTCCAGTCCAAACACTCTCCTGACGCCAATCCCACAAAAACTCTGTCTCCATTTTTTTTTTTTTTTTTTTTTTTTTTTTTTTTTTTTGCCTATCGACCATTGAGGCCGGAGCCTCTGGTCATTAAGGCAGATATATATATGTATATATATTGACACATATATACATATATATACAAACATATATATATACATACATACATACATACACACATCCAAGCATATGAACATACACACTTTCATGCACACGTACATATATATATATAATAATTTTTATTTTATTATTTTTTTTGTAGTTTTATTTTTATTTTTATTTATTTTTTATATTTTTAACCTTATATTACTTATAAACAAAATACCTAATTTAAAGACCCTAAAACTAACCACCTAACAGACAAATCGCTAACCTATACTAAATCCTAAGAGACAAATAACTAGGCCTACACTAATATTCAAAAAGCCTCGACCAAGAGAACACCATCGACTGCAGATATGTAATGCCTTTCTACATTACATACCTGCACTCATCACCTGATGACTGTCAGTCGAGGCACAACCTAATATAGGGGACATCAATATATGAAAGGGAACCAGACGAGTCAGGAACATTTCTATATACGTCAGCTGTCGTCCCTAATTAGAATAACTTAAGCAAGATAATATAATGTATTTACATAATTTGTACAAAAATTGAAGAACCTCGCCCAGCAGACTGTCTCCATTCAAAATTCCCCGCCTTATATACCCTCCGGCTGCGTGCACGTGTCAACACGCAGCTGGAGGCCAGACGAGAAATATACAGAAAAGAGCTAGGCTTTTAATCTCTCCCCCATACTCCAAACATTATAAATATCGCTGGTGAATACAAATCTTTATGTTGCCAGTTTGAGCTCCACCAAAAGTCACTGATATTAAAAACAATTTTAGTCACACCTGCACCGAGAAACCAAACAGAATTAACTAAGACTTTATAAATGTGTACGCACTAAACAGGCAACAACATGATAGCGAGTGCATGTGCTTAGATGCTGGCATACACAGCATCGACGCGCACACACACACTCCCAGCGACACGCACGCACTATACATACATGCACAATATACACACACAAAAAAATATATATATATACATTCTTACGTATGTAACACGCCCACACCTAAGAAAGAATTTTCCCTTAGGAAAATTCGTTCTTAAGAATGTGACAATCAGCAGTGATATTGTCAACATCCCTAATATGTCTAACATCCAAATGAAACTGCTGAAGGAACAAACTCCACCGCATCAGTTGCTGATTCTTCATCTTCAAATTATTCAGAAATATGAGTGGGTGATCAGTATATACAATGACAGTAGGTCCAGATGCAGGGACATACACAGAAAGGTGCTGCAAGGCGAGGATCGGGGCTAATAGTTCCTTTTTGATAACAGAATAATTATGTTGTGGAACAGAAAACTTCTTACCGAAATAACAAACAGGATGCTCTACGCCATGATCATCGTCCTGCATTAACACAGCTCCTGCACCCACATTACTAGCATCTACAGCAAGTTTAAATGTCTTATTAAAGTTTGGTGCAGCCATAACTGGATAATTACATAAGACCTCCTTGGCTGCATCAATCTGATACACATCAGTCTAGATGTATTTTCTATCTTTCTTAAGCAATTCAGTAAGAGGGGCCACTATTATAGCAAAGTTCTTCAAAAAATTACTACGGTAACCAATACTGCTGAGGAATCTCCGAAGCTTGAGCCTGTTTTTTGGTGCCTTAAAACTCTTTACTGCCTCCACCTTAGAGTCAGGGGGGCGTACACAACCATGACCAACCACATAATCAAGGTATTGAACTTGTGCACAAACTCATACTTCCTTAAATTTACTACAAGGTGAGCCTCGGAAGGCCTGGACAGCAAAATACCTAGTTCCCTTAAGTGGCTTTCCCAATTATTGGTAAAGACAACTACATCATCCAAGTATACCACACAATGCTTCATACCACAGACAACCACGTTCATTAATCGCTGGAACATTGCCTGGCCGTTCTTAATTCCATACAGCATCACATTACACTGATATATTTGTCTGCTTGCCACAAACCATGAGACTTCCTTAGCTCGTTCAGTCAAAGGCACTTGCCAGAAGTCTTTCTTAAGATCTAACTTGGTGATATAACTAGACGATCCGATCCGATTGATGCAGTCCTCAAGCCTGGGTGATGGGTACATATCAGTCTTGCTTAGCACATTCACCCATCTGTAGTCTATGCAAAATCTTGTGGTGCCATCTGGTTTAGGCTGCAACGTCACAGGAGAACTCCAGGGACTAACACAGGGGGAGATAAGCCCGAGGTCCAACATATAATTGAGCTCCTGATGCAGCACGCCAACACGCTGAGGACTGACTCGATAAGGAGGCAACTTCACAGGAACGGCGTCACCCACATCCACGTCATGCTGAATCCAATCGATCTTCCCTCATTTTTTGTTTTTGCTTCCTTCCTCTTCTCTTTCAGTAATTCCAGTTCCTCTTGTGTCGGCATCTTTTTATCCATACATTTTTGAAATCCTCTTTTTCCATAAGATTCTTTGCATTTTTTAGTATCTCCTTCACTGTGTTTACTCTCTGGAAGGTTACCTTTAGGGGTCTTGAGTTGCTTCTCTCGTATTTCCCTAACCTTTTGTGTTCCTCTATGTCTTTACTACAGATTTCCTCTGATACTTCTTTCAATATGCTCATTACATTTGCCATCTCCTTTTTGTCTCTTGAGAACTTGTTTTTTATTTCTTCCTCTTCTATACCAGTGATTACTATAGATTTGTTAATATCTACTGAATCTCTGACTAACTGAGGATTGTTTTGGATTATGCTTTTCACTTCCTTTTTAATGCTTTTTCTTCCACCCTTGTTTTAAGTCATTCTTTACTTTCACCATTCCAGCATAAGTGGTTTCCACATCATTTTTGTAGCTTTGCACAGCTTCATTCACCTGTGTTGTCTTCTCAATATCACTGCTCTGGTCTATCAGACTGCTTACTTTCCTGATTGTCTCTGTATCATTATTGAACTCTTCCATAATACTCTCGTGGTTGACTACTTTACTAATTTTTCTCCTAAGTGAACCCAATTCTACTGTCAGCTCATCTATGGTTGTGTCTTTCTTGTTGACTTCCTTTCCTAATTTTTATATTCTTCCTTTTGTCTGTTTCTTAATTTCATCAATCTCATTTTGAAAAGCCATCTCTGCTCTGTGTACTCGCTCCACCAGTTTATTGTAAGTCTCCATTTCAACCAGTTCTGGTAGAAATCATCGTCCAGCTTTCTACCTTTATCCCTTTTCTTTTCCAAATTTGCTTTACTGAAGTATGTGGTCATTTTGCTGTACTAAAAGCACATATGGTACTTACATTCCCGGGGGCAGTTGTAGACTAAACAAACGATCGGCTGATTGTGCGCATTCTTGTGCTACTTTGTTTTCTTTTCTGTTTGAACAAGTCTTGCTTAAAACTTTTTTTTTTTTTTATATTAGAACACCATTTAGTTTAACCTGATACAGAGCTTGACTCATATAAAGATACTAATTTAGATAATGCCACTGGTCAAGTTGGCCGTGTATGGAGTGGTGGCAGCGTGCGTCTGGTCTCCTCGGTGCCTCGTGTGTGTGTGTGTGTGTGTACTTGCAAGGATACCTGGCAATGCCTGAGTAAAATCTTATGATTGTGCATAACGACATTGCCTAGGGCCCTGGATGGTCACTTCCCATGTGGGGTAAGACCTCCGGGGCCCTATTTTGCCCACACAACCTATGTTCCTCCTAAGGCTCATTTCCCCAAGAATATATTTCTGATGGACCTTTTCCTACAATGGACCTATTTACTCACTGTCCATCCACCCTGTTCACCCACCCACTCATCCATCCCTCCTGCCCACCCAGTCACCCACCCATGCTGCCCCACCACACTTACCCGAATCTATCCACCCACTCCACCCACCTGCTGCTCCACATACGCTCATCAACACAATCCTGCCCAATCACCCCCCCCACACACACACTGCCGACCCCACAAATCTGTCCACCCATCCAACCTTCTTGCAGCTAATAGTGATATGGTCGTAAACTTGATTATTTCCAATTAGTTCTAATCTTGGCCATCAGGGACAGCAATTGGGCAACTGTAATGCACATATTTAAATACGTCCAAAAAATTTACACTTGTTAGAGCTATTCAGAGAGTACTATATGCATACTCCTCGATTTCCATAAACGACAAATAAATATTCTTATTTATAATACTTTTTGCCATTCTGTCTCCAAGAAAATAAATGCATCCTTGTATAATATATGTTTTAAGCACCTGCAGATAAAAAAAAATAAAAACAGCATATAACTTAATCACAACTATTTTTATTATTATTATTTTAAATGCACATCAGTGACTGAACCCAAATGTCGGTTGCAAGTCAGCAGTGAAACACAAGTACCCTAGCTAGATTTCTTTTTCTTTTTCTTTTTTTTTTCCTTTTCTACTGTACCCGACCAACCAGCTCATGAACCCGCAGCTTTGTGCAAGCCAGTGCACAAGTAGGTCGTATTGCATAGGTAAATTATTCCTGAATTTTGTTTTCATGGTAAGTAATGCAGAGAATCAACCTCTGCACAGGTAGTCTGAAGCAAAAGGTTAAAAAAAAAAAATGCCAGATCATATAGTTCTGAATGTTGTGACGCCCCCACTAAACTACTGGAGTGCTGGGCTCCCTCGTTACGGTTGGATCACCGCCTCGGAGCCCCACACGGCTAGGTGAAACAAGCCGGGCTTCACCCGTGGGGGTATATATACCGCTGCTTCAGTCAGAGAAGGCAGACTCTCACTATTAACGGCTGACAGTGTTCCTCCTCCTTGAGTGGGTTTACACCGCCCCCATTCACCTCCCTCACGGTAACGGTGCTCGGTGACCTTGTGACGTGGAAGAGGGTGTATATCAATTTTGTATTATTTGTATATCTTATAATTCTGTATCTTGCCTGTAACTGTTTCCCTTTGTCCGTTTGCTTAACTACCTGATCTATTTGTCTTGTTCTTTGTGCAGTAACTACTGTTTAAGTGTTATAACTTTAATCTTTGTCATTAACCTTGTTACTTGTCATAATGTTAGGTACCTTTTGTAGTGTAAGGTTTACTATTAAAGTAGAGTTAAGTTCCACTCTGTTTCTTGTGTCTTTACCTTACACCAAATGTGGAGTCCGCCCCGTAACTAGATAACCACGCGGCGGATTGTTACATGTGGGGGCCTGTCCGGGATCGATAATTAATCAGCTAGTTAAGTAATTTAGTAATTATCTATTATAACGAATACAACCTCTCCGCCTCACAGGGTCACGTCACATGTGTAGTCCTTGGTGAGGCCTGCTTCCATCGACTTTAAATTCCTTACTTAGTGGCCACTTAAGGGTAGTTAATGTAGCAGGATAGGTGTGATTGTTTGGCCTGTTCCATTTGTAAGGACTTGTTTCCCACCAGCCGTTTGAGACTCATCTTGTTACCCATGTACCTGTGGTGAACCACTGACGTTCACAGCCTTTAATTACTTATACTACGTGGTAACCTGACCATTCTTAAACTCTTTCAGCCAGTTATTTCGAAAGAGTACTTATTCAGGACTTTTTTGTGTGTTAGTGTGGGCTGATACTCTCCTGGATAACCTGGCTTGTTATTGCGTTATAGTATCAGAAGCTCATTCATGCTTATCAATTACTGGTTTATAAGAATTTAACGGGAGGTAAAATTTTTAAAAATCAGTCACTAGTAGTTAACCATCTTGTTCCCGGTTAATGCTAGTCCTTTTCCTACTGGTAGTTAACCATCTTTTTCTCGGTTAATGCTAGTCTGTCCATAAGTATCCCCTTGTTACTGATAATCAGCCATCACTATTCGGCTGTTATCCCATGAGTTATATCTTCATTGCTAAACTATTCTTAACTGCCAATCTTGTCCATGCTAGTTAGCCAACTGTACGTTACTAGTATCATTTGTTATACTTTACTGCCTTATAACTATGTTGACTGTATACATGTTATACCAGTTATTCCTGGTCACTGCTTAGAAATAAGGCCATTAGCAGGTTTCACTTAAGAGTTCGGAACTTTCAAGACCATGACTGACTTTAATGCATTAGAGTTTGTCGGCAACCCCTCCTTGGATGAACTTAAAGCTGCTAAAATATCAAAGGATGACCTTAAGTACATTGCTAAGTCATTTAAAATTCCATTCGCTCAGGATGTGAGGAAAGATAAGTTAAGAGCACTAATTCTGACCCACTTAGGAGACACAGAGGTAGTCGAAGCCTCTGCAGTGGAGCTAGAAGCTTCTAGTATAATTAAAGATCCTCATATCCTGTTGGAGATAAAGAAAGTAGAGATGCAGGCAATGCAAATGAAAATGGAGTATGAAAGAGAGGAAAGAGAACATGAACGTGAGAAAATGGTACATGAAGAAAAGGAAAGAAATAGGCAGTATGAATTGCAACTTCAGGCTCTTCAAGCCCAACTAGCAGGCACACAACCAAACCTGCTAGGACCTCAGAATCTCCCTACATCTCAAACACCTCGTAAATCTGACTTGCTTAAATATGTAAAACTAATCCCATCTTTCCCCGATACCGATCCTGAGGCGTTCTTTAGAGAATTTGAATCAACAGCCAGACATTTCGAGATCCTTGAAGCAGACTGGGTATGGCTCATAAAGCCTAAACTATCAGATAAGGCTTTAACTGTTTGTAACAACATTGAGAACAACACTGATTATGAAACAGTCAAGAAGGCCATTCTCGCAGCTTATTCAATCTCCACAGAGGGTTACCGCCAAGCTTTCCGTAACATTGTTAAACTTCAGTACCAAACCTATGCTGAGTTTGCCTCTGATAAGCTTCGTTCCTTAAAACGATGGTTAAAGTCTGCATCTGTGAACACTTTTGATAAGTTACTTAATCTAGTTGCTCTTGAAGAGTTCTTGAGAAGAGTTCCACACTCTATCAAGGTACACATTATCGATAGGGAGGAGACTGATGTGCTTAAAGCAGCCCAATTGGCTGATATCTACTCACTTCTGCATCGCTCACCCCCCAGGGAGAGGAAAACCCAGTCACCCACTGTTAGGTTGCCTGGTAGTTCCAAAGGTGCTGATAGTAATAAGAACACAGATAGAAACAAAGATGGTAAGCAAGTGGCACAGAACACTCCTGTCTGTTTTTTTTGTAAAAAACCTGGGCATATAATAACAAATTGCCCAGACCCCAAGTGCAAAGTGGCAAAGATCTCTGCAAAAAAGCCTGTTGCTTCCATCCAATCCATGCCACCCAATGCTAATTCTCCTGATCCATTCCAGCCATTCCGTTCCACCGGTACAGTCGCGCTTGGTCCTGGCCAACAGGAGCACTCTGTCCAGATAGTGCGGGACACTTGTGCTGCTCAATCCCTCATTCGGAAATCTGCCTTACCCAATATCCAGGATAACTATACCGGAGAACTGGTATATCTGAGGGACTTTCACGATCCCTTCCCCACTCTTCTGGCCAGAGTGCACCTGAACTGTGGCTTGGTCCAGGGAACTGTCACCATAGGGGTAAGTGAAGATGAATCATTACCCATTCCAGATGTTGATTTCATTCTTGGCAACGATCTGGCTGGAGGACTTGTTTACCCTCCTCTAGTTGTCAGTAAGTCTCCTTTGCCTCAGAATCCAACAGATGATCTTGAACAAGACCAACCTAACTTATTCCCAAGTTGTGCCATTACCAGATCACAATCCAAAGGTAGTACAGTAATTAAACCTACCCTACCTCCCCAAAGCATCATTCCTACCATATTTTCTGAAAAAAGTCTTAAAGAAGCACAACAAAGTGACACTTCCCTGATTCAATTGCATAATAAAGCCATTTCCAAGGATAATATAATCCATCCTCCTTCATTTTACCACCAAGATGGAGTACTCATGAGAATGTATAAGCCATCCCAACTAGGTGATGATGACACATGGGCTGAGTACCATCAAATAGTACTACCAAAAAGCTTGCGGCATCCTGTAATGGAAGTTGCTCATGCAGGCCTTGCAGGCCATCTAGGTATCAAAAAAACTTATTCTAGATTGCTAACTGAATTTTTCTGGCCAGGCATGAAGAAGGATGTAACTGACTTTGTTAAGAATTGCCATACTTGTCAAGTAGTAGGTAAATCGAATGAAGTAATTCCATCTTACCCCTTACAATCCATTCAAGTACCTGCTGAGCCTTTCCAAAAGATTACTATTGATATAGTTGGACCACTTCCTAAGACCAAGAAAGTCAATCAGTATATACTCACTACTCTGTGCCCCACCACTAGATATCCTGAGGCATTTCCTTTAAAGAACATTTCCTCCAAAAATGTTGCCAAAACCTTAACACACATGTTTACAACATTTGGTATTCCTCAGGAAATCCAGTCAGACAGAGGTTCTAACTTTACAAGTGAACTATTTACCCAGGTCCTTAAGGAATTAGGGATTAAACAAACTCTGTCCACAGCTTACCATCCACAGTCGCAGGGTGCATTAGAGAGACTACATCAAACTCTCAAGACTATGATTCGTAAATTCTGCCATGAGGAGGATCATGATTGGGATGAGGGACTGCCCTTCCTTCTTTTCGCCATTCGTGAAACACCATCTGACTCCTTGGGTAAGTTTCTCCTTTTGAACTCTTTGTATGGAAGGAAGGTAAGGGGGCCCCTTAAAGTGATCAAAGACCATATGATAGCTTCACCCACCAGTAAACTGATAACTGTCCAACAGTACATAAATTCCCTTCAGGATAAATTGAGTAAGGTTCGAGCTTTTGCTAAGAAGAACTTAATTCGTGCCCAGACAGTCATGAAGAATCACTATGATAATAAATCTCAGGTTAGGGAATTCAGTGAGGGTGATATGGTTTTGGCATACATCCCTGTCACTGGCTCTCCTCTACAAGCAAAATATCACGGTCCATATAGAGTTCAGAGAAAACTGTCAAATTACAACTATATATTAGAGACCCCAGACCGTCGCAAGGCAACTCAACTTGTTCATATTAACTTACTTAAGCCCTATAAGCACCAGGAACCACCAGACAACTCCCCGAGACTCATGTTACCCGTAGACTTACAACACACCATAAATACAGCAAGCTCCAACCCTCCTGAAACCTTGCATGAGATCCCTTGCCTCCGCCCTATGGTTCAGGAGCCGGAGTTAGCTAGCACCATTCCAACCCCTCCACTGTCCAACTCTGAGATACTTAACAATCTCCAACAATATCTCCAACACCTCACACCAATACAAAAACAGGATTTAGAAACAATTATAAGACTGTACCCTAAATTGTTTAATAACAATCCTGGCCGATGTACCATCACCTCCCATAAAGTAAAGTTGGTGCCAGGAACCCATCCAATTAAATGCAACCCTTATAGGTTACATCCACAGAAAAAAGCACAGATGCAGGAGGAGGTGGAATACCTGTTGGACCAAGGATTAGCAGTTCCCAGCCAGTCCCCGTGGGCATCACCCTGTCTACTCGTGCCCAAGGAAGATGGACAAATACGTCTCTGCACTGATTATCGTAGAGTCAACTCTGTCACGATCCCAGACGCCTATCCACTCCCCCGGGTAGATGATCTGATTGATGAGGTGGGACAATCTCGGTTCATTACTAAAATTGACTTGCTTCGGGGCTATTACCAAATTCATTTAACCGATGATGCTCAGCTCATCTCTGCCTTTGCTACTCCTTTCGGGCTTTACCAATATACTGTAATGCCCTTCGGTATGAGGAATAGTCCTGCCACTTTCCAGCGGGCCATGAATTATCTATTGCAAGACTTAGATGGAGTATCAGTCTACCTGGACGACATACTAATTTTTTCTCCCCACTGGCGGCAACATCTCTGCCAACTCTCTGAGGTGCTGTCCAGACTACACGACGCCAACCTCACGGTGAAGCTGGCCAAGACCACCTTTGGCCGGGCCACGGTGACGTACTTGGGACATGAGGTGGGCAGAGGAGTCTTCCGCCCCAAAGCAGCCAACATCTCTGCCATCATCCAGTACCCTGCACCCACTACCCGGAAGGCGCTGATGCGTTTTTTGGGAATGGCCGGGTACTACCGGAGATTTTGCCCTAACTTCGCCAAGGTAGCTGCTCCACTCACCAGGATGACGAGTGGCTCTGTGCCATTCATTTGGACGGACGACTGCCAGTCCTCCTTCAACCAACTCAAAACGTTCCTCACCCAAGATCCCGTGCTGCTCTCGCCGGACTTCAACAAGCCGTTCATCCTACACACTGACGCCAGTGAAGAAGCTGTGGGAGCCACCCTGCTTCAAGAGAAGGAAGGCATACTACACCCTGTCTCCTACCACTCTGCAAAGCTGGACGTCCATCAACGTCGCTACTCCACTATAGAGAAGGAGCTACTCGCCATCATCTCTGCCATCAAAAAGTTTGAGTGCTACCTTTCTCCTAACAGTGCCCCTCTGCAAGTGTATACAGATCACAACCCCCTCTCATTTCTGGATCGAAACAAGTTCTCGAATCAACGGCTTTTAAGATGGTCCCTATACCTCCAACCCTTTAACATCGACATTCACCAAATCAGAGGTTCAGAAAATCTCCTAGCAGACACACTCAGCCGCCTGTAACACAGCCTCTACGACACCACCTCTTCGATGGGGTGTCGTTTTAGGGGGGAGGTGTGACGCCCCCACTAAACTACTGGAGTGCTGGGCTCCCTCGTTACGGTTGGATCACCGCCTCGGAGCCCCACACGGCTAGGTGAAACAAGCCGGGCTTCACCCGTGGGGGTATATATACCGCTGCTTCAGTCAGAGAAGGCAGACTCACACTATTAACGGCTGACAGTGTTCCTCCTCCTTGAGTGGGTTTACACCGCCCCCATTCACCTCCCTCACGGTAACGGTGCTCGGTGACCTTGTGACGTGGAAGAGGGTGTATATCAATTTTGTATTATTTGTATATCTTATAATTCTGTATCTTGCCTGTAACTGTTTCCCTTTGTCCGTTTGCTTAACTACCTGATCTATTTGTCTTGTTCTTTGTGCAGTAACTACTGTTTAAGTGTTATAACTTTAATCTTTGTCATTAACCTTGTTACTTGTCATAATGTTAGGTACCTTTTGTAGTGTAAGGTTTAATATTAAAGTAGAGTTAAGTTCCACTCTGTTTCTTGTGTCTTTACCTTACACCAAATGTGGAGTCCGCCCCGTAACTAGATAACCACGCGGCGGATTGTTACAATGTGAATCCATTATAGAACAAAAGAAAATGGAATGAGGTTGTCTGCAAGAAATTCTCGGTTGTTGATTCATGGATAAGATCAGTGAACTCCTCTCGAGCGTTATTTGGTACTTAGTCAGCTTGACATAAGGATTTCTTGCAAATTCTACATATTTCAGACTTAAATCCGGAAATAACGTCGTATTTTATCTCCTGTCTGAGGCAGATGATCCATGATCTTGCAGAAAACCTCGGGAAGCTGTCCATTGCCAAGAACTTCATCCAGAGATGGAAGTATCACCAAATTTACTGAACTCTCTCTTCTTGTAGAAGCTGAACTTAAGCAAAAGTGCATGTAGGATATGCGTAATGATGCCAGCAATCTGTTGAGGTCATTTATTAGTTCTGAGTAAGACTTTTCCCTTCATTCATTTGCAACGTAAATTAGGCACAATAATATTTGTACTTACTTTAATATTAAGTCGCTATGAATATGATGGGTGTGGGATTGGATCTGAACTGTCCAACAACTTAACCCAACTGCCTGCGAACACTGACGTCACTGTTCTTCTGCTATGACGTCACCCTACGCCTTCTCCTCAACCTGAGGCGTTCCGATGATGTATGGATATGTTGCCACGTTTTGTCACAGTGACACCCAACAATGTATCCATACATTTTGCAATTGCGAGGTCCGTCATTTGAAAATTTTTCAAGTTTCACGGGTGATTTTTGGTAGGCGTATGTGGGAGACCTTCCTCTACCCAGTGTAGGCGGGGATAATGCCTGGCCCCACCTGACCCCCCTCCCTCCCCGCACGCCATTTTCTCGGCAACTCACCTGTTAGCAGTGACCTGGCCAGTAAAGCCATGTCACACCACGGTCTCTCCAATGACGAAATTCAAAGCGAAAACGATTCCCGAGGTGGAGGACAAAGGAAGAAACAAGCCAGAGGAAGAAACAAGCAGAAGTGATGAGGCGGTAACGTCGTAAAGGAAGGTGCCATATGCTGATGTGTTTGGTGAGTGAACAATGCATATATTGCCTATGTTATTGTCTGAACTCTTGTACTACATATAAAATTGTACCAAATAAATAAATATCTAACCAGTTATGAATTGTATGGAATAGTTACCCCTCCCATAGAAAGCGTTTTCTCTTGAACCTGGCCTGAGAGAATACGGTAACAAGGTAAAGGTACTGTTACCTGTACGGTATTTCTAAACTCAAATGAGCTCTTTCTCTCTGAATTTTCGATGTTTTCTCTGAAAAAGCAGAGATTTTAGCCAAGAAAAAAAAACTTTTCGAAAATCTGCTGGGATTGGAAGGGGGGGGGGTCATTGGTGAAAAATTTGCTGGGATGTGGCGGGTTAATCTCCCAAAATCCCCGAAAAACGGAATTATAAAAAGCTGGTGAGTACACGAGGACATTCGTTTGCAATAACTTCCTCTCATATTAAATTCATATTGCCAAATTAACTAGGGAAAAGATTAGTAAACACATTTTTCCCTCCTTCAGCCTCGCAGAGAGCGTCTCGCTCATTATATTTCAGTGACTCTAAGATGGGCAGAAGTTTCCCTCTTGCACTCATCTTCCCCATGGATTCGTAGGTTATTTTACCCTTCTGAAGAGGGCACAGGTGCTGGGAAAGAATTGCCTGGGGATGAGACTGCCATGACCGCAACAGAGACCCTAGGAGATGTTACGGTGATCATCATATCCTATTGTTACCTCGTCACACCTACCTCTGAGCCCTACCTCATACATCCCACTCACCAGTGTCCTGAGTATTCTTAGTACTTTCTAGTAGTGGTAGTCCTAAGTATGCAAGATAATGTGTGAACTTGTTTATAATGTTAAGACCTAGACTTTAATAAGATACAATAGGGGTAGTCAGCAGTTCTGTTACCCTATTCTCAATGCATGTAATAACGGGAGTTAAGGGGACATACTGTGCTCTTTTATCTGGTACACTGGTGGGAATCATCACGAACACAAATGCTTCCTTACCCCAATTGCATATGAAGTCACTGTGGGTTACCAAGTGTGAATATCTTTCTTGTAGTTTCAAGTCGTGCTGATTGAAGATGTCCAATATATTTATATGATAAGCAAGACAAAGCTCAAAGTGTTCCATATTCAACATCTCCAATGACTAGGAATTTTGTCATGCATCGATAAACATTTATATTTTGTCCTGAAGAATGAAGAAACGGACCAAGAATTTTCCAGCAGGCAACCACCTGACAGGTATGCAAAAAAAAAAAAAAAAGATAAAAAAAAAAAAAGATAAAAGAGAAGAAAAAAGGATTTTTTTTTCTAATCCATGTAATGACAGATTCTGGAACACTCTCGGTGTTCCGTGGAGAGGTTTTTACACAGTCAGCAATCATTGCACCTGTACAGACTGTGAGTAGCCATGAAGAATGCGATTTCGAAGACATAGTCTCTAGGTGAATGAAGCTATGATCACCTACTACACTAAGTGCTTGAACTTTAACTTTAGTAAGGAAATTTGACATCGACCTAAGCATGGCTGAAGCTCTGTCAGTAGTTACTGCAATAACATCATGCCAACATAAACCAGTTTTCGAAGAACAAGGACATAGTATCCATCGCATCCGGGGCCTTGCCTGAAGTTTCAAGATTTTGTTAACAAATTCTTCCTTGATGCTACCACGGAACAGGTAGCGACAGTAAACCAACTACTGAAAGCTCAGTGAAATATCAGTGGGATTCATCCACTGGTAGGGTGAAAAGGGGGAATGTTTTTATCTCCTGAATAATTTTTATCTTTCACATTAGCCGAGATATCACTAACTCCTCGCTTGTGTGCATTAATCGAATCAGGTACCCCATTTCGTTGCTGTGTTGCTTGCGCTCCAAGAACCAATCAAACCACTTCTTTTGCATAATGTAGGATCAGCTCATCGGCAACTGTGCGAGGCTTTTTCTGCCGTGCAGTAACTTAAGCAAATCTTTATGATGCTTACTGAAAGCTCCCTTTCTTCTAGTGAGCGTTTCCACTTGCATCAAGTTTTTGCTTCTTCAGATCTTCATATTTCCTTTGGAAGAAATCCTTTCCCCATTTAGTAAACTCTGGGTGGCCATTAGGTAGGTTACATTAATTTTGAAGGCCTCAAGGAATCCTTTCCGAAAACATACAACACACTGTGAAATATAAAAACAGTTTATCTGAACAGAGGAAAGCCCTCACTGAAGGTAATCTTCCAGATGAATTCTACTCATACTTGACATTGTAGGTTACCTGTCGATGAAAACGAGTCACAGAAAATTAACCTTCCAGGTACATATTTTGAAATTTTGCATGGAGCACAATACTATAGCAAAATTGTATCATATTTAGGCAAAAAAAAAAAAAAAAAAATCAAATAAGAGAACTTTGTCCTCTAAATGACAAACAATAAAAAACTGTCTCATTAGCAGATTAGCTGCTTACATCAAACGCACTCTTTCTTCAGATTATTTGCATAAATCATTATGAGCAAAGTACTGTAAAAGAAGAGAGGAAATTAGAATGGGGTAAAGTTCACCTCTTGAATTAGATGTCAAATAACCGACGAAATAAACCTGTTTTATCAAAGCCTTTTATTCCAAATTCATTTGCAAGTACCTCTTTTCATCATAGAAAATTATATAAAATAATGAGCACCACTGAAGCGAAATACTACAAGTACATCAGTAACATTATGCACATGTTATTCGGTTACAGTGTAAATAACGCAGCAACCCTCCTCTGTGTGTGTGTGTGTGTGTGTGTGTGTGTGTGTGTGCGCCCGAGGCACTGTCCTGAGCTTTTACTGGCTCAAGCCTCTCCCCTCTCAACAAAGACCGACTTTGTGTTTTTCTGGATGTACCCACCCGTCCACCTCGCTCTGTGACGGGTTAGGATACATCGATAAAGCCTCTCCCCTCTCAACAAAGACCGACTCTGTGTTTTTCTGTATGTACCCACCCGTCTACCTCGCTCTGTGACGGGATAGGATACATCGATAAAACAGTGATATGGGTAAATTTTAATGATATTTTTTATATCATTAAAATAAAAAAGGAAAAAAATAAGGGTGGGGGTATTCCCGTGGACCCCTTGGAAATCGACCATGAGCGCCTGGCTGATAACCATTGATATACTTTCTTACAGTTTATTAAAGAGTCTCGAGATTAGACTAGTCAGGTATATACCGTAACTGCGGAGAGATGAATATAGTACTTCTCGATCATAATTGTATTGATAAATGAATTAATTCTTTTTTAGTCCAGGTTTCCATAGTGTTGTAGTACAGATTTCCTTATACTGTACCTCCCGTGCAATAATGTCCATGTATATTTCTCTGAATGGATGGTGTTTCTTCCCATTTTTTTATGACCAGTTTTGGTGGGAGGGAGGACTGGTGGGTAAGAGAGACCCCTCGTCCATGCTGTCCTTGTCTAATTGTTGAGATGATTCATAGCCTTAGATAGGTTACTGTAGGTCATATGGGCTACTGCAGTTATCCCCTTTGTTTATGTTCATATTTCCTCTAACTTTTTTTTGCTACACTCCTCCTACAGTGCTACCATACACCAGCAAGAACCCTCGCAGCATCTTATCCACTCGAACCCAGTACTCCATAACCAAAATGTTGCTTCTCATCTCAACTGTCTTCATCATCCTCAACTTGCCAAGGTGAGAAAGAGAGAGAGAGAGAGAGAGAGAGAGAGAGAGAGAGAGAGAGAATCTACACATTATTTGTTAATGATTGGTTAACTTCTACGTTAAGGCGTTCTGACTCATTTCTACCTTCAGCAAAGAGTCGTATGTAAACAGCCTTCAACAACCACATCAGTCATCAATGTTCCAGTATCCACAAAATATTTCCTAACATTCACAATCTTCCCCTTCTACCTACAGTTAAATTCCTATATCTACACAGCTTTCCATAATCATGTCAGTCTTCTCCCAAGCTTCCAGTAGCACATCAGAAGTATAGTATCCACAAGAGTTTTCCATAACGTTCCCAATCCTCCCACTCGCCATCCATTAATCTCTACTCATATTCTTCCAACACCAAAGATTCTGCATTGTTACAATGTTTCATAACCTCATCAGCCTCCTCACCAGCTTACTCCATCTAAGTACCAATATTGGAAATGCATTCAAGAAAATTTTCCTAATTTTCCTTCCTTACCTCCAGCAACATTCACGTACCTTCAGTTTTCCATAACTATTCCGTCTTCGCACAAGCTTTCTCAGCTTTCATTGAGAAAGCCAATATACGTCAAGTATTTCAAAACAGTTCCAATCCTATTTTTATATCTCTAGAATAAGTCTTATATATGCACATACCAGTCCACCGCTTCCCTAAGTCTTCGAAACATTGATGTTCGCTAAGCATTTTCCAACATTCACCTCTGTTCCAACTCCTCATCCACATTTCTCAGTTTCCCCATTAATACTCGACCTTCAGATAATGTCTTATATTTGTAAGGCTTTCCTCTTTAACATCAGTTTCCCTCCGAGTGTCCTCAACTTCCACAAAAACATTATAAAACTTTAAATCCATCCCAAATTTATCTCCAGCAATAATTCAGCATCTACTCAGCTTTTCATAACCCTTCCAGTCCCCTCAGTCTTTCCACACTAATTCCAGCTAAATATCTACATCTACTCAGATCGTCATTAAAATTTCTAGCCGTTTCAACCCCTCCTTCCACCCACAACATAATTCCCATTTCACCATAGCTTTCCGTATTCTTGCAGTTATCCAATTGCTTCCTCCAGCTACTATTGTCACTTTACTTTATTTTTGTCTAACTTCAGCTACAGTTTTATCCTCTATCTCATACTTCTTAATTTCCCTCTAAAGTCTATGTACAGTAATTACAGCAACCCATATCATTCCTAGTCCCCTGTAAAGTCTTCCTCAACGTATTTTTTTTTTAGCCTTATCTTTATTTAGAGTAGCTGAAACATAATTTGTTTTTTCTTATAATCTTCAGCTAGTTTCATGAAAATACCGATGACTACACAATTTCCATAATTGTTACCGTCTTGCCCCACCTGCTTAAGGTGCCCCGTTTGTCATTTATCATATATTCTTTCACCTTTGTCACCTTTGGAAACGTTATCCAGTTTTCTGCTACCTCCTCTTACTGATATCGCAAAACATTCCTTACATAGTCTATTCCAACTCCTACTGTAACACCAAACTTCTAGTCTTCTGTTGCGTTCCACTAAAACCTTGCAATGTATTTTATCAAGTCTCCATTCCCCCCCCCGTCCCCCCCCCACCCCCAGTCTTCTACCATTTCCTACTGATAACCCAAATTATTTCATTTCCAATCTTCTGCAATCTTCTGCCTAAAATTTAAATTGTTCCTTATCCCACATACAGTCACGTCATTCGTGTGCACGCGTTCGTGAGCAGCCTTTGGGGTGATGCAGAGGAGGGTGACGAGGTGACCATGTGGAATCTACAGCAGTTGTTCATGCAACTGCAGTACACACACTTCAGTATCAACTTTGTTTTCTACTCCACCTGTGGTGCCACATTCAGGAAGTGTCTCTTTCAGCTCCTACCCACCAGACTGCGCACGCGATGTTGTAGTCGCGCAACCAACTCGCACAGATATCAGTAGTGCACTGTAAACCTTGTATATATATATATATATATATATATATATATATATATATATATATATATATGGCTGAAAAAAAAGTGGAAGAAACAAAGGACAAGAGCCAGCAAATACTTCCCTTTCAAAGAAAGTTAAAAAAAAAAATCAATATCCATGAATTCGAAGTCCTTTGATACCTGTACGTTGTGTTTCAGACTGATATTGCTATAGACAATAGACATGTTGGAAAGATAAGCTGAAGAAGAAACTGCTAGCAATGACAGCCTTACAAAAGCACGGCTCCATCCCTTGTGTTACGGGATCGTCTCTTATGATCAACACAGCCTTGTGTTTTCCGTGTGCATCAACAAGTGGAATTACTGCATGTGAATCATATCTCACTGCGTAATATTGTTACCTACTGTATATCTTGACACTGAGGAATCTCGTATTGGCAATAACAAAGGTGATTTATGACGTGTTGGTAGACTTAAGAATGCGTTACTTAGTTCAAACAAAATAATTCTAGTGGTCTGTCCATGATTTACCAGAATTGGAACCTTCAATTAGACTTCAGTAACGGAACTGCCAGCTTGGCACCACCTCTTCGGTGTATAATATATATTAGTACAATATTTATCAACAACAGATGGAACTTAGGTTCATAACGAAAAATATTATACGAAATTTTTTTGCAGAGAGAGAGAGAGAGAGAGAGAGAGAGAGAAAAGGATCCTTATATAATACATTCCACGTCTCAGTGAAATGTTAAAATAAAGTAATAAAAATAAAAAACAGGTTTGTATGTTCAATGTTGTACCTGTCAGTGTTGTAAATATAAAGACTATCCTGGTGGGATTAGTAAATTCCCTGGCACGTTTTCCTTACCACTTTTAACAATAAGGTACTTCGATTTTTTTCATTAGTACAAAAGGTGTTCATAATAAGATTACTACCGTATACTTCTTGGTATGTCTTCGTTAACACCTTTTTTTTTTTTGACATGGCTACTTATTTTTCTCCGGTACTTTATTGGTAAAAGTAATGTCGATATAAACAAGATATATATAACATTCACTCGCACATGTTTCTTTTTTTGTGACATGTTATTATTCTGGATTACTTCAACAAACTGTGTTTGTATCTAAAAGATATTGAAAATATCCACCTTGTATTTCTTCCTACCATTTTATCTCTCTGTGTATGATGTGTTATTCCTTCAGTGCGATGACTCTTTTTATTAAATTTATCATTTTTATGTGGTTTATTACATTAGAATATAACACTTGTGATTCTATTTTAATAAGTATTGTATCTCGAATATCCAAGGGAATAAAACATACCCCGTCATCACCTGCACTACGATGATGATATTTCTGATTTTTTCTCGTATACGTCATATGGAATTACTGAATTCAGAATATCTGAAAGTTTAAAAGTTAATACTTGCTGTATTTACACACTTTGTGACGACATAGAATGGAATACGAAAAATGCAATTGGGAAGGTAAATTACTTAGCGAGATGTGCTAGGGAACCTCCAAGCCCACGAGAAAATTCCATTAATATTTTGTGTCATACGAAGGTTCACTCGGCTGAAAATGTATCTAGATATATTAGGGTCCTCCCTTTAACATAACGAACGAAGATGGTGGTATTTACCTTCTAGATCTGGAAATTAATAAAACGTGGTGAACTAAGTTGTAAATACCACAAGGATTAGCTCGATACACTATTATGAAATAATTTAGAGACGCTCCACACAAATAACTCTACCATCCATGGGAAGTGACTGTAGCCATACAGGTAGAGCTCACTGTAAAATCAATTATTGTATTCAACAGTCCGGATACATTTTTGCCGAATGTACTGTTGTCTCCAAGTGCACTTAAACATATTCCCATACTGTTGCCTTTTATTGCTCGTGTACACGTAGTGATGAGAAATGAATAAAAAATAGGCTTTGTGTAACCGTTCTTGATACTGACTTCCCTATTACTGGAAACTCCGAAAGTGTTTAGTATTTTTTAATCTATCATTATACAAAACTCTGCTGTTCTTATTATTTGCGGTATCTATTTATTCATATAAGAGTTATTTGTGCCTTATTTACTTACACTTGTTATTTATTTATTTATTTATTTTTTTCACTTTTGTGTCTTAAATCAGTAAAGACATGTTAACCAAAGCTTTCTGGTAGATAAGAGGAAAAGGTTAGGAACTCATGTGTAAAATATACCTTAGGGGAACTAGTTTTAGGTAAGGTAGAGGTGAGCATTTCGTTTTGAAGTGTGATGTAATAAGATTGATAAAAACCTGATGAGCCTGATAGTCAGGGTCGGTATTCCTATTGGAAGTGTGGTTACGTTACGGACAGAGATCCTACGGTTGTGAGGTCTGTTTCCCCTTTATAACTAACTCTTGTGTCTAGTTTCATTTCAGCTATTACACTGTGTGTCGTAGTGCACAGCAATAAAGTGGCTAGAACAAATGGCCCAGTGGAACATTAATCCCTAAAACCTGGTATTTAATCTGGCATGCCTGTTGCTGTACCCATGAGTATGACAAAAAAAAAAACTTGTTTTAAAACCATCATACCTTAGAAACTGCGCCAGCTAAAACTTTTAATAAAAGACCAAAGTATTCACCAATCCTTCGTAAACCCCCTGCAAGTGTCCCCAGGTGTGTAGATGGATGCATTAATTGTGGAGCAGGGAGGTGAAAGATAGAGGACATTTTGGAGGTCACGGCAAGAGTGTGTCCCGAGCAGCACGCGAGTCTCTGGCTAGGGCGGGCTGTCAGTGCACGCCATGGCAGCCCAGGCAGGACAAGGCTATCCCACTCTTGCTCCTCATTGCCCCACGAGACTTTCCCACTCTCACCCCTCATTGCCCCGCTAGACTTCCCCACTCTCTCATACATAATAATGCACTTATTTTCCAAATTCTTCACTACAGGAAAGGCGTTCATTTGTAAATGATTATTATCATAACATTTATTTTCTGTTCCGTAGTCTACCTTATCTTCTAACAACATATGTATATTGTACTTCTTTATCTAAAATCTAACATCATTGGTTGAATGTGATTATTTACTTCCATAATAACACTTATGCTCTACACTGAAATTTTCCTTAATTTTTCAATTTAAATTTTTCTGTTTTTAAGTACAGATTTATAGTACTTCACCTTGACGTCCTACAGGAAATAGCTCTTAAGCTGGGATGAATCTCCTGTGAGGTATAAGGCTGGGGACATGTGGGCGGTGGTGAGACGGTGGTAAGGCAAGGGTTCCAAGAAGGAAGTTGGGTGGCCATAATGCGTTTGTGCTGCACGTGACTTCTGGCCGCCTGACCTACGTCCTCAGTCCGACGCCACAAAGGACTCCCTAGGCATTGGAAGGGTAGGGGAAGGCCTTGAGCTCTGGAAGGTCATCAGGGTCACTCTCGAGTGGGAGCAAGGAGCTATGGAAAATGGTATGAGAGGGCAGACAGGGCACGTCACTCTCCACACGGTAACTTCTGTGTTGTCTACCCTCTTGACAGTGACTGTCACCTCTAGTTTCCTCCCAATCTCACTTCCATCTGATGCCTTCCTTGCATGAGCAGCTTGGCAGAGATGGAGGGGGCAGGTGGGCACTGGCAGCAGCACGCAAATCAGATGGTGCGGAATCAAAGCTCATAATTCCTAACTCTTCCATGGCTTGTGGTAGATTGAAATGCCATCCTCCCACCTCCCGTATTCTTACATCACGCAGTGATGACAAAGAAAATGGCGATCACTTCAAACCATGGTGGGCAGAGAAGACTATGTCACCCAGCTTGGGGTTCCCGAGTACCTGATTTTTTATGGACTCTCAGCCTTGCTTTAGGAGTTAACAAAGTTTATTTTTAAAAAATCACATATCCAAACTTTTCCTGGTTCAGCTTAATTTTATTTATAGAACAGATGAAAGGAAAATTAAGTATAGTAAAAAAATATCCACTCACCAAACTACAGGTGTTCTCCATTCATTAATAAAATAATCTATCTATTGCCAGATGCCGTAATCCCATTAGGAGTGGCCACAAACAAATTACCTCCATGTCGCTCTGTCTCCGCCATTTCACTCCCCTGCACCCATCTCACACACCCCTCTCTCATATACCTCTCCACTCCATCCCTCTATCTCAACGTTGACCTCCCCCTCCCTCTCCCCCCCTCGTCCTCACTCATATACACTCTTCTCGTCAGTCTCTCACTCTCCACCCTAATAAAAAAAATCTGCAGCAGCTGGACATGAGCTGCTGAAGGCTGAAGTTTGGGGGGAACTAATCTGTGAACGTGTATTCCAAAGAGAAGTGGTTTGGGGAATAAAGAAATCCTGATTGACATAGGTTCTGCAATATGGTAGACAGTTAAGTCATGAACATTACCAGATGCCCGTGTAGCATGGGAGAAAACGTGGAATGGTGGCACATTGGGTGCAACTTCATCTGAGCATTTACCATAAAAGCATCTGTAAAATCATGTAAGGGATACAGCATTCTTTCTTAGTTGTCAGAGTGTTGGTTCATTTGTAGCTGCTGGGTTACTGAAATTATTCTTATATCTTTGAGGTTTTGCCCAGTTGCCTTAATGCAACTTCCCAACATCCTCTCCACGAGAGTGTGCAACATTCGAACTGAGGGCGAACATGGCTTTTGTAAATTATAGTTTCCTGCTCCTCAGTGAAGAAGTTACGGATTATATACAATAATCCAAGTTTCTTAGAGGCAGTTTTACCAAGAGATACTTTTAAAACTGTTGATACAGGTGTTGTTCCTTGGTTAGCTGGCAGCGTCCTTGTCCTGACGTCCCTGGGATGAGATATTCAGTGTGGTCCATAGTGTTCCTAATGGTGGCCTCCGATGCTACGCTACCATGTGTGTTCGAAACTCACCACATTTATCACTATAGGGAGAAAGGAGGGGTGTAATGGGGTATATAAATGCCCGTGTTGCTCTGATGCAAAAGGGGGATTCTGTTTGGCTCAGTGGTAACATGCACACTTTTGAAGCGCAAGGCCGGGGATTGAATCTCGGCCAGACCAGTGATTAAATTTGTTAAGTTTCATTTCAGTAATTACACAGGAATAATGGTTCACTTCAAGATGTTGTAGGAATGTTTCTTAGTAAAATAACTAAATTTGTTTTTTCTAGCATTATTTGAGACATTATTTTGTTCCCATTCAGTGATTATAGACAAGCCTTGATTTAAGGATACTGATGAACTAAGCTGGGCGTTAAAGATATATTTTACGAATTGGCGATTAAGTGTTATGGAACTGCCAAGCATTGATTCATCTGCATTTAAGTGAATGGGATTATGGGGGATGGAGAGGAGATCATTAATTTTGTAAAAATCAGGAACAACGTTGTAGTCATGACTTATGCTTGTGGAACACCGGCATTCATTGAGTAGAAATTTGAATGTACATTGATTACCCTTACGATTTTCTCTTTATTGCTTAGATATGTGACCAGTGAACAAAATATGACAGGCCGTGGCAAGGAAGGCTGGATAACACAGAATGATGCCGTACATTGTCGAAAGCTTTAGAGGTAACAAGGGCCATCTCATGGGTTTCTCCGTGTTGGTCAATTGACTGATGGATTCTATGAGTAATAAGACTGAGTATGTCAACAGTGGATTTTTCATTGCAAAAACCATGTTGTTTGTCATTAAGTTGTTGGTTTCAAGTTGTTTAACAATGTGCTTATTAATGGTAAACTCAATTACTTTTTCGAGACAAGATGTGATAACTATGACTGTAATTAGAGGGATTGGAGGAACTTCCTTTCTTTGGAATCGGATGGATGTTAGCTTCTTTCCAAAACTTAGGGAACGAAAGCTCCCGTACACATTGTCTGAACAGGAGCATGTCTATAGAAAACTTTTTCAAAACTATGGGAGGAATTTCATTTGAACCTGCAGTTCCCATGGTTGGTAAAATGTCTAGGGTTGATTTTACCTGTCTAGTCTAGTTTTCCTTGACTGAATTATCTAGGCCAAATTTTGTGTCCAACCACACACTGACACAAAACACACAGTTAAACCACCCATTGCCACAAGACACCGCCACACCATAGTGTACTATACACATACTACTACATTTCATACTACCACGCCAAACTCCGCAAACCCAATATCACACACTACCCACCCCCCACATCACCACACAACACACGGTCACACCACACATGGCCACAACACACTGCCGCACAACACAACCACACCAGTTACTGTCACATCGAACACCGTGACGCCACAAGAGGCTCTCACACCTGGCATCGTCACACCAGACACTACCGCAGGTCACATTATAACGCCTAGCAATGCCACACCTCTGAATACCAGAGCTCACACTGCCACACCACATAATTAACAGTTAACTCACACTGCCACATCTCAACCTGCCACATCAAAAACTGCCATACCCCATACTGTCCCACCAGGTTCTTCAACACATCACATATGCTACGCCATACACTGTCCAACCACACCGCCGAAACCACACATTACCACACCACACATCCTTATACCACACATACCAAACTTCACACTGCTGATCCACACACTGTCATACCACACACTGTAACATCGCAAAAGCTCACACCTCACACCGCTACACCAAACACTGACAAAACTCTCTGTCACAAAGTGCACTGTCACACCACACACTTCCAGACAGCACAATCCTATCATATTGTCATACTGCACACCGCCATACAACGCATTGCCACACAGCACACTGCCACACCACATACTGTTACACTGCACAGGTTCGCAACAAACTATGTATCACCACAAGCTGCTACTTCACACACTATCACATTGCATACATACACAGCACCACCACATCATACAGTGCCACACCAAACACTGTCTCCACACGCTGCCACACTACACAGTACCACATCACACATCATCCCGCCACAAGTTTCTATTCCATACACTGTCAAGCTACATCTCGTCACACCACACTTTCGAATATCGCAAACTGTCAAGCCACAAACTGCCACACCACACACAGTCACAGCACACACTGCCACACCACACGCTGTCATAATACACACTGCCACATCACATACAGTCGCTCTCGTAAGGTCAGTCTGCTCAGACGTGCTAGTGACTTGTGGATGTTGTGCTAGTGCGTTTTAGTGACCTACGATAGTGATGTGTTAGTGTGTTGTAGTGACCTGTGATGGTGTTGTAGTTAGTGTGTTGTAGTGACCTGTGACAGTGCTGTGCTAGTGATCCGTGATAGTGTTGTGCTAGTGTGTTGTAGTGACCCATAGTGACCCGTGATAGTGCTGTGCTACATTTGATTGAATTTGTGCGTGATGGCTTCCTCTGCAGACAGTTGTGTCTCCACTGCAGGTAATGAAAAGAACTATCTTGAATTAAAGGTGGAACTTCTCGAACTGAAGTGGGAGGTACAAATTCTCAGGCAGGAGAAGTCACAAATGAGGGAACTATTGGAGATATTGGAGAAGAGAGAAAAAAAGTATGAAGGTTGGACATTAGTTCACAAGGGTGCAACGGAGTTCACTCTTCAGAAGCAAGCGGAAATTAAGACCACTAATGCCTTCGATGCACTACGGGACAAATGTGAAGGGAAGGCAGAGAGAGAAGTAGAGGAGAAGGATGGTGAGAGAACTTCCCGTACAGTTAAGTATAGTCAGAACAAGAAAGGTAAGAAAAATGTTGCCGTTGTTGGAGACTCCGAGGTGAGATATCTTAACAGAGACATGTATACTCCACTCGCTAAACATGTGTGTCTTCCAGTGGCCAGGGTGGCTAATGTGGTGGAGAAAATTTCAAATATCGTGAAGGATAGTGGTGACAAACCCACTGTGCACCTCATTGTAGAAGCCAATGATATTAGTAGGCGTAAGAGTGAGATACTGTGGCAGAAGTATAAGGTGATGTTAGAGAAGGTTAGGGAGAGGGGAAGAACCCCTGTAGTGCTCGGTGTTTTGCCCAGAAGGCGAGTTGGAAGGGAGTGGTTGAGCAGGTCAATAGGTTTTAATTGCCGCCTTGAAAGGTATTGCAAAGACAATGCAATACCTTTCATAGACAGCTGGGACCGGTTTAATGGACGGAGTGCCTTGTATAGTTGGGATGGGTCTCGTCTTAGCAGGCAGGGAGTTACTGTTTTAGCTGGAATGATAGATAGGGAGTGTTACATAGCCTATGATTTCATCATCCTTTGTGTAATTGTAACGTACAGTATGCTGCATGTTTGATCACGAGCGTGTTCTACCTCACTCCCCCCTTCTACCCTTATAGTAAAGTAGGTCATTCTTTCTGTTGTTCAGAGCAGGATTGTCAACTCTTTGTCCCCATGGCTTCATTTGCGCGTCCTTCTTACAAGTTGTATCAAGCTCTGCCGGCCCCTATATAAGGAGCTCAGTCTCTGCATTATGGCCACGTAGATCTACTCCTCATTTTGTTCACATCTCTGTCCTCCCCTGTACAGTTGTTATTCTTGTGAGTGCTCAGGAAGTCTCCAACCATCTAGCAGCTGTGTAATTTGAGTATAACTGTTATTGCATTTTTTCTTGTACTGTGTAGCGTAAGGCGTTGGTTCTTAGGCCTAGTGAGGTTTTTGTGATTCATGTGTTTTTATGTCAGTCATTTTTGATAATATTTTGTATCTGTAATAATATATCTTGCATTCACTGAGTATTATCCGGTTTTCTCATTTTATCAGGGCTGACTTAGATAAATTTACTCATGCTAATTTCGTGTTAATAGAGGCTATTGCAGTTAACCATATATTTAACCTGTTTTTTGCCATTACATTATCCTTATGAGTCCTGAATGTTTTGTTGTTAGGTTGAGCATTAAACTTTAACTTGTAATTTTACCTAACTGTTTTGTTTTGAACCTGGAATATTACGGGACAATAGTGATTTTTAGTATTCTCACTTAAGGTGTACATTATCTTTCTCTGTTCCGTAACATAAATTTGGCGACCTCTTATCAGGATATTCAGGATATTATCATAAGGATATTGCTTGATATTTTGTGACTGTGATTTATTCATGATGTCTACTATTACTACACTTGATGAAGCCAAAGATTTTTTGTCAAATTTGCAAACAGTGTGTGATGTAGAAAACAGAACAAAGAATGAACTTAAGCTTGTTGCTCAACAAATGGGAATTGCAGTTCACTCTCATCATTCTAAAGATCAAATTGTTGGCATGATTAATAAAAGCTTGTTTAATGTAACTCCTGCAAATGAGCAAACGCAGATTGAAATAGCTAAGTTACAGGTAGCTCTGCAGGAGGCTCGTGTTAAGGAAGCTGAGTTTCAGGCTCGTGCTAAGGAGGCTGAGTCTCAGGCTAAGGAGGCGGAGTCTCAGGCTCGTATTCAGGAGGCTGAATTTCAGGCAAATGCTCGCATTCAGGAGGCACAGGCTCAGGCACAAATTGAACTAGCTAGGATTCAGGCAGACCATGAGTATCGCATGAAACAAGGTGGAACTGGATCATCTTGCTCTGATGATTTTGATGTGGCTAAAAATGCTAAACTTGTCCCTCCTTTTAATGAATCTGATTTAACAAAGTATTTTCAGTTGTTTGAGAGGGTAGCTACAGGTTTTAATTGGCCTAAAAAGTATTGGCCAGTACTCCTTCAAACTGTTCTCACCGGTAAAGCTTAAGTAACTTATGCATCTTTGCCTCAGGATCAATCTGATAATTATGATGTAGTTAAGAGCTTGATTCTTAAGGCCTATGAGCTTGTTCCTGAAGCCTATAGAGTAAAATTTAGGACAACTTAGAAGCAAGAGAAGCAATCCTATGTTGAGTATGCAAAAATCAAAGAAGATCTGTTAGAGCAGTGGTTAAATTCTAAGAATGTGGATTCTGATTTTGACAAATTTAAGCAGATGATTTTGCTGGAGGACTTCAAAAGGTGTATTAATAAAGATGTAAGCCTATATCTTGATGAGAGAAGAATAGATAATTTGTCTGATGCTGCAGTTTTAGCTGATGAATATGTTTTCACTCACAAGAGATATTCTAAAGGAAAAGGGAAAGCTGAGAGTAAGTACGTTGCCTCTACTCAGAGTACAGGTAACAGGAAAGAGAATAAAGATGATGTTTCTCAGGAAGTAAATACCAGCTTCACCTCTAGATTTCAGAAAATGTACTTATTGTAGTAAGCTTGGTCATACTACGGAGAAATGTTTCAGGAGACAGCGTGATGTGAACAAAAGGGAGTCTTTAAATATTCAGTCAATTGGTCTAGTGTCCACCCTTGAGAGTTCCCAGAATTCTTTAACTGAGTTAACTGAACCTGCTTTGAGGGATAAATTAAATTCTCATGATGAAGCTCCTCTTTTGAGCAGTAACGTGGGTGAAACTCTCAAGAGTTCATGTGCTAATTTCCTGTCTGATGGTTTTGTCAGTCCTCTGCACAGTAATGACAGGAAATCAGTTCAAATATATCGTGATACAGGTGCTTGCCAATCCCTTATGCTGACCAGTGTTCTAGGCTCTAATGTTAATTCCTATGATGAAACTGTAATCTTACAAGGTGTAGGGAATAATTCCTTCTCTGTCCCTCTGTGCAGAGTGAATTTAGAGTCTGCTTTTGTTAATGGTTCCGTTATGGTTGGGTTGGTTGAGACACTCCCAATGTCAGGTGTAACTTTCTTACTTGGAAATGATATTGGTGGAAGTCAAGTGTGTCCAGCTCCTCAGTTGTCTAGTGAGCCAGTGGCTGCGGCCCAGGATTGTGATGTCCCTGATGTGTTCCCTGCATGTGCTGTCACTAGGGCTAAGTCTAAAGTTACCGGTGATTTAGAGGATAATGATGATGATGATGTTATCCTAGCTGACACTTTTCTTGCTAATTTGGACCACTCACCAGATGAGGCAGTACCGTGTAGTGTTGATAATTTGTCTCGTCAAGAGTTGGTTGAGTTGCAGGTTGCTGACCCTGAGTTGAAAGGTCTAGCTAACTCTGCTTGCAGTGAGGAAGAGTCAGCCGGTCCTTCTACTTGTTATTATATAAAGTCAGGAGTACTTATGAGGAAGTGGAGACCCCCAACAGCATCAGCCGACTGTGGATGGGAGGTTGTACATCAAGTTGTCATCCCTCGTGTTTGTAGGCAGGATATCATTAGAGTGGCTCATGATTCCAGTTTGGCAGGACACCTTGGAGTGAGGAAGACTGTGGCATGCATTTTGAAACACTTCTACTGGCCAGGTATCTTCAGGGATGTTTCCTGGTATTGTAAGTCTTGTCACACCTGTCAAGTTGTGGGGAAGTGTAAGCAGACCGAAAAGGTTGCGCCTCTAGTTCCCATTCCTCCTTTTGAGGCGCCATTCACCCGTGTGTTGGTGGATATTGTGGGCCCTCTTCCTAAGACTTCTCCAGGATTTTCTTATGTGTTGACCATGATTGATATGGCTACTCGTTATCCTGAAGCCATTCCACTTAGAAATATCTCAGCAAAGAACGTGGTTAAGGAAATGCTAGGGTTCTTCACAAAGTTTGGTCTGCCCAAGGAGGTACAGTCAGACCGGGGAAGTAATTTCATGTCAAATGTTTTCAAGCAGTCTCTGAAAGAGTTGGGCATCACCCAGATCACGTCTTCAGCTTACCATCCCCAGACCCAAGGAGCGTTGGAGAGATATCATCAAACACTCAAATCGATGCTCAAGAAATACTGTTTGGAACATCAGAAAGACTGGGATAAAGGTCTTCCATTCGTTGTATTTGCCGCAAGAGAATATCCAAATGAATCACTGGGCTTCTCACCTTTTGAACTACTGTTTGGCCATGAAGTAAGAGGACCCCTTAAGTTACTCAAGGAATGCTGGCTGTCGGAGGAAGATGACGTCAACTTGCTGGAGAATGCGATGAAGTTCAAAGAACGGCTGTCCACTGCTTTACAGCTGGTGAGAGAGAATTTAGGAGCTGCTCAGAAGATGAAGACTTGGTATGATAAGAAGTCCAGGTTACGCCACTTTCAGCCAGGAGATCAGGTTTTGATTCTGCTACCGGTTCATGGGCAACCTCTTCAAGCCAAGTTTAGTGGTCCTTATTTCGTGGAGAAGAAACTCAGTGATGTCAACTATGTCATCGCCACACCAGATCGTAGAAAGAACAAGCAACTTTGTCACATCAACATGATAAAGTTATATCACAGGCGGGATGAAAATAACCCAGTCTGCAATGTAGCTGTTCCACCCGAGTCTGCAAGTGAAGCTCTCCCATGCAGTATGAGCCTGAGTGATAGTTTGGGGAAGAATCCTGATATCATGAATGATCTCCAGACTAAGCTTTCTCATCTAGCTCCCGAGGAAAGGCAGGAGTTTTCGGCATTACTGCAGGAGTACCCGCAAGTGTTCCGTGCCACTCCAGGAAGAACCACTGTGTTGATGCATGATGTCGATGTTGGAGACGCAAAGCCGATTAAATTGCCTCCTTACCGTGTGAACCCAGTGAAAGTTCCTCTCATCCAGAAGGAGCTTGGCTACCTGTTGGACCACAAGATGATTGAGCCCTGTCAGAGCGAGTGGAGTTCTCCTGTCACTCTAGTCCCTAAGCCAGGTGGGTCACAGAGGCTTTGCATCGACTACAGACGTGTTAATCAGATAACCAAAACAGACACTTACTCTCTCTCTCGCGTTGAAGATTGCATAGACAAGATCGGAAAGGCTAGGTACATAAGTAAGTTTGATTTGTTAAAGGGATACTGGCAAGTACCTATGACTGAACGTGCTAGGGAGATCTCATGTTTTGTAACACTAGGAAAGACTTTTGCATGTTCTGTAATGCCATATAGTATGAAGAATGCACCAGCCACTTTTCAGAAGCTCATGAATGTTGTAACAGAGGGTTTGGCAGGGTGTGTTGTTTATATTAATGATGTATTAATCTTCAGTGACAACTGGAAAGATCACCTATGCCATGTCAGTAAATTTCTTGAGTGTTTGGTTCAGGCTAATCTTGTAGCTAATTTATCAGTGTGAGTTTGGTCAAGCTAAAGTTCAGTACCTTGGGAACGTAATTGGTGATGGACATGTTGCACCACCAGGAGCTAAGGTTCAGGTTATGAGTGATCTTCCCAGACCTAAAAGTAGGAAAGAGCTACAAAGATTTTTGGGAATGGTAGGTTATTACAGGAGATTTGTTCTTAACTTTTCAATTCTTGTATCACCACTTACAGACCTACTGAAAAAAGGAGTTAAATTTGTCTGGACCGATAACTGTGAATCCTCTTTCAACAAACTTAAAGCTATCCTATTAAGTCAGCCAGTGCTCGCTACTCCAAATTTTGCTAAGCCTTTTAAGATGGCTGTTGATGCAAGTGATACAGGAGCTGGGGCTGTTTTGCTGCAAGAGGATGATCAGGGTATTGAACACCCTGTATCTTATTACAGAAAGAAGTTCACTCCACCTCAAAAGAACTACTCAACTATTGAGAAAGAGCTTTTGGCCTTGATTTTGGGTTTACAGCATTTTTCATTTTATTTGTGTTCTGGTTTTGACCCCATAGTCATTTATTCCGATCATAATCCACTGAAATTCCTTAGTAAGTTTAAAGACAAAAATCAGAGATTGACAAGATGGAGTCTACTTCTTCAGGAGTATTCATTAGACATACAACATGTCAAGGGGAAAGAAAATGTTATTGCAGATTGCTTATCTAGACTTTAGACAGATTGTTTTAGAGTAATAAGAAATTTCCTTTGTAAATTTCTTTTTCTTTGTGGGGAGGTGTTCCATAGCCTATGATTTCATCATCCTTTGTGTAATTCTAACGTACAGTATGCTGCATGTTTGATCACGAGCGTGTTCTACCTCAGTCCCCCCTTCTACCGTTATAGTAGAGTAAGTCGTTCTTTCTGTTGTTCAGAGCAGGATTGTCAACTCTTTGTCCCCATGGCTTCATTTGCACGTCCTTCTTACACGTTGTATCAAGCTCTGCCGGCCCCTATATAATGAGCTCTGTCTCTGCATTATTGCCACTTAGATCTACTCCTCATTTTGTTCACATCTCTGTCCTCCCCTGAACGGTTATTCTTGTGAGTGCTCAGGAAGTCTCCAACCATCTAGCAGCTGTGTAATTTGAGTATGACTGTTGTTTCATTTTTTTCTTGTGCTGTGTAGCATAAGGTGTTAATTCTTGGGCCTGGTGAGGTTTTTGTAATTCATGTAAGGTTCATATTATCAGCCATCAAGAATAATATTTTGTATCTGTAATAATATATCATGCATTCACTGAGTATTATCTGGTTTCTCATTTAATCAGGGCTGACTTAGATAAATTTACTCATGCTAACTTCTTGTTAATAGAGGCTATTGCAGTTAACCATATATTTATCTTGTTTTTTGCCATTACATTATCCTTATGAGTCCTGAATGTTTTGTTGTTAGTTTGAGCATTAAACTTTAACTTGTAATTTTACCTAACTCTTGCTTTGAACCTGGAACCCTTTTCAGGGTGTCTTCCCACAGTGACCCTCATGAGCCAGAAGTGTGAGCCACTTACAGGATACGGCCACGGGACCTGAGAAGCAGCATATATAATCTCAGATCTTAAATCCTCATACGGGCCGAGTAATTAATTTTTTATTCAGTAACGTCAAAAAAAAAGGCAATTTTGGTTAGGTTCCTTTAGTCACCCATAAAACATTTTTATTTTTCAATAATTACTAAAGTAAGTATATCACAGGAAAGTAGAAGAGTTGTTCTTTCTTTTCATGGCCAGAAACCCAATAAAAATTGATTACAACCATGTGTTTTGATTTTTCAAAAAAGGAGTTGGTTACACTCAACGTATGTCATACAAGACAGGTCCAACAACGTATGCCTTTAAGGGTTAAAGTGTACATAATCTTTCTCTGTTCCGTAACAATATATATATATATATATATATACATATATATATATATATATATATATATATATATATATATATATATATATATATATATAGGGGCCGTAAATAACTGTTTAAACTCAGTTTGCATTATCTTCGGTGTGGTGGGGACCGCTCAGTTTGCTGATATGAGAGTGGGCGATGCTGTGCGACTAGGAAATCATTAAATGATACAGGTGTGATACTGACAACGCTAAATGAGAAGTCCCGGCAACGCATGAGAATATGCCCGACGCAGTGCAAGGATGCTGTACCACCCTGAATGAGAGAGAGAGAGAGAGTACTGAAAAGTACTTCTGAGAACTGATTATCTTAAGATAGTCTCGACACTGGTGGTGATGTCAATGGTGATGACAGTAGTGGTGATGTCAATAGTGATGACAGTGGTAGTGATGTCAATGGTGATGGCAGTGGTGGTGTCAATGGTGAGGGCAGTGGTGATGATGTCAATGGTAATGGCAGTGGTGGTGATCTCAGTGGTGATGAGTAGTGGTGATGTCAATGGTGATGACAGTAATGGTGATGTCATTACTGACGACTGGTGGTGATGTCAATGGTGATGACAGTAGTGGTGATGTCAGTGGTGATGACAGTAGTGATGATGTCAATGGTGATGACAGTAGTGGTGATGTCAATGGTGATGAGAATAGTGGTGATGTCAATGGTGATGACAGTAGTGGTGATGTCAATGGTGATGACAGCAGTGGTGATGTCAATGGTGATGACAGTGGTGGTGATGTCAATGGTGATGACAGTAGTGGTGATGTTAATGGTGATGACAGTAGTGGTGATGTCAATGGTGATGACAGTAGTGGTAGTGATGCCAATGGTGATGGCAGTGGTGTTGTGTCAATGGTGATGAGGGTGGTAGTGGTGTCAATGACGGTTATGAAGTGAAGATGACAGTGGTGGTAGCGTTATTGGTGGTGATGACAGTAGTGGTGATGTCGGTGGTGATGACAGTAGTGGTGGTGTCGGTGGTGACGACAGCAGTGGTGGTGTCAGTGGTTATGACAGTAGTGATGGTGTCAGTGGTAATGACAGTGGTGGTGATGTCAGTGGTGATGACAGTAATTTTGGTGTCAGTGGCGATGGCAGTGGTGGTGATGGCAGTGGTGATGGCAGTGGTGGTGATGTCAGTGGTGATGACAGTAGTGGTGGTTTCAGTAGTGATGACAGTAGTGGTGGTGTCAGTGGTGATGACAGTAGTGGTGATGTCAGTGGTGATGACAGTAGTGGTGGTGTCAATGGTGATGACAGTAGCGGTGATGTCAGTGGTGATGACAGTAGTGGTGGTGTCAATGGTGATGGCAGTGGCGGTGGTGTCGGTGGTGATGGCAGTGGTAGTGAAGTCATTGGTGGTTATTACATTGGCGTTGGTGTCAATGGTGATGACAATAGTGGTGGTGTCAGTGGTGATGACAGAAGTGGTGGTGTCAGTGGTGATGACAGTCGTGGTGGTGTCAGTAGTTATGACAGTAATGGTGGTGTCAGTGGTGATGACAATAGTGGTGATGACAATAGTGGTGATGTCAATGGTGATGACAGTAGTGATTGTGTCAGTGGTGATGACAGTAGTGGTGATGTCAATGGTGATGACAGTAGTGGTGGTGTCAATGATGATGACAGTAGTGGTGGTGTCAGTGGTGATGGCAGAAGTGGTGGTGTCAGTGGTGATGGCAGTAGTGGTGGTGTCAGTGGTGATGGCAGTAGTGGTGGTGTCAGTGGTGATGGCAGTGGTGGTGGTGTCATAGGTGATTATGACAGTGGCGGTGGCGTCAGTGGTGATGGCAGTGGTGGTGGTGTCATTGGTGGTGACTGGTGGTGGTGTCAATGGTGATGGTAGTGGTTATGGCTATAATGGTGGTTATGATAGTGGCGGTGGTGTCAATGATGGTGTCAGTGGTAGTTATGGCAGAGGTGGTGGTGATGTCAGTTGTAGTTATTGCACTGGTGATGGTGTCAGTAGTGGTTATGACAGCGGTGGTGGTGGAAGTGGTGTCAGTTGTAGTGGCATTAGGAGTGGTGACATTAGTGGTGGTGGGGTAATTGGTCGTGATGGTATTATTGATGATGGTGTCTTGGGTTGTGTGGTGAGTTGTTGAGGTGGCTGGAGTGATGGTGTCAGTGATTCTGGTGTCAGGGATGGTGGTGTCAACAGTTTTGGTGTCTGGGGTATTGGTGTCAACGGTGGTAGCGTTGGGTGTGGGTGTCAGTGATGGTGGTGTCTATTGTGGTAGTGCCAGGTGTGGTAGTGTGTGAAGTGGTTGTGTCAGTGCTGGTGGTGTCAGTGGTTGTGATGTCTTGGATGCTTGTGTCAGTGGTGTTGATGTCAAGGGTGGTGGCATCAATGGTGGTGGTGGTGTCTGGGTTGGTGGTGTCAGTGATGACGGTGTCTGGGGTGGTAGTGTCAGTGGTGGTGGTGGTGTCTAGGGTGGTGGTGTCAGTGGTGGTGGTGGTGGTGTCTGGGGTGGTAATTTCAGTGATGATGGTGTGAATGATAGGGTGTCAGTGGTGGTGGTGTCAACTGTGGTAATGATGTCAGTGGTGGCAGTGTCAGTGGTGGTGGTTTCAGTGGCACGGTGTCAGTGGTGGTGGTGTCAACTGTGGTGATGATGTCAGTGGTGGTAGTTTCAGTGGCATGGTGTCTGTGGTGGTGGTGTCAGTGGTGGTGGTGGTGGTGTCTGGGGTGGTAATTTCAGTGATGATGGTGTGAATGATAGGGTGTCAGTGGTGGTGGTGTCAACTGTGGTAATGATGTCAGTGGTGGCAGTGTCAGTGGTGGTGGTTTCAGTGGCACGGTGTCAGTGGTGGTGGTGTCAACTGTGGTGATGATGTCAGTGGTGGTGGTTTCAGTGGCATGGTGTTTGTGGTGGTGGTGTCCGTGGTGGTGGTGTCTGGGATCGTGGTGTCCGGGATGGTGGTGGTGTCAGGGGTGGTGGTGTCAGTGGTGGTGGTGTCAGGGGTGGTGGTGTCAGTGGTGGTGGTGTCAGGGGTGGCGGTGTCAGTGGGGGTGGTCTCAGTGGTCACAGAGTCAGTGGTGGTGGCGTCTGGGGTGGTGGTGTCTGGATTGGTTTTGCCAGTGGTGGTCGTATCAGTGGTGTTGGTGTCGGTGATGATGCCAGCGGTAATGGTTTCTGCACTAGTGGTGTCACAATTCTTTTTTATGTTAAAGGTGTCGGTGTCAGTGATGATGACAATGATGGTGTCACTGGCGACGGTGCCAATGGTGGAGGTGTCTGGAGTGGTGATGTCAGTCGTGGTTGTGTTTGGGGTTGTGGTGTCTGGAGTGGTGATGTCAAGGGTTTTTATATCATAGGTGGTGGTCGTGGTGATAACAATGGAAATGTAGGTGTCAGTGACGCTGGTATCAATGGTGGTGGTGGTGTCTGTAGCGGTGGTATCAGTGGAGACGTGTTACAGTCGCGTTGATATGAAGAGTATCTGAATCAGTGGCGGTCGTGGCGTCGAGTGTGGTGATGGTGTCAGGGATATTGGTGTGAGTGGTGTTGGTGTGAGTGGTACTATTGTCTGGGGAGTTGATGATAGGGATGGTGGTGAGATAGGTGTTAGTGATGGTGTCAGGGTTGCCGGTGAGATTGGTTTTCGTGTCAGTTTATCAGGGATATTGATGTCAGAAGCAGCAGTATCATGAATGATGATGTTTGTGATAGTGTTGTCAGTGGTGGTAGTGTCACTGACGGTGGTGACAGAGGCGACGGTGTCAATAGTGGTGGTGTCAGTGATGGTGGTCACGGAGAAATGGTTTCGGAAGTGGTAATGTTCGTGGTGGTGTTGCCAGCAGCGGTTGAGTCGGGGTAGTGATGTTATGGGTGGTGGTGTTAGGGGTGATGGTGTTAGTGGTAGTGTTGTCAGTTGTGATGGTGTCGGGTAACGGTGTCAGGGGTGGTAGTACCGGTCGTGGCGGAATCAGTGATGGTAGTGTCAAAACATGGATAATTCGTACTTATCACTGATGATTGAAGGTAGGTGTCATCTATTTTCGCTCTGCAGTCTTATGACAGCTCTCCTACCTTTTACTTTTCCTATTTCCTGTGAAGAGAATGGGTTTATGTGAAGACGAACTAGTTTGTTTTATCTTCAACGACAGCCTCTACAATTATCTCGGTAACATTTCCGGAGGTGTGACCACTCCCAACCCTCCAACTATCGTCCAATTGCTTTAACGTCCTGTATTTCAAAAGCTTTCGAGTCAATTCTCAATAGAAAAATTTTAAGGCATCTTTCCTATCACAACCTTCTTTCTGATCGTCAGTATGGATTCCGTCAGGTACGCTCCACTGGCGATCTTCTCACCTACCTTTCAGACTCATGGTCATCCTCCTTTCGGGACTTTGGCGAAAGCTTTGCCATTGCACTTGACATCTCAAAGGCTTTCGATCGAGTTTGGCATAAATCTTTAATTTCCAAACTGCCCTCTCACGGTTTCTATCCTTCTATCCGTGCCTTCATCGCTAGCTTCCTTTCTGGTCGTTCTATATATCCGCTGTTGTAGACGGCCATCGTTCGTCTCCTAGATCTATCAACAGTGTTGTTGCTCAGGGCTCTGTCCTATCACCAAGTCTCTTCCTTTTATTCATCAATGACCTTCTAAGCTTAACCCTATCCACTCATACCCTGCTCGTCAGTGAAGAACTCACAAACTCTGTACATAAGTTCCAGTTTTTTAGAAGCATTTTTAGCGAGGGATTTAACAAAAGCTGTCCAGCTTAGCTTGGGGTTTAGAGTAACACCTAGGATATCAATTGTAGTGGATATGGGAATACTGACATCATTTAAAATTATGTGAGAGTCTGAGGGATTCTCTCTGTTGGAGAAATTAATGTATTTAGTTTTCTGAGCATTAATTGAGACCAGATTTTTTTGTCCCCATTGATTAATTTTAGAAAGGTCCTGGTTCAGAGAAACTGCTGTGTTTATTTGGGAACTTATAATATCAAATTGTGTAAAGATAGTACTAAATGTGAAAGAACTATGAAGGGTTGAGTCATCAGCAGAAGAGTGTATTGGGTTGTGCGTGACGGATAGGTCATTATCGATGATAATTTAACTTTTCTGCTTTGCTCATTTCTTTTTCCTGATTTTATAGTAACTCCATATAGCCCATTCAAAATGTCGACAATATGATGATGATGATGATGATAACTGAATTTATGTAGGTACTCTGATGGCATTTTCCTATTTTGTGTTTTTCCATTTTCTTGGATCAGGATCCTCCTGGGCCGATTTACAGTGCTGGTAATGGGGTAACCATCACTATCCATGTTCATCCTACACGCACCTACTTAATCCTTTTTCGCTTGGCATTCCAATGACATTTTTTGACCTACTGAATTGTCCTTTCACCTGGATTAGTGGGCATATGGTTTGTATGATGATATTGATGACGACGATGATAACAGTGACAGCAACAATGATGATGATAAGGACGCCTGTGGTGCTGCTGCTAATGATTTTTCAATCGCATGAATGTTAGAACAAGCAGCGAGTGGTGGTAGTGCTGGTTGAGCAACGGTGGGATGAATAAACAAAATGCATCATTCTCGACATTTTCTTTCACCCCTAGACCTTCACACAATTAACATGTCAGTAGTCACACCATGAGGTTTGTTATCCTAATAAATCAGTTTCGATGTCCAGGTAGCCAGAGAGGGATATTACTGGATTAAAACTGTATTGGATCTTGTTTAGTACTCTTACATAACCCTACTGACAAAGCGTAAAGAGTTAATGTTGTCTCTGCTGTTACTACTTATGTGAACTTATATTATTGCTAATTATAGTTTACTTTATATGCAGAAAAGAAGGAAACAAAGGCAACAACTCATAATACGTGTTCCTTCTATCAGTGGTGGATTTAGGGGGGCCATTGGGGCCATGCCCCCCCCCCTCCCCAGGAGGTATGTTGGCGCCCCTCTGTAATTCCTTCCAATTGTTTGCTGCTCATCTTATTCCTTTCAATTCCTAGGGCCATAGGCAAGAAGAAGCTGCGGGCACTTCACCCTCACCCAGACATATAGATGCTGCACACAAAAAGTATCTTTTATAAAACGTTCACTGCATGTCTAGCCTAACCCTCCAAAAGTCACTCATAAGAATTAGATATGTATGTAATAAGTAGTGAAAATTTGAATAAGCTGGCTACTGGCGGGCACCCCTTTCTTAGTTACCCCCCCTCAGAACAGCCGTGTATGGTACCCCTTTCTTGCTTCCCCCCCCCCCAGAATAACCGTTTATGGCGCCCCTTTCCTGCTTGCCCTCCCCCCCCCCCACAAGAATAGCCGTCTAGATCTGCCTATGCCTTCTAAAGAAAGTTGAACAAGTGAATCTCCAAATCAAGATCTGTTCATTTCGAGATTCTTGTACCCATTGCATTGGTCATAAGGAAGATGGAAACAGAATGAGGAAAACTTTTTCCAAAGTTGAGCGGTTATGGATGAGAATGACTGAGAATACTGGTTGACTCTTTGCATTAGGATGCTGTAGAGAAATGGGATGACAGTGAGTGTGGAAGGACAGGTGCTGGGTGGTATACCATGAAGGAAAGTTGTATGCAAAGAGATGGAACAATGCATTAAATTGGTAATGACATAGAGAGACGCTGAAGGGAGTCAGTGTGGTAAGGAGAGTTCATCCAGCGAAAAGGTTTTGACTTAGTTGTGTTAAAATAGCTGTATATGTAGAACCCCATCACATGATAAGAGTACAACACACAGGAGTGAATGAGACCCACTGTACAGAGACAACAACTGTGCACTATTACAAAATGTGAATGACAGGCAAGCTGCACGGTACCCGAACACCATCATCACATTATATTTGTATATTTATAACTGATAACTATGTACAGCTAGAACTACTCTCACTCAAAAACGGTAAATTTGTGCTAACCTGGATACAGTACTTAAGTATGTACGTGGACCACAAAACAGAAAACCTGGAGAAAGAATCTTTACTGACCTGTCATGTTTCATTGATCTCAATTGATGGCCGTTTGCATGACAGCAGATGTAATACAGTATATAACTAGAAAACAAACATTGTCTTCTGAAATGATTGTTAAGAAGAAGGAATGGCAAAAGTGCACAGATAAGAGAAGAAATGAGCACAGAAACAGGAGAGCAATCAGGATGGGAGGAGATTTGGAGACCTGTACCCATTACTACATTCCACGCTTTAGCAACGAACTTGTAGCTGGAGGAGTGTAGTAATGGGTATAGGTCTTCAATCTCCTCCCATCCTGAATGCTTTCATGCTTCTGTGCTTTTTCCATCTCATATCTGTGCACTTTTGCCATTCCTAGTTCTTAACAAGCATTTTAAAAGAAAATTTTTGTTTTCTAGTTTATGATCTTTTTGTGGAAGTATAAGTATGCATGAAGCAAGTGTTAGATTTGGATTGTTACATGCATTGCATACTGAAAAAACTAAAATGAGGTTGCCTTCCCGTGAAAATAAGTGTTTTGGTACGTTCTTTGGTTGTAGGCAAGCTGTAGCTAGCAAACATTGTGCAAAATGGCGTACTTATGGGCATCCGTGATGCGGTTTTCAGGCCGTAACTGGTGAACTGTAGTCTGAATGCTTTTTCTAAATATGGAAAGGAACATCTACAATTGACAAGCAGCATTTTGGTGTATAGTATGCTCTCGTATGCCTTGTTGTTTTGGAGTTATTACTGACGGTGAAGAAGAAAAGAACAAAATTTATATTTTTGATATTCGATTTTGTGACTCCTACGAAGGTTAGCAAGACTTTGGGAGTAGTTTTGCACTTGAATAGCGAAGGTCTTTTAGTTCATAAACTTAGAACAGGCCTTCGTGACCATTTTCGTGCGAATGCTCCAATACCCTTTGTGCAGGATGCCATTTTGAACCTGCGCCATTCATACTGATGGGGTGGCTACCGCACTTCGTGATTTGATAAAGAGCGTCCATTGTTTTGAAAAACGTAGCAATCAAATGTGGAACTGTAAAATTGCTCTGAAAAGCAACACAAGACATTGTTGTAAAATATTACCTGTACAACAGCTGATGAAGGTTCTTGCATTTAGCAGCTCACTCTATGGCTAGGAGAACCGGCCTTTTTTTTTTTTTTTTAACCATGTTGGATACGTAGAGAACTGGATTTATATAGCAACTGAAATTGATAACGATTAAATAATTGCTGCAGCATCACTGATCAGAAGACAGTACAATGTTGGTAAGATTAATATCGGAGGTGTGTACCGCTAGTCGCATAGTTGGGCTGGTGCCTCCAGTTGAGCGGCCATAGATATTGGCGGAAGCCCACGATTATTCCTGGCAAAGGCAAGGTATTCTAATAGGTACTGATAGTGCAGACTGGCAAATGAGTGCTTGATTCGCGGTGTTTTCAAGCTTTTTTTTTTCTTTGTAGCTCCAAGCTCATCTGAACGTTAAGTCCACCTCTGCAATCAACCAACCCTCATTTCGGAGGACAGGAAAACAAGGTCTTGTAGGAAAGGAGGTGACAAGGTGCCTGCAAACCTATAGCTCAGTACTTGATCATCTGCCCAATTTATGTTGTTTGAGAGAAATCATTCATTATCATCATCATCACGTGGAAGATGTGTGCAGGATTTTTACAGAAGGTGTGTGCAGGATATTTACAGAAGAAATATGTGCAGCATGTGATGTGGTGTGTGGGAAGAAGAGAAGACGGAGGAGGGTGCAAGGAACAGCGTGGTGGACTGAAGAGGTGAGACAGGCTGTGGCACAAAGAAGAAAGCATACAATGAATGGATGAGAAATAGGGGCGTGGAAGAAGTTGAGAGGCGGAAGAGAGAGTTATATGTAGAAAGAAACAGAGAGGTGAAAAGATTAGTAAGAGAGAGTAAGAAGAGAATGGATGAGGAATTTGGAAAGAATATGAGTGTAAAGTGGAGGGACTGTAAGAAAATGTTCTGGAAAGAGGTGAAGAGAGTAAGACAGGGTGGAAGTGAGGTTAGCAGGGGAGTGAAAGATAAAAATGGTAGATTACTAGTGGAGAAATGAGAAAAAGTGAGCAGATGGAGAGAACACTTTAAGGAATTGTTGAACATAGAGGATGCAAGTAATAAGAGTATAAGTGGCTGGGGAATGGCTGGGAGAAGGAGGGAGGTGAGAAGACAGGAAGAAATCAGTAGGACAGAAGTTGTGGAAGCAATGAAGAAAGTTAAATTGGGGAAAGCCCCAGGAATTGATGGAGTGTGTGGTGAAATGCTGAAGCATGGGGGAGAGATAGTAGTAGAATGGATGTGGAAGATGTGCAGATTGGCCTGGGAGGAAGGTAGAGTCCTGGAGGATTGGAAGTCAGGTATAATTATCCCTTGTACAAAGGAAAAGGGGAAAAAGAAGTGTGTGGTAATCATAGGGGCATTTGTCTTCTTAGTATAATAGGAAAAGTGTATGGTAGGATAATTATTGATAGAGTTAGGGAAAGAACAGAGGAATTAGTTGGAGAAGAACAGGGAGGCTTTAGGAAGGGAAGAGGTTGTATAGATCAGATATTCATTCTTAGATCTTTAGTGGAAAAGTTTCTAGAAAAGTGAAAGAAGTTGTATGTGGCTTTCATGGATTTGGAGAAAGCATATGACAGGGTGGATAGACAAGGATTGTGGAAAGTATTAAGAATATATGGAACAGATGGGAAGTTGTTGAATGCTGTGAAGATTATGTACGATGATGCTAAGGCTGCAGTGCGTGTGGATGGTGAACTAAGTGAATTTTTCTCTTTGAAAGTTGGGTTGAAACAGGGATGTGTCATGTCTCCATGGTTGTTCAATCTGTACATGGATGGGGTAATAAAAGAGGTACAAGGTAGGGTAGTGGATGTTGAAGTGGCCCTGGTGAGAGAGGATAGTGTTTGGAAACTCCCTGTACTGTTGTTTGCAGATGATACTGTGTTGTTGAGTGAAGACGAAGGGGAGCTGCAAGGCTTGGTGGATGAGTTTGGGAGAGTGTGTAAGAAACGGAATCTAAAGGTGAATGTAGGGAAGAGTAAAGTGATGGTCTTTGAGAGAGGTGAAGTCAGTGACTGTACAGCAAGGTTGGATGGTGAGGAATTGGAAAATGTGAGTACGTTTAAGTACTTGGGTAGTGTGATGAGTAAAAATGAAGGTTTGGAGGGTGAAGTGCTTGAAAGAGTACAGCAGGGAAGAAAGGTTGCTGGTTCTTTGAAAGCAGTGATAAGAAACAGGGAAGTGAGCATGGAAGTGAAAAAGTTACTACATGACAGTATTGTGATACCAACTCTAGCATATGGAAGTGAAGCTTGGACGTTGTTAGAAGGACACAAGTCAAGAGTGAGAGCAGTGGAAATGAGTTATTTAATAGGAACCTGTGGAGTCACATGGAGAGACAGGCTGACGAATGAGGATATAAAGAAGCGTTGTGGTGTGGATGTGGATGTGATAGGAAGTGTAATGAGGAACACACTGAGGTGGTTTGGCCATGTGGAGAGGATGGAAGGTGAAAGACTGACGAAGAAAGTGTATGTGAGTGAGGTGGAGGGGGGAAGAGGGAGGGGGAGGCCGAGGATGAGATGGAGGGATGTGGTGGAGAGGTATATGAGAGAGGGGTGTGTGAGTTGGGAGCAGGGCAGTGAAATGGCAAGGGACAGGGCGACGTGGAGGCGATTTGTTTGTGGCCACCCCAAACGGGATTGAGGCGTCTGGCAATAGATAGATAGATAGATTATTATTAATGTTAATATTATTATTACGATAATTATTACTATTATTATTATTATTATTTATTATTATTATCATCATTATTTTGCGTCAGGACGCGACAAACGCCATTCTTGTGACATTCCTTTCACTTATCGCCTTTTGTCCTCACAGGTTGAGACATATAGAGGCACAGCACAACATAGTCTAGTTAGTCTGTACCCCCTCCACAATATGTCTACCCCCGATGTATAAATCTCCCCCCCCAATGCATACATGCTCCCACTAAATTTGCTAGGTCAGCATGCTTTCCCACGCCTGAAGACGGCGTTATTGCATCAGTTCTTAGCAGACAGCCGACACGGGCAGACTGTTTTACTGTGAGCTTGTAATAAACTCCTTATCTAGCTGTTTGTACACGGAGTTTCTATCACCAAAGTATTGCAAGTTACATTTGGTAGCAGCGGTGTTTCGAACCATCACATTCTGACCGCCTCCTTGGATTTTTAGTGATACAACAAGATACACGACGACTCGCATCTGCCAGCCTTGTCCCTCCTCCGTGCCTCTATACCTTGGCTGTGCTTTTCGGGTGTACCATTTTTCTCACCAGTGCTCACCTCTCCAACAACCGCACCCATACGCCTTGTTCCTGACCGCACGTGTCGCCGTCGCCGACCTACGCACCTGTTGCACCTGTTCCCAGCACCTGTTCTGGACTCATCATAGCTCCTGCCCCCACGGTGCCACTTATCACTGTCTGCCCGCTGTCTGCCCACCACCATTCTCTGCATTTGCAATTCACCAGCTCTACACCTGCCTTGCGCCGACATCTGCCTCACCACCCACCACCGGCCTCCGCCGTCGCCCGCATCTGGTCTGCATTACGGAGCCTCCTAAGACCACCACTCCCTGCCGGTGATTCATCGTGGCCTCTCTTCTCCTCTCCGCCCAGCTGTCTCTCCACCCCCGCCCCGCCCCGTCGCCCAGCCCCGTCCCTCCCCGTCGCCCCGCCCCGCCCCAGCCCAGCTACGCCCAGCCACCCTGCACGTCGTACATCTCGACACTCCCGTTTCTACTGTGTAACTATAGTATATCTTTCCTTTCTCTAGAGATTATCCTCGATTTTCTTTACAGATTGGTTATTGTACATATTCCATCTCATTTCCATTACCCCGTTTTCATCTTCACCTACGTTATTTATACTCCATCTCATCCTTCGCATTTTATTTAAACCATCCATGCCCGCACCTTCATTCATTTTCACACCTAGTGTATTCCATTCTCTCATTGTTATTTATACATTTCCACCTACGTATCCATCTTCATCCTTTCATCTTCCATTGCCGCATTAAATATCATACTTTCCACGTCAACCGCTTACCACCAGCCCTCTCGACCCGGAAACATCACCTGCTCATACCCCGTCTGCCGACTCTAACACAATCACTCATTTACGAAGTGGCAAAGAGTATCACCGCCCTGTATCTGAGATTCCCGTTTCACTTCCCGCAGAATCACTTACTACCCGTCCTACCCTCGTAAATCCAGATACTTCCTCCTCTACTCCTGCCTCTACTCTCCTTTCTTCTTCCTCTACTCCTTCCACTGTCGTTACTTCTCCTGCCTCCCTTCATACCCCGTCTTCCTTGCCCTTAACTGCCACTGCCTTCTCTCTCTCCCACACCTCTCCTCCCGCCACTTCTGCACTTCCAGCCATGGCCAACCCTCCACAGTCTATCTATCTCGACGATGCCAATCGTTCCAAATTTACCGGCCAGGACCCAGCTTTGTCTGTCTATGATTTCCTCAGAGAAGTCGAAACCGAAATAAATAATAGACAAATTACTGAGGAATCGCTCAAAGTAGCTTACGTCCTCGGTCGCTTGCACCACGGTAAATCAGACATCGGATCCGCGATCCGTGCAGGACATTTCGATAGCATTCGTACCTTTGCTGATTTTCGTACGGAACTCATCAGCCTTTGTTGCCAGCATTCAAATTCCACATCTCTCATGGGATTCATTAATCTCCTAAACCAACTAGATGAGGACTTGCGCGTCCCAGCGCAATATGCCAAGCTCCGCGAAGCTGCCGCCGCCATGAAAGCAACTAGTAGCGAGATGCTCCAATTACTGGTAGGCGCGAAATGGTTAGAAGACAAGAATGGCGTTCCAATGCTTTCACTCACCAACTTTGCTGACTTAATTGGTTACCTCAGATTCCTTCACTGGCTTACTCCTAAACAGCGAGAGCTAGCCTTGGAAATCGGTTTCAATCCAGGAGATAAAATTATTCAGGTCACTAAAGCCATTCATGAAAGAACAGGATCGAACTACACGCGTCAGGGCACCACCCAACCCTTGGCCTCCTCAGTCTGTCACACCTCCACTACCCCAGACCAATCTCGCTCCCGTCCCACCACATGCGGCAGACCTGCCACACATCGCTCTCCTACCACAGGTCGTGATCAATCTAGCGCCCGACGGAACAGACAATCTTCGATTCTTTGCTGGTACTGTGGTCATCCTGGACATCGAGCATCCAGTTGCGACCGTACATACAGACGTCCTCACTCCCAAACCAGACAGCGTACGCCTTCCCGCTCACATCGTCCACACTGCAAATACCACAAATCAAGCACGACTCACACCACTGAGGAATGTCGTTACCTCAACCGCCCGCAGTTGGGGGAAGCGCCACGCCCGTATCGGACCAATATCACGTAGAACCAGAAACCCAACCCCCCATCCGCCATGTAGGTCCCATAACATCCTCGGGTTTAGTCATTCTCGGAAGCAGTCATGACATACCAACGTCATTCTTCTTGGACACAGGATCTATAGTAAATCTCATCTCCGAAAATTCCTTACAAATTATTCATCGCCATCACAGCCACGTCAGTTTCCTAGAACCACCAGACATTCGTCTATGTGGTGTTAACGGCTCAGAGTTTAAGGTTAAGGGAAGAGTCATCCTTGAAGTCAAACTCCACAGAGCTTTGCCCCCTATCCTCATTGAATTTCATGTCACTAATGACTTGCAGTATCCCGCAGATGCCCTTATTGGTTTCTCCACCGTGGCACAACATTCCATTGCATTATTACCTGCTTGTGGTAGTATAGACATTTCTGGATTCCCGGTTTACACTATGGAATGTCCCCGTCCTGTTCTTACGATCAAATCAGTCCTTCAATTACCTCTGTCTCTATCACTACCAAAAGGTCCAAACCAGCCCAAACCACCACTATCATCATCTGAGAATACAGAGATCATTCCTTTACTGACTGCGAGCAAGGACATAAATTCCTCAATGTCTCCTGATACATCATCTCAGCCCTCGAGCATGGTTCTTACATCCTCTCCTGACAACACTATCGCTGACTCAGACATGTCTCAGTTACCTACCTCACACAGTCTGAATGATCTTCTCCAACAAGCAGAGACGAAACGTGCAGTAACGAATACGTGCACAATTTTGTTACCGCATGAGTTCACCAAAGTCTCTGTTTGTGTTGCCGGTGCGAAAGAAGGAGTGGATGTACTAACCCTACCTGAGACGTGTTGTGTGAATGGCTTGACTTATGAGTCAGCGTGGTGTACAGTCTTAGAGGACAGTTTATGCTACCTGTACTTGCTCAATGTCACAAATGCTCCACTAAAACTTAAAAGTGGTGTAAAGATTGGAGACTTCCTAGTATACCCAGCGGCCATAAAGGTGTGCCGGGATTCCTCAATTCCTACTATTCAGACTGATGATACGCCAATCGGTGTAAGTACTATTAACTCTACGGGATCTGCGCCGACGCATTCACCCGATATGCTCTCACATCTCACTTGCACAGATTTCCCAGAACATATGCCTCAACTCCTCGACCTTCTGACCTCGTACAGAAACGTGGTTGCCTTACCCGGTGAACCGATGGGTAGAACAGACCTTGTCAAACATACGATTGAACTACTCCCAGGAACTCAGCCGATTTACATACCAGCGTACCGATTGCCTCACAGCCAGAGAAAGCAAACAGATCAAATGGTACGGAACATGTTAGACCAGGACATTATTGAACCCTCCGTCAGTCCATGGAATAGCCCACTTTTCTTAGTACCAAAGAAGGACGGCAACCTTAGACCAGTAGTCGACTATCGTAAGGTCAATTCTGTCACCGTTCCAGACCGTTTCCCATTACCTGTCCTCACTGATTTGCTAGAATCCCTTGGTGAAAATAATGTAGTCTTTTCATCTTTAGACCTCCTCAGCGGGTACTGGCAGGTCGAAATGGAAGAGTCCTCTCGCCCAGTCACAGCCTTTAGCACCCCTTCCGGACATTTTCAGTTTAAGAGACTCCCTTTTGGTCTGAGAAATGCTCCTTCCGTGTTCATGCGACTTATCCATTCAGTCTTCAGTGGTATGATGGGACACTCTCTTTTTGCTTACCTAGATGATATCATTGTTGTGAGTAAATCCATCCCTGATCATTTTACCAAACTCCAGCAAGTCTGTGAACGCCTCCAGCTCGCAAGCCTGAAAATCAATCTCAGTAAATGTGACTTCCTGCGAAAGAAAATCAAATTCCTAGGCCATGTCGTAGATGCACAAGGCATTCATACTAATGAGGATAAAACTAAGGCGATCATTAACTTCCCAGAACCTACCACTACCGACGCTGTACGAAGTTTCCTGGGCCTCAGTGGCTATTATCGTCGCTTTATCAGGAATTATGCGCAGATCGCCGCTCCTCTGACCCACTTACTCAAGCAGAATGTGCCCTTTGTTTGGACTAACGACCAGTCACAGGCTTTCCAATAGCTAAAGACAGCTCTTGTAAATGCCCCTATTCTAGCATTCCCTGACTATACCACACCCTTCCTTCTCTGCACAGACGCCTCAGGCACTGGACCTGGTACCGTTTTGATGCAACTCGATGAAGCATCAAGGAAGCGCATAATAGTGTATGCTAGTCGCACCCTTACAACTGCTGAACGTAACTACAGTGTCACAGATCTCGAAGCGCTAGCGGTAATCTGGTCCTTGAAACATTTCAGAGATATAGTCTATGGTTATCCAGTGCATATCCAAACAGACCACCTTCCACTATGTGATTTGTTCAAGAATCGCAACCTAACAGGTAGACTAGCTAGATGGTCTATCATCATCCAGGACTTTAATCCCACTTTTCAATATGTACCAGGCAAGTTGAATGTAGTCGCAGACGCACTCTCACGTCACGTAGCAGCAGCTATAACATCACTGCAGCCTGAAGTAACTGAAAACACTACACTAACGTCAGAAGTTGTTCGAAACTTTCAACGCCAAGACCCCATGTGGTCCAAAGTCATTTATTTCCTAGAATCTGGTGATGCCTCGACCTTACCTACTCTGCCAGTATCACTAGATGAGTTCATGCTAGATGATGATCTCTTGTACCGGAAAACACTGCTAATGGGCAAAGATATGCCCAATCGCGAAGTACGCCAACTTGTTGTCCCCGCTGCCCTGATACCAAAGGTTCTTCATATTGTTCATAATACTCCTCAAGCTTCCCATCCAGGTAAAGACCGATGCTTGCGCCAAGCATGTCTCAAATACTATTGGCCAACCATGCGCCGCGATATCAATGCCCACTGTGACTCTTGCCTCTCCTGCCACCGCCACAAAGGATCAACCGGCTTACCAGTACCTCTCTTACAATACCCAATCCCATCACGACCATGGGAAACTGTCTCAATCGATCTCTTAAAACTTCCTCTCACAGAATCTGGCGCTGAGTTTTTGTTCGTAGCGGTCGACCACTTCTCCCGCTACTGTGTCCTCATTCCCCTCTCCGACAAGACCGCGAAGAGTGTTGCCCGTGCCTTTGTAGATCACGTAATTTGCCCATTCAGTACTCCTCATACCATTCTTACTGACAACGGTACAGAATTCAACAATAGCCTTCTAGATGAGATCTGTCGCCACTTTCATATCAGTAAGTGCAATGTCGTGCCTAACCATCCGGCTTCCAATGGCCTTGTAGAACGCCACAACCGTAAAATCTTAGAGTGCCTCAGACATCTAGGCTCCCATAGTTCGTCCTGGGATGACTGGATTCCCCAAGTGGCATCCTCCATCAATAGTTCCATCAATGCATCCATTGCTGAATCTCCCTTCTTCGTCCTCTTTGGTTTTGACAAGGACCTCCCATACTCTCTCTTATCCTCAAAGCCAGAACCCATCTACAACATGGATGATTATGTTAAACTAAAATTGGCCAACTTCCAGACAATCCACCAGTATGTCCAATCCACTTTGCCTTCCTCTCAGGAGGACATGCTGCAGCACCAACATAAGTCCGCCTCTCCTATCACTATCAATGTAGGCGATCTTGTCTTTGCCCATTCCCATACGCGTTCCTCTAAGTTGGATGACAAATTTACAGGGCCCCACCGCGTCCTCACTCAACAAGGCAACAAATTTCACCTCCAGGACCTGTCCACTAGGGACACCAGATGGGTCCACATCGATGACTTAAAGCGAGCACCCCGTGGCCTCGTGTTGGAAGAGTCACTTACACAACCTCCTGCCCCCTCTTCCCCTCCTCCCATCCCTCAATCTACTCTGTCTCCACCCATCCCTCCGTCTCCTTCCTCATCACCTCCACCTGCTCATTCATCAATCAATCAATATCGGTCCAAACTGCGCTCTGCCCATCAACCTCTTCACGACCTCCCCCATTAACTCTACCCTGATTTTCTAGATACGATGTTAGCGATCTCCCTGCTGGCAGTGCTGACCCTCCTGGGGTCTGGGTCAGGTCAGGACGATGGTGGAGTACGTCCCGGGGCCTTGGTCAGCTCGGGAGGTGAGGTAATGCTTATCGACGACATCGCCTCTTTGCGCTACGATCTTGCACCCCTGGCCGACGTAGCCATTGCCCTATCTGCCTACGCACACCAGCTCCACGGAATCAGGAACCATCTCACGGCCCTCATGGGGACACACAACCCGAATGAGTATCTCTATAACCTTTTCCTCCCACTCTCCTGGCAGTTGCAATACATAAGTAACAGATCCACTGAGCTCAATGACAGTGATTTCATTATGGATCAATTTTCTCTGGCCTTCAGCCGTTCATGGGTTCATCCAACAGTTGTGTTTCCCCCTGTGGTTATCGCTTTCATAGGTTTTCTACTCATCATCTGTGCAGTGCATTGTTGTGTCAGAAAAATGGAACGTCGACTCCAGGAAATCAGAGTCACTACAGGCATAGTACGCCCTACACACGACGTAGAAACTCCCCGTACTTAGTGCCCTCACATTCAGTGACTACCATTGCCATCTAACCATTCACCAAACTGTGAACAGCACTCTGCCTACTAGAAAATGATGGTATTTCTTTCATACATTACTGAATGACAGTGTATCCTACAGAAAATACAAAAAGAAAAAAAAAAAAATGAAGGGAGACCAACAATAGAACTCTCATATCTACTCCTTGTTTATCATGTATCAAACCATTATTGTGTACTTCCCATTATGTTTATATATACCTTCGACCCTTACTGAATTTGTACCTATTAATCCTTGTATATCTCATCTGTATATATCGTTCTAATTCCCTCCCCTCAACATGGCCATGTCTCCCCTACTGCCCCTGTATCATACTTATCCCTTGTAGAAACCTCCCTCGTCCTGCCTTACTCGCGGGGACGGAGCGAACGGAAGAACCAGGACACATGATTGTGACAGAGATGGGAACAGCAAAGAAGAAGTACTGGACATGGTTGAGGTGAGCATGGTGGACCGGGAGGTCAGGAGCTGGGACAAAAGAACAGGCCGAGTAGATGGAATGGTTGCGAACTAAAGCAGACTCACAGGGTGTAGCACTGCTAGGGAAGATAGCGAAAAGGTGGGCAGCACAGAGACGAGAGGTCGGAGTAAGGGAGGAACATTGCTGGAGGTCTGTGGAAGAAAGGAAGGCAACGGAAAGATGATCATGGGAGAGGAGGAAATATTCGGAAGGAACAGATACCTGTAACAAGGAGTTGTTGAGGCGGAAAGGGAAGGGAATGGTGTGGAAAAGGTTAAAGGTTATGGCAGAACGGAGAGGAATATGGACGACGACGTATGTAGTGAGAAGAGTGGCTTCGAGAACAGGATAATAATATTCAAGGGAGGAGTAAGGGAGGACTGGGAAGAGACCGAAGGTGGAGTGAGCCCATTCCAGGACAGAACGGAGAGCTGAGACAGATACTAAGTCGGCAGTGACACGTCCATTGATAGCATCGACCAGGATACGAATCAAGGTAGAGACTTGAGACAGGAGAGAGTCAACGGCCAGTTGGAGATTATCCATGTTGAGTTTGAGGTAGAAGAACTGGGAGATAACGTTGAGATCTGAAAGGTGGCGTTGTAAGATATCGGTGAAATTGTTTAGAGTGGACGTGACTTCATTGAGTTGGGTTGTGAGCTTCTGTAACATAGTGTGTTGGATTTTAATGACTCAGCGTTGTGATTCTAGGGCTGAAGCTAAATGAGTGAGATCAGATTTGAAGCCAGAAATGTCACGGGCTGTAGCAACGCCAAACAACCCACTCAGAATCTCACCGCCGAAGTCGAAGAGACCTCGTTTCACACGAGAACGACCCACGGGTGTCTGAATGGAAAATGTGTCATTGAGCCCAGTGAATCTGTTACTTATGTATTGCAACTGCCAGGAGAACGGGCAGACTGTTTTACTGTGAGCTTGTAATAAACTCCTTATCTAGCTGTTTGTACACGGAGTTTCTATCACCAAAGTATTGCAAGTTACAAGTCCATAACTACTCTCTGACCTATTTTTTTTTTTTTTTTTTTTTTTAAACCCCGAAGAACAACAGCAAGATCAGTGATATATATATATATATATATATATATATATATATATATATATATATATATATATATCCCAATAGTGAATGGGTGAAATAGAAGATAATATGATAATGAAAGGAGAAAGAAGCGAGCCGTTAAAAACATAAATCTTTTTTCTTATCAGTTTTGTGGGCTGTAAGGGTAACCCTGGTCCCCAGCTGTGTTTACCCAGCAGTCAAGTTTTGCCTTCTCAACTGATAACACACCATATGTTTTTCTCACAAATTAAGCAGAAAGTTCCTCTTGTCCTTGAACTGTGGGTGTGACATAATGTGGGAGGAGCAAAGTAGGGATGTTTGCCAATTAGAAGCCTAAATGGAGCTTTCGTCACGTTCTTGATGGCATGCAATTGGTTCTGTGTGGAGTGTATGAGGCCCTCAAGCAGGTGCCTCTTTTGTTTCTGTACGGACAGGGATTATTTTTAAGACAGCCTAGTGGTTAATTAGCTGACAAAGGAGAAGTAAGTCTCCTTTATAAGCTCCAGGAAAGTGTGAAGAGACACATTTGTCTCATTTTGTACACACATCCCTGTACACATTTTGTCTCATTTTGTACACACATCCCCGTACACATTTTGTCATTTGTACACGTTTGTACACATTTACTGTCACTTTACACTTTTGTCACATTGTGTTGCACTTTTCCCCAACACTACTCAATACGTGACTTTGATTACAAAACACACTGTTTGTGTACCATTTCCCATTTTTGGTTCACTCCTCCATTTACACTACTGTGTGATTTATATCTGGATTTAACCTCCGAAGTCTCCACGTTTCCTCGAGCTTTGTGAGTACTTAGCTTCCACTGAGTGTATTCTGGTTAGGTAAGAAATAACTTGTTTAACATTTGTATCCTGAGGTCTACATGAATCCTCCCTTTTGTAAAACGAACCCTGGTTTCTTCTTTGGTTGTGTATGTTATAGTGTACAGTAAAGTTAAGTTAGTTTTCTTGCAAACTTTATCTTATCCCTTTTGGTGCTTATGGGTTAATAGTGCACCGTAATATACACCCCATAACAATATATATATATATATATATATATATATATATATATATATATATATATATATATATATATATATATATATATATATATAAGCCCCCCATGGGTGGAGCCACAGTTTTGTCTCAAAAGTAACTCAGCATTCAGGAACCATCCATTTGCGTCAATTCTATAACTTTTTGTTTAAGTGGTATTCATTATAAAATAAGATTATCCACTGTTCTTAGTAATCTTCATCCCGAATATTCTTCTCATCTAAGTACAGGGTGAGAAAGGGTTCTGGAACCAACGAAGAGGGGAAAGAAGGAAGGGAGTAAGAAAATTATCAAGAGCATGCCTACTGAAAAGGGTCTGGCACTCCACATTCCATTCAAACCTTCCAAAGTTCTGGCGCCGCCTCACAGACCTTACCGTCTGCAGTGTGTGTAATTCACCGGGTCGGTCAGGATCACTTGATGGTCGTGATCGTCAGCTTTTTACCCTCCCGGAAGGGAGCTGAGAGCTCATATAGTCCGATCTAAGGGCAAGGCTGTGACCTTCACACACGCACACACCCGTCCCCTTGCTCAAGGGGGACAGTAACTACCCACTTCGTCAGTGAAACTTTTCGCAACCTGAGCGAGGCGCGAACTCCCGTCCACCATTTGGCAAGCGAGAACGTTACCACTGCCCCAGCGAGCGGTGTGTGTGTGTGTGTGTGTGTGTGTGTGTGTGTGTGTGTGTGTGTGTTGCTTTTAAGGTGCGCATCATAGTCCTTCTGCCGACTACCGACTTAAAAAAATGAAGGTGGCCCCATCATGTTGTGTTCACCTCCGTACATAAGTCATCCAGTCAGCCCTATCCCCTGCCACTTCCCTAGTTGATCAATGTCTAAAACAGTTTTACACACTGATTCACCTTATCCATCCACCTTCTTTTGGCTTAACTGACCTCCTTTCACCACCACTCACACAGTAACCTTTTTACCAGCCTTTCAGCATCATTCTCTCCATATGACCATATCATCTAAACACACTCTTTTGAACCCTAATATGAATAACTTCCTTACTCATTATCTTATACAGATCACAATACTTCTTTTTCTGCCACTCTGCGTACGCCATACACATTTTTGAATGATCAAGTTTCACTTGCTTCCACCTTCTACCTAGCTCGTTCACCCTCCATACCACCCCTTCCAACCACTGCTTCCTTCATATATCACCAAGTGTACGGCACTCAAAGTGTAGTTTTGCCTTGATATGTCATTTATATACTTGATGTTTTATCTTTTGTTTCACTTGTAGCAAATAGGGTGACAAAATGTCGGTACTAATACAATAGTGGCAATTTTTGCTGCTTTATTAACGTGCTCGTTTCCCTGAAAACCTCCGTGGCTGGATACTCAATTGAGGAAGACGTCTGCCCCCCTCTGCCGTGTGGAGTGATTCTAATTGGCGTGAGGCGGGTGGTGTATTTAATTAAGCAAGTATACTATCCACCTGAGACTGCTTCGTCATTTTAATTGCATCATCAGGGAGCACCGGGAATCAGCTCCACTGGTCACTGTAGGCTAGGCAAGTGCACACTACCGTGCAATATCTTTAATTTCTTCATTACAATCAGACTTCTATAGGTTGCACAAAAATAATGGTGGTAGCAGAATATAGTATAAAAGACGTCGCTGTTATATAGCAAGGAGTGCCAACACTTAGCTTATTCACTGAACCTCTTCACATTCACATTCCTCAGTGACATTATTTTGTCCTTTGGTGACAGTTCATGTCATGAATATTGAAGGCAGAAGCATCAAAACAACTTGGGCTGTCAAGTCTTTCTTCCATCAGTCCAAGAACTTACTTCTATCCTGTTTTTGGTACTAGTAGGCGACTGTTTTTTTTTTTTTTTTAGGTTAGAAATAACCTCTGTTACTGAAAGGCTTACTGAATGCGCCATCTGATCCCCTTATTCGAAACTCTCCCCTAACCTGAATAAATCCGTTTTGGGTAAGATTGAAATATAAAGTACATCTCAGGATAAAAGAATTAAATGCTGTTTTACAAATGTAATAGCCTGACTGCCATACCAAAGTCCGTTCAAGTTGAGATATCATTTACATGGACAATATCATCTGAATTTAGGCTGAACAAACTATTAAATTGTCTTCGAGCTGCAATGAACCTTTTTGGAATTTGCCTCAACAAATGGCCCAATCCTGACGTTATCATCATTACTGGTTCGCAAATGGGGAAAGTGTTTGATGGTGTGTGTGTGTGTGTGTGTGAGAATGTTCGAGCATCTATGTCTGCATGTGTGTGTGCATGCATATGTGCATGTGCGCGTGCGTGCGTAAACGCGCACTCACGGACAACTTACTGGGCCTGTTGCCACCAAAAGTAGGACATGGGGCAAACTGAACCAGCACACGAATATCTCCTCCGTCCTTTTGAGCTTAAGCCTTATGAAATTCTTTTTTGCACTACTACGGTAACCCATGAACTTGTATGTGAAAAAGTTGTGACCAGGTAAAGCAGTAATCAGGCATTATCACTTTCCCCCATCTAAGCATATGTGGCAGAGATATGGTCACATTACCCTGTGATTTAGCGCTGACACGTCCTTCACCCATGCAAATGTGGTAGAGATGTGGCCAGGCTAGCTATCGCTCCAGCTGTGAGACATCCTCTTTAGCCACGCATATGTGGTAATGTGGCCAGGATAGCGTTCGCATTGGCAGTAACACATCTCATCCCATGCATGTTCGGTAGAGACGTGGCCAGGCTAGTGTTTGCACTGGCAGTGACACATTCCTTCACCCACGCATATGTTGTAGTGATGTGGGCAAGCTAGAGTCTACTCTGGCACTGACACATCCCCTCACTCACAGATATGTGGTAAGCTACAGAGGAGAAAATAATGATATGGATACTAATCTGGGCAGACAAACTCAACTCCTGAGCTTCAAGCTTTGGGATCACAGTCCACGACGGAGATTACAACCTCAGAATTCGGTGATTTTATCTCCACAGTTATCGGACATTAAAATTACAGTATATCGTGAAGGACCAGAATAATTATGAAATTCGGGGAATGAGATGATAAAGGGAGTATTTGCATTAGAATGCCACACGGACAGTGATACGTACCCCAGCTACTGTAAAAATTCTTCTTGTACACTATGATCATTTTGGCGCCAACAGTGAATGCTAACATTTCTTTAGGTATTCAGAGGATGCATTATCTAAGATTTATTGCACAAAAACGTAACATTGATGTAGTTACACATTTCACTGTCATGATATTTTTCTTGAGAAACATGAAATACCTAACCCGAAACGTAGGGGAAAAAAATCATTAATTGAACGATAGTACAAAAATTCATATTCTGTGAAAATGTCACGAGGCAAGTAATGCAGTATTTCTACAGAAGTTATCTGGAACTCTTAGCCTATCAGAAGAATAACTTTCATCTTTATTTAGCAGTAAACTGCTGTTTTAGTTGTAACAGTGTCATTCCTAGGGTAATATATTTTATCCAGTAATACGTCATAAACCCTGATGTAGATTATGCATAAAAAAAAAAAATCTGACGAGGTCAATGAGATCAAAGTTATTTTATAAACCTCGTCAAAACAATGAAGCCGCAATAACGTCAAAGAGGTGTTACTATTTCACCATGGTGTTCTGGCCTACCTCGAAATTACATATCATGAAGACATGCCGCCTTTAAAATTAAGCAGCCTTATGTGAATGACACTTTTATAAAGAGAGAGAGAGAGAGAGAGAGTGAGAGAGAGAGAGACCTCAGGATGTTTATGATGTGCGGGTCAGTACAAGATTAATTATTGGTCTTTCCGTGACGTGTACCGACATAGCAACTCCCAGTCGGTAATGTGATATTAAATTTTTATACGTAACGTCACAGGTTAGGCTACGGGGTGAAAGTTATAATAATCACGTTTGAATTGTGGTGAGAATAGTTGGAAATCACTGGCAGATACTACAACGTACTTATTTTTGTGCATCCACTCATCATGTTTTAATGTGAATGGAACATTATGAAAGTGTTCAACATTAGATTATCTGCTGAGGTCAATGGATTTGCCGCTTGCACTATGGTGTGATTATTTAATATACAAAGCAATATTATGAAGAGAATTTTCGCACATGGCATAGCTACACAGTTCATCAGGAAGTGAAACTAAATTCGATTCGGTGTTCACTCAGGCACAGAATCTCAAATCCCAACTCGAATCACCTGAAGTTGTAAAGGTTACAGTGTTACCACACGAAACGCGGAGGGCTTGGGTAGCGAAGTGTCACTTCTGTTATGAGTGACTGTACAGTACATCTGTAGAAAATATCAACTGAACAACGAACATCAACTATATAATTGTAAAATGTTATGGGTAACCTTGCATACACCATTTCTAAACATGGTAAACAGAATATGAAAGAAATTTATGCAATGAAGGTCTGTAATATAGTGTACATTTGGACAAACGTCCACAAGATGCCTCTCAGTCTTTCAAGAAGTCATATATAGCCTACACAGATGTTCTTCCAATGCGAGACGGCCATGCCCTTGCCTATTCAACTGTCCCGTCTTCTCTGACAAGCTATACTTGGACACAAAAATGTGCAAAGGATATTCTCTGCAGCTCATTAATTGCGTGTTCCTTGGTATAAACATTATGCACTAAACAGCCTGGATTAATGTCTTATACTCGTATACAATGCATTGATGTGCTGGAGCTGACAGTGTCATTGTGTACAGTACATTACTGACTCACCAAATAATAAAGGTCATCATTTATGCGGCATCAGTCAGACCACATCTAATGAAAGAATTTATGTTGTTCCCATATTAGTATGACAGGTAACGATGGGTAGTCCAACTCGGCGTAACCTACTAGGCTGAGTGTTGGTCTCCTCACTCCCAACTATTCTTTTATGGCCCAGTTATGTAGTCTGATTACAGTTTTAACATCAGACCCTAACCATGATTCACGTCCATACAGGAGCGATGACATAAGGGGTGCGCGTCGAACACACGAAGCTTGACAGTAAACGGCACATCATTGTTCCTTATAGACAAAGCATGCTTTATCACATTTAATTCTAGCATGTTCCTAAGCTGACGATGACACGGACCCATCACATGTGAATGGTGAACCTAGATATACATAATTTTTATAATGCCCAATGACTAACCTGTCCACATGCGTGGAGTCAGCATCAACAGCTTCACCATATATTTAAGAAAAAAAAAATCGGTTTTTTCTGGCGTTTATCTTCATTTCATATTCATGACAAAATTCCTGCAGTATACTAACCATTCTAACCACACTTCCTTTCGTAACAAGCAATAATACTGTGTCATCTGCCAGCATCAATATACGAAACTACTTTCAATAAACCTCCAGATGATATTTTTCTTTCTTATTATCAGGTCATTTACAAACATCATGAAAACAAAACCTGAAATGGACAGACCTTGCCTTACACAAGGTAGTTGTTACAACAGCTCATCCCTCAAAGCCTTCAATAATACGGTACAGTACATTGCCACCCCCGGGGGTAGGTTTTTTTTTCAAGAATACTTCCCCAGTATCCCTGCTTGTCGTATGAGGCGACTAAAAGGGTTGACGGAGGCTTAGTGCGCCTCCCCGGAAAACAGCTAACTAAAAAGACGAACAAGAAGCCTTGGACAAGGACTGACCAAAAGATGACGACCAAGGCTTTGACAGAGGTGAAGTCAGTGAATGTACAGTGAGGTTGGATGGTGAGGAAATGGAAAATGTGAGTACGTTTAAGTACTTAGGTTGTGTGATAAGTAAGGATGGAAGTTTGGAAGGTGAAGTGCTTGAAAGTGTACAACAAGGAAGAAAGGTTGCTGGTTCCTTGAAAGCAGTGATAAGAAACAGGGAAATGAGCATGCAAGTGAAGAATTTACTACAGGACAGTATTGTGATACCAACTCTGACGTATGGAAGTGAAGCTTGGACCTTGTTGGAGGGACACAAGTCAAGGGTGAGAGCAGTGGAAATGAGTTATTTGAGAGGAGTATGTGGAGTCACATGGAGAGACAGACTGACATATGAGATGATGTGAAGAAGCGTTGTGGTGTGGATGCGGATGTGATAGGAAGCGTTAGGAGAAACACACTGAGGTGGTTTGGCCATGTGAAGAGGATGGAAAGTGAGAGACTGACGAGGAGAGTGTATGTGAGTGAGGTGGAAGGGGAGAGAGGGAGGGGGAGGCCAAGGATGAAATGGAGGGATGGAGTAGAGAGGTATATGAGAAAGGGGAGTGAGCTGGGAGCAGGACTGTGAAATGGAGGGGGACAGGGCGACGTGGAGGCGATTTGTCTCTGGCCACCCCGTATGGGATTAAGGCGTCTGGCAACAGATAGACAGATAGATAGTTGACAAGCAATATAGTATCGAGACATTGTTGCCACGCTATGCATGTATAATTATTATGATCTTTATCCATTTGCTGTTACAACTTCATTCACCCAAGAAGTTAGCTAGTATCAGCCTGGATAAAGTACAGGTGTGCACATGACTGAGTCATTCTGAGGTGATGAGTTCCAGCTGTAAGAGTGGGGGGAATGTTAGGTGCCAGAACTAAAGAAATGTCTCTATTTCGTTTGTCACCGGTTGTATAGAACCTAGGTAAGCAAGTAAGCGGGATAGCAAACAAAAAACTTGAAGGATGAAGCTTCAGTGACTCAGTTAACGGCATGTTAGCTTCACAGTATTGTTGCAGTACATCCCCATACCACCTCGCCACAGGCTCCAACAGCAGTCGTTCAGCGTAGGAAGGACGTTGCCCAGTGAGCTGTTCTTCCTGTGGTTAGCCTTTCGGTGTGCAACAACGAGATCAGCTCAGCCGCCGTTAATAAACACTGGTTTCTTAAGTTCTCTGTCTTTATTTTCCAAATACTTACACTTGATGCTTACCAACTATTTTCACATGTACTGGTGCTATACAATCTTCCCTAACTGAACTGACAGTGATCTAAACTCAGACTGAACTGAAAAGAAACTGAGTGCCCTTTTTTTTTGGGGGGGGGGGCCTATCGACCATTGGGGCCAAAGCCTCTGGTCATTAAGGCCGAGGAGTGCCGAAGGCTCTTCCGTCTCCTTATATAGCCTCACATTCTTCTCCAACATTCTAGTACACTCTCGAAGGGACACCAGTTACCAACTCTGAGTCATCCACCCCGCTGAGGGGGGTCACCTTGACGTGGTGGCGGGGCTTGAAGCGTGGCTGGCAGTGCCACCTACTTTGGAGGCATGCCTACCTTAGTAGGGTTCGGCATTTGTCAGTGTCGTGGACCAAGCACCCCCTACATCACTGGTGGAGGAGGCCTGCTGGTGATGTTAGTTCCTGCCCACTTGCCATCTATGGCAGGACTGTTGCCTCCCCACGTGTTTGCCGTGCGTGGCGTCCCGTAATGCTAGGAGACGGGAGTCCTGGAGGTTGAGCGATGCTGCACGATGCGCCCTGCAGCTAGCAATACACCTCTTTGGTCCCTCATTCTGGCTAGACGGGCGGCCTGGTTGGGCCCGACCAGGTCAATCGGCTGGTCATGCGTTGGCTAGGGTCAAGTGGGCACTGGGGGGCCTGGTGGCTCCTATCGTCCTGGTGTCACCCTTGCCCAGGTCCCCCAGTGGTTACCCACATATACTCTCCCGCTACCTCTGGGGTCGCCAGTGGTGTTATCCATGGCATATGACCTCCCCTTGTTGGGCTCCGTGGAGGGTGGAGGGGTGGGGGAATGAAGTTATTTTGTGTCAAAATATGACAAAGAATATTTATAATGTTGATGACGCTGGCTCTGCCCCCGGACATTCTTCGGACTCCTCACTTATTGCCACCCTGGAGCCTTTCCAGGCCCCTTGGGACGTTCCTCTTGTTCCCCAGCGTTCTGCTGGGAGTAGGAGGAAGTTCCGACAGATTGGTCTAGCTATGGAGCTCTCCCCAGAAACCACGGTGCCACAGTCTTTCACAAAATATCTAGTCTTAAAATCCTCTGTAGGTGGATCAGTGAAAGAGATAGATATTTTTGAGTTATACCATGCAATTTTAGCAGCCTGTAAGAGAGAGCCAAAAATTTCATCTCAGGGGGATGGAAGCATCCTTATTGAGGTCTCCTCACCGGAAGAGAGTTCCCGGCTGATGTCTTTGACCTCAGTTTCTGGTACAGAGGTTACATGCACTCCACACACTACATTTAACAGAAGTAAGGGAGTAATATTTTGTCATGACCTCCTCCGGTACCCGGAGGCGCGACTGTTGGAGGAGCTGCGATCTGCTGGTGTGGTAAATGTAGAGCGCTTGCAGAAGAAGGTAGATGGTGTCTTGACCCCTACACCGACTTTGTTCCTAACATTTGACAGGTTGACCTTGCCTGCCTCTGTGAAGTTGGCTTGGCTATCACTTCCGGTGAAACCATACATACCAACCCCAAAGCGCTGTTTCCACTGCCAGGGATATGGACATGTCAGCCGCTTTTGCCTCCGTGCACAGGCTGGCATTCCTGGTGTATGTGTCTCCTGTGGTGGACTAAGTCATACCAATGACTGTCCAGGACCCCTTAAATGCTATCACTGTGGGGGTCCTCATGCTGTAAATTCTAAAAACTGTCCTCGCTACTGCCTGGAAAAGGAGATTTTGTATATTAGAACAACTGAGAGGGTTTCATTTCTTGAAGCTAAGAAGAGAGCCCAGACTCGCTTTTTCCAGCCGGGAGTTACTTACGCTGCTGTCCTTTCTGGAGTGTTGGTGCGGCGCCCTGTATCTCAGAGGAAGCCTCAACCCATTCCAGTGCCCTCTGCTTCGACTAGTGATTTGCAGATTGATGTCCCCAAAGGTAGTACTATGTGTGAGACTGAACTTCACCCACCTTCTAAACTTGCAGTTTCTCCTCACATTTCCGTGGCTGATGCCTTACACAATTCTGTTGTGGTGGCAGATGTCCACACCGACCGAACTCCTTCTCCTGTCTTACCCAGTGTGACCGAGGCTCCATCCGTACCTAGCAAACGCCAACGTTGTACGTCAGAGTCCTCTGAGACAGAGGACCGACCACCTAAGGTCTCTGTTGTCGACCCTTGTGTCGACCCCTCTCCTGTTCTCTCTGCCCAACAGGCTGGGGAATTTAGCCAGGTGACAGCTGAAGCTGATGGTCCACATATGGTTCAGTCCCCACTTGGGGAAGTTGTTGGACAAATTGTTGGCGCTTCAGATCTAAAGCATACGATGCCATCCTCAAATTATTCAAGTCCTATGGACTCTACTTCCACGTCTGGGACTTCTGGTGGGGGCACTGCCCGACCCACGCCTCCAAAGGCACCCCCCAAGCCACCTTCCAAACAAACTGGTTTGCCCACTCCAAGAAGGAGTGTGGTAAAACATCCTTCCTCGTCCTCTCGTTTGCCCACAGATGTTCGACAGAGGGTGCGGGTTTCTGTTGCCGGGCAGGCCCTGCGAAGGGCCTTCATAAGCATCAATCCAAACCCTCTCACTTGTCAGGTGTACAGTCCCGCACTTAGTCATCATTCCTCCATTATGGATTCTATCATCCAGTGGAACTGTCGAGGTTTACGTGCTAACTATGAGGAACTTTGTCATCTTGTTTCTCAAGTTACTCCTCTGTGCATGTGCATCCAGGAGACCATGGTAGGTGATGCTGTTCCTTCTGGTCCCTCTGGCTACCATGCCTTTTATTCAGATCCTGTGCCAGGTCAAGGTCGTCATGGAGGTGCTGCTATCTTCCTTCGCGAGGATATTCCATACAGTCATATGGACATCTCTACTCCCCTGCAGGCTGTCGCTGTCCGGATGTTTTTACATCGGCAGTATACAGTTTGCAGTCTTTATCTACCTCCCAGTGCTGTTGTTGAAAGGGCGGATCTGGAACGCCTTATTCGTGGCCTTCCTTCTCCCTTTTTGTTATTAGGAGATATGAATGGACACCATCCACTGTGGGGAAACAGTGAGGCCAACCCTCGGGGTGTCATGCTGGCCTCTTTAGTGGAAGATGAGGGGTTGGGCATTTTCAATGCTGATAAAATGACTTATTTCCATAGCCAGACTGGAACTTTTACTGCCATTGATTTATCTTTATGCTCAGCTGATGCAGTTTTAGATTTTACCTGGGATGTGATGCCAGACCTATATGGCAGTGACCATTTTCCCTTACTTTTAACTGCTAGTGCAGGCGGGCCTCAGCCACGTCTTCCTCGATGGCTTCTGGGTAAGGCTGACTGGCCACGTTTCAGGGAATTAAGTTCCACTTCCCTTTCTGTCAATGAGTTTAGCTGTCTTACTGAGGCAGTGTCATATTTCACTGACTTGTTGCACTCAGCAGCCCTTTTAACTATTCCAAGAACTAAAGGTCAGTTTCCTAAACGTCCGATTCCTTGGTGGAACTCTGAGTGCAGTTCCGTAGTGAGAGCTAAACGAGTCGCCTTCTCTCGACTTCGTCATCACCGTGGGGATCCTCAGTATTTGGTGGCGTATCAGAGGGCACGAGCTCATATGAGGCGGGTTTTAAAGGAGGCCAGGCGATCATCCTGGAAGGGTTATGTTTCCTCCGTCAATTCGAGGACTTCCATCACCCAGGTGTGGAACCGGGTAAGGAAAATTTCAGGGAAATTTACTGCCCCCTCGCCTCCCGTTTTATCTGCAGCAGGTGGAACTGTGGCTGATCCTTTTGCTGTTGCAGAGATGCTTGCTGATCATTTTGCCAGTGTGTCACAGAAGAATGCGGATAAGCCTTCAGCTTGCCACCGTCGGCGCCTAGAGTCTCGTGATCTCAGTTTTACCTCTCCTGGGGGAGAGCCTTACAATGTTCCATTTTCAATTTCTGAACTCCAGGCAGCTCTGTCGCAGTGCCATGACTCTTCTCCTGGTTATGATGATATTCCTTATGCCTTTTTAAGTCACCTATCTGATGAGTCCCTTATGTTTTTGCTTTCTCTGTTTAATAAGATTTGGTGTTCCGGGGAGTTTCCGGCTAGTTGGGGTGTTGCTGTGGTTATCCCCATCCCCAAACCAAATAAGGACCACCTACAGGCAACGAATTATCGGCCTATTTCTCTAACATCATGTATATGTAAAGTTCTGGAAAAGATGGTCAATGTTAGGCTTGTGTGGTTTTTGGAGAAAGGTGACTTCTTATCCCCTGCCCAGTTTGGTTTCCGAACAATGCGATCTACCTCTGATGCTCTGCTGTCCTTGGAATCTTCTGTCTGTGAGGCTTTCTCCACTAACCAACACCAGGTCACGGTCTTCTTTGACCTGGAGAAGGCATATGACACTGCCTGGCATCATGGTATTTTACTCTCTCTTCATGAGTTTGGTCTTCGAGGACGCTTGCCTATTTTTATTCAACAGTTTTTATCTAACCGAATTTTAAGGGTGCGAGTGGGAGGAGTGCTTTCTAATGTCTGACCACTAGAAGATGGAGTACCACAGGGGAGTATCCTTAGTGTTACTCTGTTTGCTGTAGCCATTAACAGCGTCATCAGTGTACTTCCTGATGGTGTACGAGGATCACTGTATGTCGATGACCTCTCAATTTCCTTCACTGCGTCTAGAATGTCTCTGATAGAAAGGAAGTTGCAGCTGGCTCTCAATAGAATTTCTGACTGGGCAGAAACACGCGGTTTCCATTTTTCTTCAGCAAAGACAGTGGCTATACATTTTTGTCGTCTTCGAGGGTTCCACCCAGACCCTGACTTGTATCTCTATGGTAGGAGAATATCCTGTGTGGAAGAGACACGGTTTCTGGGTCTTCTGTTTGATAGAAGATTAACCTGGGTTCCCCATATTCGTTCTGTTAAGGTGGCTTGTCTTAAACCTTTGAGTCTTTTGAGGGTTTTAGCTCATACCTCTTGGGGTGCTGACCGTCAGACCCTCCTCCTCTTGTATAGGTCTCTTATTCTTCCTAAACTTGAATATGGGTGTGAGGTCTACTCCTCTGCAACAGATGCCCGCCTCCGGTTGTTAAATTCTGTGCATCATGCTGGTGTACGTCTGGCAACCGGGGCATTCAGATCATCCCCAATTCCAAGTTTGTTGGTAGATGCTGGTGTACTCCCCTTGGACTTGCGACGTCAGTTGCTAATGATGAGGTTTTGGTATCGTCTTCACCGCATTCCAGACTCAGTTTCATGTACCATTGTCTCCCAGGATTCCCGATCTTCTGTTTTTGAGACCCGTCCTAATTTCCCAAAGCCATTTGGTTACAGGGTCCGGTCTGTTATGCTAGCCCTCTCTGTCCCAAGACTGGCAATTTGTCCACATTGGATCCCAAAGGTGGGTTCTTGGCTACTCCCTCGCGTGACATTCTGTAGGTCCGTTGTTGGAAAAAAGGGCTCACTTCCCTCTCAGGTGTCCCTCTCTCTCTTTTTAGAACATGCCTCTATTCATGAGGGTTCTGTCCCCGTCTACACTGACGGGTCTAAGACTGATACTGGAGTAGGATTTGGTGTTGTCTTCCCTTCATTTAGTAGGGGTGGTAGCCTTCCTGGCATTACTTCAGTGTATACGGCAGAACTGACTGCAATTTTATATGCTGTTAAAATCATTTTTACTCTCCCCCAATCCGTTTTTGTGATTTTTAGTGATTCGCGTAGTGCTTTGTCTGCACTGGAGTCTTTTAATGCATCCCATCCATTGGTTTTATCAATTTTAGAATGGCTTTTTCTTCTTGGCCGCCGCGGCCGCCGTGTAGACTTCTGTTGGGTTCCTGCACATGTTGGTGTGGTGGGCAATGAAAGGGCAGATTTTTTAGCTTAAGCTGCATCTTCTCAACAGCCCCCAACCGATTACCCACTTCCTGTTTCTGATGTAACACCTTACTTGCGGTACGCAATTCGTTCTTGTTGGCAGAGACACTGGGATGGTGTTTCTCATAATAAACTAAAAGAAATTCTTCAGAGAGTGGTTGTGCCAAGGATTCTTCCCTCTATGTCTCGGCGACTGGAGGTGGCTCTTGCTAGGCTTCGCATTGGGCATTCTCGGCTTACACATGGGTTCCTCATGTGTGGTGAGACTCAACCGTACTGTGATGACTGCCTTGTTCCCCTTACTGTTCGTCACTTGCTGGTCGAGTGTCCGAGTCTGGGGGACCTGCGTCAGAGGTTCCTTCATAGGCATGGGGTGGCAGATGGAGCCTACTGTTTGTCCTCGATGCTTGGTGAGGCTTTTAATGATTTTACTGATGTTTTTAGTTTTCTTCAGGAGGCGGGCCTCCTTTCACTTTTATAAATAATTGTTATTTTATAAACTATCCTTTTATTATTTTTAGTGTTTTATTCCTACCAACAGATATTAACTTTATTTTGAATAGGCATTTTTTATTTTGCTGTGTCTTTTACTTTGTCATTCGGCGGCATATGACCCTGGCAGTTGCGCCGCCAGATTTTTATTATTTTCAATCAATCAAATCTGAGTCATCCAAAATATCCAGAGTTTTCTTACATTACATAACACTCTAAATGTTTTAGCATACAAACTGAGATAGAATTACAAAATTTAACAAACAATACCATAAATAGAACACTATAGAGAAAAAAACCATGCACACACACAAAAAAAAATAATGTACAACGTACAAAATAACTCCGCTCATAATTAACAAATGGCAACCCTAACACGCAGCCAAAAAATAAGATAAATACTAAGAACCTTCCAGTAGCTCGTATCTAGCAAATCCCGCTTCTCAGCAATATTGTACAGTGTAGTGTGTCCACGGTATTGGCAAAATTAACGAACCAGTGTGGAGTTCCGAAGCTACTCAGAAAAGCAGCACGTGGAGTATTGTCAAACAAAATGAATATAATATTTTGTGCAGGACATTTGTGATTAGCTGCTCATTCTGAGGGTTCGAAGAACGAGCCTTTTTATCCCCGGCGGATACTTGGAAAAGAAAGGTTTGGATGATGATAATATCAATAATAATAATAATAATAATAAATATAATAATAATAACAACTCTGTAATTGTCCTACAGACAGTCACTAGTCTCAACCTACAGTTTCCTAGTGGCTTTGACCGCATTGGGGAGATTTTTTTTTTTTTTTTTTATCCGTAACTGTCCATGCCAGAACACATAACCAGGGCTCTTCAAATTCCTTGTGCAGTCTCCGGTTCCCCTGGAATCGTTAGGAGACTCTGTGGCCGGAATAATAACAATCAGCTAAGCTCTTTTATTGTGTAGCCACAATAAGAAAGCTTCGCCATGTGGTAAGGTATGTGTAACAGAAACAAGATCTGAAGACCCTAAGGTAACTTCTCGTAAAGATGTCGAAGAACATACGTCTACTACTGTTTCTTACAAGACTTTGACTTAACTGGGGAGATTTGGATTTTTTTTCCAATCGGCAATGGTCCATGCCAGGACACATAACCTGGGTGCTTCAGATTCCTTGTGCAATCCTGTTCTCCTGGAATCACTGTGAGACTCTGAGGCAATAATAATAATAATGATAATAATAATAATAATAATACCAGCGAAAACAATAGTCTCCACCTACGTAGTAAATAATAATAATAATCGTCATCATCATAATGACAAAAATGAGAATTATCAAGCACGTGAACATGATGTTTTGCAGGAAAAAAAATATTAAAGCAAGTCACTGGTAATGCAGTTTGGCTGATCCCATGGGTTGGGAGGCCATAGATGAGCTATGTCTGATGTTGGTGGCTGGATATTTTGTAAGGTAGTGCTGCATAAGCAGGCGAGTGTTTGTCCCATAATGTTTGCTCTCCTCTTCGTCCTCAGGACACGAGCAACTGTATAACAGCAGAGGGACAAACTCATCTCATTGTAAACTTGATGGACTGCAAGCCGAAGTCCCCACCTTTCCCTCAGTCTACACTATCTCATCGGGGGATACAGAGAGACATTGTAGTTGAGGAACGTTTGAAAAAATGAGGAGCAGCCATATTCTGAATCCCTGTACGCGTATAACTAGATGGGAAACCGCTGCCAGTCAGAGCCAGTTGTCAACTGTTTTATCTTGAGTGCGTCATTTCGATTGGGTGCAAGCATGCTTCAACCACAGCATCCCTTATGTCCGCCAAAGCAGTACGTGGCCGGGTGAACACTCCCAAAGTTTATTACGGGGCGTGAACCCTCGTTCTCCCACGTACGAAAACGCACACCCTACCACTGTACCACAGAGGCTCCATATATATATATATATATATATATATATATATATATATATATATATATATATATATATATATATATATATATATATAAAATATATATATATATATATATATATATATATATATATATATATGTATATATATATACAAAATATATATATATATATATATATATATATATATATATATATATATATATATATATATATATACAGTATATGGTTATTGAGAGAGAAGGTGAGTTCCAATGTGATGTCACAGTGAATGGAGACTGGAATTGGTGAGAGTTCAAATACTTGGATACAGTGATAGAAAATAGAGGAAAATGTGCAAAACAAGTTGAAAGTAGAGTGACACAAGGAAGAAAAGTGGCTGGTGCAATGAAGGCCTTGATAAGAAACAGAGGCTTGAGTGTTGCAGTTGCATGAGGCTTACATGAGGGAGTGTTAGTGCCAGCTCTAACATTTGGGTGTGAGACTAGGGTGTGGCATGAAAATGAAAAGTCAACAATAAGAGCAGTGGAGATGGAACTGCTGAGGAATGTATGTGGAGTACAGAGGGTGGATAGGATACGAAATAATGTGATTCGTGAAAGGTGTGGAGTGAGGAAGTCGGTGGACACCAGAACCGAAGAGAGAGTCCTGAGATGGTATGGTCATGCGGAAAGAATGGATAACAATAGAGTGGTAAAAAAGGTATACCTGAGCGAATTTGCAGGAAGGAGGAGGCGAGGTAGGCCAAGGAGAAGGTGGAAAGATATGGTGGATGAATGTGTGAGGAAGAGAGGTTTGGAAGTCGGTGAGGCTCGGGAACTGACAAGAGATCGAGCTGGCTGGATGAATTTTGTGAGAAGTGCGTGTTCAGGGAATTTGGCACCCCTTGTGAGCCTGGCATCGTCCGGATTGACTGAGTCGAATACGCTGTGTGAAGCTGCAGAATGTGGTGAATGTTTTTGGCGTATCCGGTGGAGCCAGGATTCCGGGGGCTTCAATGATGAGTGAATGGAAGTGTGGCCTATTTGGATTGGGCAAGTTTGTGCTGTTTGGACATTGCTACTCCTCACCCTGTCTTTGGATGGGAAAGAAGGTGCGGATGATGATAATGATATATATAGGCCGGTCCTACAGTGGACCTCAACGGCTGATGATATATATATATATATATATATATATATATATATATATATATATATATTATCCCCTGGGAGGGGGGATAGAATACTTCCCCAGTATTCCATGCTTGTCGTAGAGGCGACTAAAAGGGACACTTTTATCTACATTCTTTTTGCTCTCTTTCTTTTCCTTGTACTTTGTCTGTCCAAACCCTCTGCATTTTACTTTCATTTAGTTAATTTTCTCTCTCCACTGTCTGGTTCCTGCGAGCCACTGGCATTGGCTCCAGGGTAAAATATTTTTTTCTGCCTAAGAAATCTTGATGAACTCTGGTTACGAAGCAATGACCCTCAGTTCCGTGCAGCCCTTAAGTGGGCAGGGGGTGCTAAGAATCCCACGGTGTAAAAATAAGTTTATACATCCAAAAAGAACCTTAAGAATAGGAAACTGGAATGTTCGAACTCTCAATCAGGCTGGTAAAATGGAAGAACTTATTTCAATGTTCAAGGAATACAAGATGGGTATTTGTGCTCTTACAGAAACGAGGTTGCTTGGAGCTGATAAAATGAATTTGGAAGTTGGTATTACTATGTTGGTTTCTGGTAGGAGTGATGGAAATCATTACCAAGAAGTAGGCCTACTGCTGAGTAGAAATGCTTGTAAGGCAGTATGTGAGTTTGAACTAATTAATGAGTGCTTGCTTTATGCTCGTTTAAAATCTGACCATGGTAATATCAGTATGGTTGTAGGGTACGCTCCGACCAATGAGGCTGCTGATGAAATGATGACTTTTATGAGAAGCTGCAGGATGTAGTGAATAGAGTGGCAAGACATGATGTGTTTGCATTGGTGATTTTAATGCGATTGTTGGCAGTAGTAGGGATGGCTATGAAGATTGTATGGGTAAGGAGGGTGTTGGTATAAGAAGCGAAAATGGGGTGCGCTTTGGAAGCTTTTGTTTGGCAGATGACCTTATAATTGGTGGAACTATCTTTGAGCATAGAAAAATACATAAGACTACTTGGATTTCACCATGTGGTAAATATTCTAACCAGATTGACCACATTGCAATTAGCAGAAGGCATAGGAGTTATTTGCAAGATGTTTGCTAAGGAGGGGGGCAGATATAGGTAATGATCATCAACTTGTTGTGTCAAAGATTAAAATAAAACTTAAGAGAAACGTTAATGGTAATTGCACAGTAGGTAATAATTATGATTTTGATGAGCTGAGAAGTGATGAGAGCACGAGGGAAAAGTTTCGGTGGGAATGTAGGAACAGGTTTCTAGTCCTGCAGACTTTGATGGAATCTGAAGACAATGATATTAATCAAAAAGAGGTTTTGCATGAGAGTGCTAAGGTTACTATGAAGAAAAAGGGAAAGCGAGAACGAAAAAGTGGATGTCAGATGAAACATGGAATGCAATTCAGTAAAGGAAAGAGGCTAAGTTAAGAAGTGAAGAACAACATGTTGATGGACAGGTAGTTGAAGTACTCAGAGCAAAGTACTGGAGTTTACATTCTGAAGTAAAAAGACTCGTTAGACGTGATAAGAGGAGGCTATATGATGAAAAGGCAACAGAGACAGAAATTAAGTAAAAATGGCGGTCAGAGCACAAGAGCAGCGTATCAGGCCATAAAGGAGTTAACTGGGACTGAAAAGAGAAGGAAGGAATTACCTGTACGAGATAGAAATGGTAACTTGATGACTAAAGATTTGCATATAAAAGGAAGGTGGAAAGAGCACTTTGAATCTGTTCTAAATAGACCAATACCAGCTGAAGAGGACATTTTGCCAGCTGAGAGAGATTTGTAGATAGAAACAGGGGATATAACCTTGGAAGAGGTAGCAAAATCTATAAAGGAGTTAAAGAATTTTAAGGACCCAGGAGAGGATGGAGCATTTCCTGAAATGCTTAAGGTGGAAAATAACGAGTTGATGAATGCGCTTTTGAAACTTTTTAATGTGGTTTGGGATAATGGTGGAATTCCAGAAGAGTGGAAAAATGGAGTGATTATAAAAATACCAAAAAGGGGAGATTTAAGTGTGTGTGGCAATTGGAGGGGGATAACTTTGACACCTGTAGTTTCAAAAGTCTTTTCCAAAATCTTGTTGAACAGAATAGCGCCAGTAATTGATAAAATTTTAAGAGAAGAACAAACGGGATTTAGAAAGGGTCGAGGTTGTAATGATCAGATTTTTATTGTAAGGCATCTAATGCAACAAGCTAATGAGATGAAAATGTCACTTAGTATGTGTTTTGCGGAATTTGAAAAGGCGTTTGATAGTGTTTCACGTGGAGCTATGTTGAAAATTATGAGATTCTATGGTATACCAGAAAAGTTTGTAAATATTATTAGAAGCCTGCATGAAGATACTTTTTGTACGGTAATGATGGATGGTTCTTTGAGTGATTCATTTCAAGTTAGGTCAGGAGTGATTCAAGGAGGAGTTCCTTCGCCATTGCTGTTTGTTTTGGTTATGGATTATGTTATGAGAAAGGTTGTAAGGAGAACAGGTGCAGGAATTAACAGGAAAGAAAATAAGCTGATGGATTTGGACTATGCTGATGATATTGTACTGATTTGCGGAAGTATTTACGAGATGCAGAGGGTGCTTGATTGTCTAGTGGAGGAAGGAGATAATGTGGGATTGGTAATAAATTGTGGAAAAACTGAAATTATTAATATTAACGTGGAGAACCAAATCGATTGTGTAATTGGGAATAATGTGGTGAAGAATGTAGAAAACTTTAAATATATGAAAACGATTGTGTCATCTAATGGATCATTAAACAATGAAATTGAGGAGAGGATTAGACAGGCTTGGCGAGCTGTTGGAATGTTGAAATCTGTCTGGAATAATAATATGCTTTCGGTACATACTAAAGTGAAAATATACAAGTCCATGGTTAGACCAATTTTAATTTATGGGCATGAGTCATGGTACAGTACAATTGCAACAGATCAGAATGTATTAGGATTTGAGAATAAAATACTGAGAAAGATTCTTGGGGTAAAGTGGCAAGACAGAGTTACAAATGCAAGAGTAAGGAATATTAGGAGAGTGGAACCAGTTAATGAATATGTGAGACTGTTTCGCTGGAAGTGGCTGGGGCACATATACAGAAAAGAAGGTAGTGTAATACAGGATGTGCATGAGTGGACTGCTAGAGGAAGAAGAGGTAGAGGTAGGCCGAGGGAAACCTGGTTGAGGACAATGAAAAAAGAAGCAGGAGTGGAGTGTTGGTGGGACCTGAGGGAGATGACAAGAGACAAATATTGGTAGAGAGAGGTCATCGAGGCCCTATGCATCCCGTGGGGTGCCACAGGAAATGATATATATATATATATATATATATATATATATATATATATATATATATATATATATATATATATATATATGTGTGTGTGTGTGTGTGTGTGTATCATCATCATCAGCCGTTGAGGTCCACTGCAGGACCGGCCAATCCCTACCGAAGCAGGGACGATACAACCAATGTATCTCTACCCAGTGGCTTAGGCTGTCTGGTAGAGATTGTATGTAGGGTGAGAAGTGCTTGTGAGTGTGATTGTAGTGTTGTAGTGGCTTTGGATGTGTGTGTAGTCTGTAAACCAAGTGTAATCGGCCCGCCTTAAGCCGATTGGGTGCAAGCATACTAGTATGTGACACTGGTTCAACCACAGCACCCCTTGTGTCCGCCAAAGTAGCAAGTGGCTTGGTGAACGCTTCCCAAAGTTTTTACAACTCTGGCGGGAGGCGAACTCGCGCTCACCAGCGTGCGAAACGCACACTCTACCACTGTACCACAGAAGGTCCATTTCACCTTCCCAAAGTTTTTACAACTCTGGCAGGAGGCGAACTCGCGCTCACCAGCGTGCGAAACGCACACTCTACCACTGTACCACAGAAGGTCCATATATATATATATATATATATATATATATATAGAATCATGCTCGCGATGTGTCTTGTACTCAAATTAAGTAAATCAATGCCCAATTATTCAGTATATCTGATGGCTGTATATTCCCTTGCAGTGAGTGCCTATGAGTTCCATAGTAACATATGTGTGTAAAGAACATCAGAATATGCCCTCACAAAGTACTTGTGTGTGTGTGTGTGTGTGTGTGTGTGTGTGTTTGTTGGAAACTTTTAATACATGCATACATAGATGAATAACACACACACACACACACACACACACACACACACACACACACACACACACACACACACACACACACACAATTATTTTGTAAGTGAATGCGCAGATGTCTTTTATATGCATATTTTACCAAGGAATTTAAAGACTCTCAAGAGAAGGAATTTAATATGAAGTATCGAAAAACTGGATTATGGTTTCATGAAAAAATATGAGACAAGTTTCGAGCATGTCTCTGGTACTGTATATATATATATATATATATATATATATATATATATATATATATATATGTATGTGTGTGTGTGTGTGTACTGCTCGTCTTGCAACTAAAGCTCATTCAGGTTATCTGGATCAGTAAACTAAAATTGTAATAATTGGTACACCTTTAAATATTCTCTCAGTGTCCGAATAGGTAAGAAAGGAATGACGCACTCGTGACGTCAAAACCAACCGCACGCTGACTGGGTACAACTTCCCGCATACCATTAAGCTTACAGGGATTCATGAAAATGCTGTCTGGCTATATCGGTGCCACCAGGTGAAAACATCTTTCTCCTGCAACTGAGCACGAGCACTTACACCCAAGGTGGTGACGGAGGTTGCTACATACGAGAAAAGGAACTACTTGACTTACCTGGAGTGGTTGGCGTTCAATGGCAGCTACATAACATGTTGGTGAAAAAGACCGATCTGCAGAAGATGTATAGTTATTTCCTGTATTGCTTATGTGCTGCACCTTTGATCTTTAGAGCGATAATAACCAAGCTGGGTGGCATAAGAGTGTTAGGATTATATCTTGGTGATTTCTGCTGCCTTACCATCCCATTCGTTCCTTTGAATTTTGATGTGGCTGGGTTGCGGGTACCCAGGTGAGGGAGGCATGCCTGCCTCTGCTCTGCTCCTGCCATGTGGAACAAACCTGATTAGTGTGAGGCGGGTGGTGTGTGTAATTTGGCCATTATATCATCCAACTGGGGCTGCTTCATCACCTTAATTGACTCATCAGGAAGCACTGGGAATCAGTTGCCCTACCCAGCTGAGGCTATTTATGTCTACAGTTAATTAGGTCATTCTCTTAAGTCCAACACCGACTGCATAAAATCGTCTCAATGTATATCACACAATAGACATTGCTGTACTGCATGAAGTGCTAGGAACCAGTGCCCACTCTGTTTAGGAAATCCTCCATATAGCAAGGAGTGCAGATTCAGAATCATTTGGCCTGTTCGCTGTTCATTGCACCTAATACTGTTCAACTGCAAATAATCTGTGTCTTAGAATCGCTGTTCATGTTAACAATATCGAACGCAAACGGACAACAAGAACTAAAGCGGCATAACTTTTTAATCCCTCTCAACCAACCATGATTTTTATGGGGGTCAGCCATCCTCAGGAAATTAATTTGTGAAAGGATTGCAGATATGGCACTGATATCTTAGTACATGTTGTACAGTGAACTCGCATCTGTAATGCGATATTTGGGGAGCATGAACCTTCCAGTGATTCATGGGAGGTCACTCCCCCTCCCCAAAATTAAAACAATCAGAAACAGAAAGTGTAAGCACATGGATTTCAGTGAAATCGGATACATATCACAGGACTGGGTATGCAGTTTCCATGTTTTTTTTTTTTTTTTTTTTTTTTAATGCACAGGAAGAAAATGCACATCTACTTTATTATTAAACGTCGCCAAATAAATGGAGCAGCTTCTTGTTTTCGTAAGTGTTACTGTATTATTTTTATTATTATTATTATTATTATTATTATCATTATTATTTTTTCTTTGGAAGTCATGAGGCTGGATGAATGTTGTGAGAAAAAGTGCATGATCAGGGATTTGGCACTCTTTTTTTACGTGACTATCGGATACATTTATGTGAAGCTACTGAATGCGGTGAAAGTTTTTGGCGCATCAGATAGAGCCAGGATTCCGGGGTCTTGAATTTTAAGTAAATGGAAGCGAGGCCCATTGGAGTGGGCAAACTTAGGCTGTCTAGACGCTGCTACTCCTCACCCTGCCCTAGGGTGGGAAAGGAGGTCGGGATGATGATGATGATGATGATAATGATGATGATGATGATTTTTCTTTGCATTTTCTTTTTTCGTTCTTGTTGATACTGTACATGAAGATACCCATGGGCAACCCAAGTCCTTGTGCCAAATATAAATGAACTAGACCTATTTTTGGTGATACTCATTTTTATTTTAAAAATTGCATATTTGAAGATGAAATATCTCAGAAGCTAACTGGTTGAAAATCCTCCGATAAAAATGTTTTCTGAATATTATTTGCTTAATATTTTTATCATTTACCCTAGTGGAAAGAACCGAATTAAAATCTGTTCAGTTTTTTCTTTGCAACACGTTTTAGAGAAACCCAGGAAAACTTTAAAGCTAACTTTCCAGGTATAGAACTGTGATCGCTCTTGTGATCTGAAAATCTTGTTACAGTTCAGGTTACAGTTACCGCGATGTTGAGACAAACGTAAAATATACAAATGCCTTCTTCGACACCTTTGTCTTCAGATCCTGTTAATGTTGTACAGGTTACCTAAGGGTCTTCACATGTTGTTTATATTACTCATAGCCTACCTTACATACCTTAATTAGATATGACCAAGCTTCCCTACTGTGGCTACTCAATAAGGGTAGGTAACTAATTATTAGTATGATTATCATTATTAAGCTTCGCCTTATAAATGGCAAAGCTTTTTGTTTTCGTCAGTATTATTATTAATGTTAAGCTTCGCCATATAAATGGCGTAGCTTCTTGTTTTTGTCAGCATTATTATTATTATTATTATTATTTTATTATTATTATTATTTTATTACTATTATTATTATTATTTTATTATTATTATTATTATTATTATTCGCATTTATTTTCATCGATCTTGATATTATACATGAAGTTACCCTACGGCAACCCAAGATAGAAATGAAATTGATCTATTTTTAAAGGTCATACACCCATTTTTATTCTAAAAAATGTATGTTTGAAATTTAAATGTTTCAGAAACTAATTGAGATACAGCTATCTGTTGGAAATCCTAAGATAAAAATGCTTGTTGAATAATTTTCGCTCAATAACTTGCAGTTTAGCCTAGTGGAAAGTACCAAATTCAAATCTGATAAGTGTTTTCTTTGCAACATGTCTTAAGGAAAACCACAAAAGTTTTAAAGCTGTAACTTTCCACATATATATAGCTGTGGTCCCTCGCATGATCTGAAACGAATATGGTTACAGTTAAGCATACAGTTAGTTACTTAGCTATTGAGACAAAAGTAAAATATACACATGAGTTCTTCGACAATACTGTCTTCAAATCTTCTTGATGCTACACAAGAAATTATCTCAGTGTTTTAAGATCTTTTTAATATTACACATACCTTGTTTTCCTTAAAATCTTAAAGTACCGTAAACAGTGATAAGTATTAAATAAAACAAATCGCTCAGTAAGCGATGCTACGAAGTCTCCGGTGCCACTATGAATACGGGCCTAAGGCTCAGTGGATCAGGGATACCAACCTGGCACGTTAACTCAGGAATTTGTTTTCAGATCTCATGTTCGATGTGTCAGTTTTTATCACGCTAATAGAGTGCCGATAATTTTTTAATGGGTGTACAATGAAAGACAAAAGTCATCTCCTGAATTGTGGTGAAAACATCGGCTGGAAGGCTAAAGCTTTGGTGCATTCGCCTTTGCATCACGTGGAGGGTTGGTAGCACTGACACGAGTCGCCATTAGCTCCAGGTGACGAGCCTGCAGATGAGAGCATATTTTTCATAACTAAGCGAAATAAATATATATAGCTGTGATTTTCCGTCTGCTGATTTTACTAGATGTATGTATGAAGTTTCTCTCTCTCTCTCTCTCTCTCTCTCTCTCTCTCTCTCTCTCTCTCTCTCTCTCTCTCTCTCTTAAATACCATGTTAGGAACACTGCAAAGCAATTTTAAAGACATGTCCAGGTTTGGATTCGTCTCTATTAAAATAACTTCTGCTTAGCTGAAGTTGGTAATTATAAGCTGTAATTGTAATTATCTGTCATCAAACAACGTTGTCACATATGGGGATAGAGTTAGTGTATAATAGTAATCGATTGTTTTGTTATGAGTGACGAAATGAATCCCATAGGCTTGAGTTCGAACGCATGACCCAGGAGATCGAAATCTACATAGAGCTATTCCTGTGTTTTATTCTAGGTCCAATTCGTCTCTTACAGAATAAACACTGCTTACAGGTGCTGCCTTCCGTCGTTGTGATTACTTCCTGGTCCTATATTGGTGTGGTAACAATAGGGCTACCTGAACGATGACCGCTGTCCACTGTGCCGTCCATGGAGGTATAACAAGGGAGGAGTCGGCATGAGGTCACGTGACTTGAAGCCAGCGCGATGCAGCCCCCCGCCCCCCTTTGACTCAGAACAAACGTCAGCTGAGAGTGGAACTCTTCATTCAACATGCCTGCTTGTTCTGCTTTTGGGTGTACGTAAAAGGATCGACGAGACTCTGTAACATTCCATAGGTAAAACTAGTAGGTTAAAATAAATAAGGAAATGTTTTTTTAGAAATGGGTTTAAAACTGTCATGTTGGGTTCTTTTCCACGCATTTTCTTTGATCATTTATGGTCTAGTGATTCCATACTGATGTTTTTCAAGACTTTGGCAACCTCCAATAATCTACATTCAGTTTAGACACCGGTGCTGATACTAAATATTCCAAATTGGGGGGGGTGGGGAGTAAAGAATACCGACAAAGTGCTTCCGCGTTGTGGCCGGTCGTCCAATAAGTAGACTAGGCCTAGGGTCTCAAACACCTAACCTAACCCACATGGCCTATCCCAAATTAGCCTTTATAACCTAAGCAACGTAGCCTAACCTAACCTAATCACCAAACCCAGCTTAACTTAACCTAACCCACCTAGCCCAGCCTGGCCTAGCTTATCTTAACCAGTCACTAAATTAACCCATCTAACTTTACTTACCCCAAGCCGGCTTAACCCAGCTCATCCTAACCTAATCTTACCTAACCCAGTTCACCTAATCTGATCTAATCTTAGCCTAAGCTATTTAACTTCAGCTCGTCCACTTGATTTAAAAGGTAGTTATGTCTAATAATAACCAAGTTTTTCATACTATAAGAGTTATTTTATATCAGTCATTGGTTTAATATAGACAAAATAACTAACAAGGGTTTCTGTCTTGGCTATCCTTTATCAGTGGTATGCCGGGGGTAAGGAGGATTACAACCTTGAGTGAATTTCATTGAGGTGGAATAAATAAATATATGTAGCCTAGGTAATTTGAAATTTAAACTATGGTGAATTTAACTGAACTGGAATCAATAAATTTTCTCTTGCAAATGAATTAGAATATGATAATTTCCTTCTGGAATTGGATTTGACTTGGAGCAAAGAAATCTGAACTGACCTCATATTTGGTATTCTCTTGACAAAAAAGTTATTTGCTTGTATTTTATCTTGTAGGTTCCCAAGAGATGAAATTTTTCACAGGAAGTGGATATAGGCAACACGTAGGAAGGACTTTAATCCTTCTAAATCAGCAGTTCTCTGTTCTCAACATTTTAAGAAAGGAATTTGACAGGACCACACCAAACTATGTTAAGGGAAGGTGTGACACCATAAGTTTGCTGGTTTTCCATCATATTTACAGAAGAAAATTAAATTGCCCAGGAAAAGCCCAGACAAACGGGAGGTACCAGCAGCACAGTCTGTTAAACTGAATTCTGTTAACAGCAGTAGAATTGTTAGTGTTGATAACAGTACTGGTATCTCAGAAGGCACTAGTGATTGTTCCTTTCCTATGGACAGGCCTAGAGATGAAGCCTTAAGCTTTCCTATGGTGTCCTGTGGGTCGCCAAATATAAGAGAAAGTTAACTGAAAATGAAGAAAAACTTGTAGCTTCCAAGAAAAGGAAATAAAACTTTACTTCAGTCAAAGTGAAGGCTCTTAAGGAAAAATGCACGATTACAGAATGTTATAAAAAAGTAATCTACTCAGTACTAACAGTTTAGGTGTATTGGAAGACTGTGCTGGGGAAGTAGCTGATCTTTTGAAGACAATAATTGGCAAAAAACTGCAATGTTTCGAGTCAGTTCCTCTCCATCGCCGATGAAAACCTAAATTATTAAATTATACTACCATTTGTGATTAATGTTGGCCTACATGACTGATTCATATTTATCTATAGTCACTACAGTATAATATGATGTCAAAAGAACACGTTGTTAGCGTTTCTTATAAAGAATATTAATGATTATCTGTGTAGTGAACAAATCAAGACCTTTACATTTTCTGAGTATAGTGTGGTGCCTGTTGGACTGTTCAGGGATCTGTATCATTGACAAGGAATGTCATTATATATACCTTGCATATCAAATGATATTTCTCGAAGTTTGTGTGTGGTGAAAAACAGAAAGCAATTAAATGTAATAAGTCGCCTTGCTAAACCGCAGTGTTTTGAGTCAATCTCCCCTACCCCCCCGGGCCACTAAGCCCCGCCCACCGGCTTCACTGGCGCGGAGAGAGGAACACTGACATGGCGCCTCCTCCTTATTAAACCTTCATGGTGCCCTCCCCCTAAAGCACCTAATCCGAACTATCTGTTCGGAATTCTTTCCTCATAATAAGGGTATATCATGTCCTCTATCAGTAGTTGGATGCATGTTGTTTTGCCCTGCCACAAGGTATAAATTAGTTTTGCATGACGTATTGTAGTAAGGTGTAAGATGTAACAGCCAACAGTCGGCCCCTGACCGATTATGGTTCACATTTCGTCTCTCAGATGCAGCAGTTTTCACAAATGAATGTTAAGACTTCACAGTATCCAGGGTTCGTTTATACTTTCATTAGCAGTAAATAATTATGAAGCTTGAGTAAAGTCAGGCTAGCCAACCACGAATATGCAGGTGTGATGGAGCTCTCATAATGTTTCGCATGTTACACTTAATCTTCGGACAGAACCGGGACACGACTTTTGTCTTTCACTGTACATCAAGTGGTTGTTCCAAGGGTATGTAGGCAAAAGATTATATAATTGCTCATGATTCTACTTTGGCAGTACACAGGAGTGAGGAACACTTTTTCTTGCATCTGGGAACATTTCTACTGGCCTGGAATCCGCTGAGACGTTTTCCAGTATTGAAGTCATGCCATATTTGCCAGCTGGTCGGTAAGAGTAACAAGCCTAATCCTGTATGCCATTAGTTCCTCTTCCTGTTTCTGATGCCGCATTCACTAAAGTCCTTGTAGGTATTGTCGGTCCTCAGCCAAATACCTCATCAGGCCACAAGTATATTCTGTCTATGATGGACATACAACCACTAGGCATCCTGAAGCCATCCCCTTGAGAAACAATTCAGCTAAAGCAGTGGTATCAAGATAATTATTTTGTTTTTGTGTTTGGTCTTCCAAAACAGGTGTAGTCAGGTCAGGGCAGCAATTTCATGTCCAAATTATTCAGACAAACCCTCAAAGAATTAGGAATCTCCCAGGTCACCTCCTCCGCCTCCTATATCCTCAGAGTCAGGCATCTCTTCAGACTCCCGTCCTCAGAGTCAGAAAGCACTGGAGAGATATCATCTCACCATTAAACAAATGTTAAAGAAACATTGTATTGTTCATAAAACGGACTGGGACAAAGGTCTTCCTTTCCTTTTGTTTGCAACCAGGGAAACGCCAAATCAGTCTTGAAGCTACTCTCCGTTTGAGTTCATATTTGATCACAATGCAAAAGGTCCATTAAAGTTGCTTAAGGAACAATGGGTCAGTGATGATGGTCATATTAATTTGCTTACCTATGTCTCATATTCAAAGAAACATTAGCCAAGTGTTTAGAAGTAGCTAAGGCAAATCTGGAGTCCTCTCAATAGAAGTTGAAGAGTTGATAAAAGCAACCATGCTAGTAGTGTTTCACCCAGGATAAAAAGTGTTAGTATTGATCTGTTCGTGGACAGGCCTTACAGACAACTTTCTCAGGCCCTTATGTAGAAGAGAAGAGGGTAGGTAATGTTACTTATGTCTTCCAGATCCCAGACCAGAGGAAAGCATTAAGACTGTACCATGTTAACATACTGAAGGAAACGAGAGGACACGGGATCCCCTAGTGCTGCATCGTTGGTATCACCTGCTGAGAGTCAGGCTGCTCTTGGCATTGGACCTGACTGCCAGTTGGAGAGAGAACAAGAAGACATCAATGGAGTTATATGTGAAGGGGAAAAGGGATGTTTTGGCAGACTGTTTTGAATGAAACCTTGTGAGATTTCCAAAAATTTTCCCTCGTAAATTTCTTTTCTTCAGAAAGGGTGGTATTACTGGGCACTAACAGACTACTAACCTGCGGACTGGCCGTGTAAACCCAAAACCGAGAGATGTTTTAAATCTCACACAATTGGTAAGACAACCAACCAGAATACCAGATAATTCTGACCATAACACCTATCTCTTGGACCTGTTCCTGACAAATAACCCAGATCAATACAGGATAGAAGTATTGTCACCACTTGGATCCTCCGACCACAATCCTATCAAAGCCTCATTACTCAGTTCCCTCAAACCTCCCCGTTCTCAACCTGTCAGTGACCACATGGCTATTTGATAGGGCAGCCTGGGATGGATTTAAAAATTATCTTGCTGATATTCCATGGCAGTCGTTCTCAAGTGACATCAGTTCTACCCAGTCCCACATTAATGACTTAATACAAGCTGGTATGGAATTGTTCATATCCAGTCAACAGTTCACTACAAATCGGACTCCCCGAAATGTTTTGACAGCAATTGCATATAACTCTTATTATAATAACAGATATATGAATCCTTTAGTCAATTTATAATTGCTAGAAACCATGCAAAAGCAGTAATGAATCTCGCTAAATCAAATTTTCTTCATAACCAAGCATCCAAACTATTAAACAGTCCTATTGATAATAGAATATTCTGGTCAATTCTCACTTCTTTCAGTAATAACTTAACAAGTCATTACCCATTCCCCCACTAAAATCTTCAGATGGTAACACTATAAATGACCGGCGTGCTAAAGCGAACACCCTTGCCAGAAATTCTACCTTACAGGAAGTCAGCCAGAACGTCCCTGTAGTAGAACTTGACTTTCCCGAAATTGCTCCACTTAAGATACTAATTAGATATATAAAATCCATCCTGGATAATTAACCAACAAACACAGCTCCAGGTCCAGATGGAATTCCTTCATTTGTTTTACTAGCTCTTTTTCTAGCTAAATTATTCAGACTATGCATACGTACTTCTTCATTGTTTAATTCTTGGAAGGAAGCCAATATCCACCCAATACCGAAGAAGAACATTCATCAGACCCCTTTTACTACAGACCAACTGCTATCAAATCACTTGATAAAATATTTGAGACTGCAATTAATAAGCACATACTTAAACAACTTGAATCCAACATCAGTGTGGTTTTCACCACGAAAGATCCACCGTTGATATATTCAGTCTCCTGACTTATACCATCTATCAGTCAATAACTTGACCAATACAGAGAAACTCATGCAGTAGCCCTTGATATTTCTAAAGTTTTTGAGAGTGTGGCACCGTTCCTTGCTGTCCAGAATCCCTTGTTATGCCCTATCATCCTTTGTTTCTCTGATTTCCTCATAATTCTGCAACAGTAATATAAGGGTAAAAGTAGATGGTGTATATTCCAACTTCCACTTGATTAATACCGACGTTCCTCAAGGATCAGTTCTGGCTCCAACCCTACTCCTAATTCATATTAGTGATCTCTTATCTGTCACCCATAATCCCATCGATTCATATCCAGATGACTAAACACTTCACAGCTCATTTACACCTAAACACCCATTCACAAATTTTAATATCTTAAACTCACAACTCAGTATAGCAATCTCCATAAATCAAGACTGATCTAAAATTACTGAATGGGGACAAAATAACAATGTCTCATTTAAGGTTAGAATAATGAAATATGTACAATTTACTAATAGACAGATATTGCCTGATTCTTATATTATCTTCAGTGCTACTAATATTCCTATCTCTAAAAATATTGAAATTCTTGGTGTTTCACTTAACAGTCTCATGTTAGATCACTTAATGAAACCGCATCAAAGAAGCTTGGGTTTTTGTTCAGAGTCCGTAATTTCATCACTGACGAGCAGTTAGCTATAATTTGCAAGTCATGTGCGCTTTCAGTTGGAATATTGCTCATCCTTGTGGAATGGATGTGGAGAGGTTTTACTAAAACAACTACTGTACACAAAATTCAGATCAAAGCTGTTAGAATTATTAATAACCCCACTATTACAGGTAAGAAGAAATGTTTTACAGATACAGTACTTTTATGGCAGACAATATCTACACGCAGTATACAAGAGACTTTGCTTATAGCATACACAGCATCCAGTAGGCAATGCATCCTCACATCTGCCAACACATGTTGATTGCACACGTTATCATCGGATTTGACACAGTCTCTGCCATATGTGGCATTGGCAAAAAGAAGGCCATGACAGTCTTGGAAAGCGAGGATTGGAGGACGGTGGATGTGTTTAAGAAGAGTGATGCCAGCCATGAAGAAGTTGCCAGAGTGGGGGAAATATTCTTAATGAATTATATAATGCCATTCTGACAAGTACAACACTTGATAAGCTGAGATTTGTGCAGTACATGCAGAGGATGAGCAAAGCATCCAGCAGCTTCCAACTACAGAGCCTATCTCCCACATCCCTAGCTGCATAGTACCACTCACATCAAGCCTACTTCGCAGTTCAGTAGTGGTTGGGCAATGTTGACCATCTAAATCCTACTGAACTGGGGATGGGAGCTTCAATGTGGAATGCTTAATTGCATTTTGACTGACAAATCAGTAGCAACAGAGCATGTTCTTCTCAATGAGTTATGTGGGTGTAAACAAACGTGTGGCATGAGATGCAAATGTCGGAAAGCAGGACTCTACAGTACATCTTTGTGTTCCTCGTGTATTGGCTAGTCTTGTGCTAATTATGCCCTCTTGATGGAGAAGATACTGAGTCCCCATGCTGTAACTGTGACCATAACTAGTTATGATACTAAAAAAAATATTTAAAAGTAGTTCAGTAACTGCTGCTGGCAACAGTTAGAACTGGATGTTGACTTTAAAGGTCTGAATTTACCATTTTGCAAATCATCGCAATAATGGCAAAAATGGTTTTCTTTTACCCAAAAACCTTTATAAAGAGGTATTACATGATCATCTGTGACTTCTGGTTCCAAAGCCATATAAGCATCCCATGCCATTGGGCCATTGGTAGCCATCTTGGATTTTCTTCCCACACTGCTATCTTATGTGGAATGTTTAGAATGTTTGTCGATTTCGACTTCGCATGCATCCAAGTAACTTTCCTGAAAAATCTGCTTTCTCATTTTTTTCCAGGTTCCCTTCGAATCTGAGCTTATTCTCCTGGCCTAACTAAACACCTGCTGAGGATGGTGCTGACAGCCATTCAGCCTATCTATTTGTGGCTGCTCACTTTCAGTATTAGCAGCTCCCCTTGTGTTTATCGTAACAATAGATTTGGCTGTGTGACTTCCTCTCATCTTCCAGCACTATCCCTCTTTGTGACCCTTGCTGTTACAAAACGGATAACACTTGGAACTTCTTACTAGTCCTTTAAAAACAATGTCCTCACTCTCTTTGGTGGAACTAACATGTTCTGAGGTTACAGTTTTTCCAGTAGTCATCTAATTTCATTTTAACTGGTTTGCAAGAAGAGGGCTTTACAAAGTATAATTGGTCCACTCTCCTATATCTACCTATTCAATGAGGCTTAGAATCATATTTGTGAATAATACTTTAATTATCTGCCACAACAACTGTCTCAGCCACTTTAGCCACCCCTTTCTCAACTAGGTGAGTGGCAGCATACGTGACATTATTCCTATTGAAGTTCTCGAAGATCGAAAGTTCTCACAGCTTAGTAAAATCCTTGTTGAATTTTTCAGAGTGCAGCCGCTGATCAAATAAATCTTAACGTAATCTAACATATTCCACATGGGTCTGATCTTTTTGCTTGTAAGCGGTTCAAAACTTCAACCTGTAAGCTTTTGGTACAGGTCCATAAGCCTTAATAACTGCATTGTTTACCACCTCGTAACTGAGACACCGGTCAACTGATAACATATTACAAGCCTCCTGTGCATAACCTTTAACTACGCTCTACAGTAATAGTTCCTAGGCCAGGAAAGACAACCCGTCCCTTTCCCAAACATTTGGAAGTATTTAGTGAGATTTTGCACCCTAAAATGAGACTAACTTTACGTTCTTGGCAAGATCAAAAGAGCCACTAGCATACTGTGTGTGTGTGTATAGGCAGCTAGATAGATGTACAGTATATATATATATATATATATATATATATATATATATATATATATATATATATATATATATATATATATATATATTGTTACATAGCCTATGATTTCATCATCCCTTGTATAATTCTAACTTATGATACAGTTTTGCATAATTGCATCATCCTTTGTATGATCCTAATGTACAGTATGCTGCATGTTTGTTCATGATTCGCCACGTGGCTTCCATAGTGACCAGGCTTGCGTGTTCTACCTCACTCCCCCCTTCTCCCCCTTATAGTATAGTAAGTCGTTCTTTCTGTTGTTCAGAGCAGGACTGTCAACTCTTCCTCCCCAATGCCTTCATTTCCGCGTCCTTCTTACAAGTTGAATCAAGTTCTGCCGGCCCCTATATAATGAGCTCAGTCTCTGCATTAGTTGCCAATTAGATCTACTCCTCATTCTGTTCACATCTCTGTCCTCCCCTGTACAGTATATTATTATTTTTGTGAGTGCTCAGGAAGTCTCCAGCCATCTAGCTACTGTATAATTTGAGTATAAGTGTTATTACCATTTTTCTTGTACTGTATAGCCTAAGGCGTTAATTCGTAAGCCTGGTAAACTTTTTTTTATTCATATTGGTTCCATACTGTCAGCCAGTATTAGTAATATTTTGTATCTGTAATAGTATTATATCTTGCTTCAACTGAGAATTATCCGGTTTTCTCATTTTATCAGGGCTGACTTAGATAAATTTGCTCTTGCTAAATTCGTGTTAATTGAGGCTATTCTAGTTAACCATATATGTAACCTGTTTTGCCATTACATTATCCTTATGAGTCCTGAATGTTTAGTTGTTAGTTTGAGCATTAAACTTTAACTTGTAATTTTACCTAAGTCTTTTGTTTTGAACCTGGAACTTTGCGGGACAGTAGTGATTTTAGTATTCCCACTTGAAATGCTTATTATCTCTCTCTCTTCCGTAACATTAATTTGGCGACCCCTTATCAGGATATTATCATAAGGATATTGCTTGATATTTTGTGACTGTGATTTATTCATGATGTCTACTATTACTACTCTTGATGAAGCCAAAGATTTTTTGTCAAATGTGCAAAAAGTGTGTGATGTAGAAAACAGAACAAAGAATGAACTTAAGCTTGTTGTTCAACAATTGGGAATTGCTGTTCACTCTCATCATTCTAAAGATCAAATTGTTGGCATGATTAATAAAAGCTTCTAAATGTAACTCCTCCAGATGAGCAAACGCAGATTGAAATAGCCAAGTTACAGCTAGCCCTGCAGGAGGCTCGTGCTAAGGAGGCTGAGTTTCAGGCAGGTGCTAAGGAGGCTGAGTCTCAGGCTCGTATTCAGGAGGCACAAACTGAACTTGCTAAGATTCAGGCAGACCATGAGTATCGCATGAAACAAGGTGAATTTGGATCATCTAGCTCTGATGATTCTGATGTGGCTAAAAATTTTAAACTTGTCCCTCCTTTTAATGAATCTGATTTAACAAAGTATTTTCAGTTGTTTGAGAGGGTAGCTACAGGTTTTAATTGGCCCAAAAAGTATTGGCCAGTACTCCTTCGGAGTGTTCTCACCGGTAAAGCTGAAGTAACTTATGCATCTTTGCCTCAGGATCTATCTGATAATTATGATGTAGTTAAGAGCTTGATTCTTAAGGCCTATGAGCTTGTTCCTGAAGCCTATAGAGTAAAATTTAGGACAACTTATAAGCAAGATAAGCAATCCCATGTTGAGTATGCAAAAATCAAAGAAGATCTGTTAGAGCAGTGGTTAAATTCTAGAATGTAAATTCTGATTTTGATAAATTTAAGCAGATGATTTTGCTGGAGGACTTCAAAAGGTGTATTAATAAAGATGTAAGCCTATATCTTGATGAAAAAAGAATAGATAATTTGTCTGATGCCGCAGTTTTAGCTGATGAATATGTTCTCACTCACAAGAGATATTCTAAAGAAAAGAGGAAAGCTGAGAGTAAGTACATTGCCTCTACTCAGAGTACAGGTAACAGTAAAGAGAATAAAGATGATGTTTCTCAGGAAGTAAATACCAGCTCCACCTCTAGATTTCAGAAAAGTAAATGTACTTATTGTAGTAAGCTTGGTCATACTACAGAGAAATGTTTCAGGAGACAGCGTGATGTGAACAAAAAGGAGTCTTTAAATATTCAGTCAATTGGTCTAGTGTCCACCCTTGAGAGTTCCCAGAATTCTTTAACCGAGTTAACTGAACCTGCTTTAAGGGGTAAATTAAATTCTTATGATGAAGCTCCTCTTTTGAGCAGTAACGTGGGTGACACTCTCAAGAGTTCATGTGCTAATTTCCAGTCTGATGGTTTTGTCAGTCCTCTGGATAGTAATGACAGGAAATCAGTTCAAATATATCGTGATACAGGTGCTTGCCAATCCCTTATGCTGACCAGTGTTCTAGGCTCTAATGTTAATTCCTCTGATGAAACTGTAATCTTACAAGGTGTAGGGAATAATTACTTCTCTGTCCCTCTGTGCAGAGTGAATTTAGAGTCTGGTTTTGTTAATGGTTCCGTTATGGTTGGGTTGGTTGAGACATTCCCAACGTCAGGTGTAACTTTCTTACTTGGAAATGATATTGGTGGAAGTCAAGAGTGTCCAGCTCCTCAGTTGTCCAGTGAACCGGTGACTGCGACCCAGGATTGTGATGTCCCTGATGTGTTCTCTGCATGTGCGGTCACTAGGGCTAAGTCTAAAGTTACTGGTGACTTAGAGGATAATGATGATGATGATGTTATCCTAGCTGACACTTTTCTTGCTAATTTGGACCACTCACCAGATGAGGCAGTACCCAGTAGTGTTGATAATTTGTCTCGTCAAGAGTTGGTTGAGTTGCAGGTTGCTGACCCGGAGATGAAAGGTCTAGCTAACTCTGCTTGCAGTGAGGAAGAGTCAGCCGGTGCTTCTACTTGTTATTATATAAAGTCAGGAGTACTTATGAGGAAGTGGAGACCCCAAACAACATCAGCCGACTGTGAATGGGAGGTTGTACATCAAGTTGTCATCCCTCGTGTTTGTAGGCAGGATATCATTAGAGTGGCTCATGATTCCAGTTTGGCAGGACACCTTGGAGTGAGGAAGACTGTGGCACGCATTTTGAAACACTTCTACTGGCCAGGTATCTTCAGGGATGTGTCCTGGTATTGTAAGTCTTGTCACACCTTTCAAGTTGTGGGGAAGTGCAATCAGACCGAAAAGGTTGCACCTCTAGTTCCCATTCCTCCTTTTGAGGCGCCATTCTTCCGTGTGTTGGTGGATATTGTGGGCCCTCTTCCTAAGACTTCTTCAGGATTTTCTTATGTGTTGACCCTGATTGATATGGCTACTCGTTATCCTGAAGCCATTCCACTTAGAAATATCTCAGCAAAGAACGTGGTTAAGGAAATGCTAGGGTTCTTCACCAAGTTTGTTCTGCCCAAGGAGGTACAGTCAGACCGGGGAAGTAATTTCATGTCAAATGTTTTCAAGCAGTCTCTGAAAGAGTTGGGCATCACCCAGATCACGTCTTCAGCTTACCATCCCCAGACCCAAGGAGCGTTGGAGAGATATCATCAAACACTCAAATCGATGCTCAGGAAATACTGTTTGGAACATCAGAAAGATTGGGATAAAGGTCTTCCATTCATTGTATTTGCTGCAAGAGAATCTCCAAATGAATCACTGGGCTTCTCGCCCTTTGAACTACTGTTTGGCCATGAAGTAAGACGACCCCTTAAGCTACTCAAGGAATGCTGGCTGTCGGAGGAAGATGACGTCAACCTGCTGGAGTATGTGATGAAGTTCAAAGAACGGCTGTCCACTGCTTTACAGCTGGCGAGATAGAATTTAGGAGCTACTCAGGAGAAGATGAAGACTTGATATGATAAGAAGTCCAGGTTACGCCACTTTCAGCCAGGAGATCAGGTTTTGATTCTGCTACCAGTGCATGGGCAACCTCTTCAAGCCAAGTTTAGTGGTCCTTATTTCGTGGAGAAGAAACTCAGTGATGTCAACTATGTCATCGCCACACCAGATCGTAGAAAGAACAAGCAACTTTGTCACATCAACATGCCATGCCAAAGTTATATCACAGGCGAGACGAAAATAACCCAGTTTGCACTGTAGCTGTTCCACCCGAGTCTGCAAGTGAAGCTCTCTCATGCAGTATATGCCTGAGTGATAGTTTGGGGAAGAATCCTGATATCATGAATGATCTCCAGACTAAGCTTTCTCATCTAGCTCCCGAGGAAAGGCAGGAGTTTTCGGCATTACTGCAGGAGTACCCTCAAGTATTCCGTGCCACTCTAGGAAGAACCACTGTGTTGATGCATGATGTCGATGTTGGAGACGCAAAGCCAATTAAACTGCCTCCTTACCATGTGAACCCAGTGAATGTTCCTCTCATCCAGAAGGAGCTTGGCTACCTGTTGGACCACAAGATGATTGAGCCCTGTCAGAGCGAGTGGAGTTCTCCTGTCACTCTAGTCCCTAAGCCAGGTGGGTCACAGCGGCTTTGCATCGACTACAGACGTGTTAATCAGATAACCAAAACAGACACTTACCCTCTCCCTCACATGGAAGATTGCATAGACAAGATCGGAAAGGCTAGGTACATAAGTAAGTTTGATTTGTTAAAGGGATACTGGCAAGTATCCCTTTAGCACTGATCGTGCTAGGGAGATCTCATGTTTTGTAACACTAGGAAAGACTTTTGCATGTTCTGTAATGCCATATGGTATGAAGAATGCACCAGCCACTTTTCAGAAGCTCATGAATGTTGTAACAGAGGGTTTGGCAAGGTGTGTTGTTTATATTGATGATGTATTAATTTTCAGTGACAACTAGAAAGATCACCTATGCCATGTCAGTAAATTTCTTGAGCGTTTGGTTCAGGCTAATCTTGTAGCTAATTTATCAAAGTGTGAGTCTGGTCAAGCTAAAGTTCAGTACCTTGGATACATAATTGATGATGGACATGTTGCACCACCAGGAGCTAAGGTTCAGGTTATGAGTGATCTCCCCAGACCTAAAAGTAGGAAAGAGCTACAAAGATTTTTGGGAATGGTAGGTTATTACAGGAGATTTGTTCTTAACTTTTCAATTCTTGTATCACCACTTACAGACCTACTGAAAAAGGGAGTTAAATTTGTCTGGACCGATAACTGTGAATCCTCTTTCAGTAAACTTAAGATGGCTGTTGATGCAAGTGATACAGGAGTTGGGGCTGTTTTGCTGCAAGAGGATGATCAGGGTATTGAACACCCTGTATCTTATTACAGTAAGAAGTTCACTCCATCTCAAAAGAACTACTCAACTATTGAGAAAGAGCTTTTGACCTTGATTTTGGGTTTACAGCATTTTTCATTTTATTTGTGTTCTGGTTTTAACCCCATAGTCATTTATACCGATCATAACCCACTGAAATTCCTTAGTAAGTTTAAAGATAAAAATCAGAGATTGACAAGATGGAGTCTACTTCTTCTGGAGTATTCATTAGACATACAACATGTCAAGGGGAAAGAAAATGTTATTGCAGATTGCTTATCTAGACTTGAGACAGATTGTTTTAGAGTAATAAGAAATTTCCTTTGTAAATTTCTTTTCCTTTGTGGGGAGGTGTTACATAGCCTATGATTTCATCATCCCTTGTATAACTCTAACTTATGATACAGTTTTGTTCATAATTGCATCATCCTTTGTATGATCCTAATGTACAGTATGCTGCATTTTTGTTCACGATTCGCCACGTGGCTTCCATAGTGACCAGGCTTGCGTGTTCTACCTCACTCCCCCCTTCTCCCCCTTATAGTATAGTAAGTAGTTCTTTTTGTTGTTCAGAGCAGGACTGTCAACTCTTCCTCCCCTGTGCCTTCATTTCCGCGTCCTTCTTACAAGTTGAATCAAGCTCTGCCGGCCCCTATATAATGAGCTCAATCTCTGCATTAGTTGCCAATTAGATCTACTCCTCATTCTGTTCACATCTCTGTCCTCCCCTGTACAGTATATTATTATTTTTGTGAGTGCTCAGGGAGTCTCCAGCCATCTAGCTGCTGTATAATTTGAGTATAAGTGTTATTACCATTTTTCTTGTACTGTATAGCCTAAGGCGTTAATTTGTAAGCCTGGTAAACTTTTTTTGATTCATATTGGTTCCATATTGTCAGCCAGTATTAGTAATATTTTGTATCTGTAAAAGTATTATATCTTGCTTTAACTGAGCATTATCCGTTTTCTCATTTTATCAGGGCTGACTTAAAAATTTGGTCTTGCTAAATTCGTGTTAATAGAGGCTATTCTAGTTAACCATATATGTAACCTGTTTTGCCATTACATTATCCTTATGAGTCCTGAATGTTTAGTTGTTAGTTTGAGCATTAAACTTTAACTTGTAATTTTACCTAAGTCTTTTGTTTTAAACCTGGAACTTTGCGGGACAGTAGTGATTTTAGTATTCTCACTTGAAGTGTTCATTATCTCTCTCTGTTCCGTAACAATATATATATATATATATATATATATATATATATATATATATATATATATATATATATATATATATATATATATATATATATATATATATATATATATATATATATTGCTATTATGGTCTTTCATTAGTTTTAGTGTTTGTCCCAGGTAATTGTACTTCTCGACTGCTTCAAGAATTTCTTCGTTTTTTTCGCTTTATGCAAGGGAAAAGGAACCAAAAGGCCAGGAGCCCGCAAGATCGTTTCCTCCAAGAAAAAAACAGAAGATAACAGAGAACCAAATTCAACATCCGATCATTTCGATAATGACGCGCTTTGGTGTATTTAGAATAAACATTAGTTTTACTCCAGTTAATCTTTAGCCCTAATTTGAGACTTTATTTAGGTCATTTAACATTCTTGCAATGGTTCTGCGATGAAGACAGTGTCATCTGTAAATCTTAAATGGTTTAGGCATTCTCCATCTATTCTCCTTTATTCTTCCAGTCAAGCCTTCTGAAAATACTTTCTAGGCATGCTGCAAATAAATTTGGTGTGAAATTGTATATCCCTGATGCACGCCCTTCTTAATCTTAACTTGGTCCGAGTCGTCACGTAATTTAACTGTAGCAGTTTCTTCTTTATGTAATTATGTTTTCGAGCAGTCTTACAATGTTCTCGTTTACTCCTTGTTCCCACAATGAATTTATAACTGCTATGTGCTCCACTGAGTTGAAACCTTTTCGTAATCAGTTAAACCTAAGTACAATCTAGGCACGGTAGTTTATTATATTGTGTAGTTTTCTCAACTATCCGATTCATTGTGTGTACATGATCAGTAGTCAAATGCCCGCTTCTGAATCCTGCCTGCTCACGAGGTTGAATTTCTTCCAACCTTGTTGTTATTCTGATCGTAAGGACTTTGGTGAAGAGTTGGTAAAACACTGGTCAGAAATTAATGGGCCGATAGTTACTAAGCTGTTTTGAGTCGCCCTTCTTTTTAAGCAAAATAACGATTACATAACACCATGCGTTGAGATTTTTTTCTTTATATACTGAGTACAGTAAATACGTGGGCGAGCCTGGTTTGTACTTTCTACTCCTGCACCCAACAGTACATCTACTGTTCTGTCTTCTCCTGGGTCTTCCCTCATTTCATACTTTTAACGGAAATTTTTCTTCTCATGGTGTTATCTCCGGTATTTCACTTGTGTCAACTTAAAAGTTAATTTTTTGGTACTATTGTCTTTGATGCATACAGCTCTTTGTAAAATTCTTAAACTCTCTTCACCATCCTATCGCCGCATCTAATGACTCTATCGGTTTGTCTTTCACTGATATAATTTGTTGCCTTCCAAGCGCCATTTTACTTCGGACCTGTTTCTGATTTTTTTTTCCCTTTTTTGATGATTTCATTGACGTCATCCATGTTTCTTTCTTTTTTCTTCTCTCTTTCTCTTGCAGATAAGCTTATTTAATTCTTCTCATTCTGCTTCATCTTTCTTTGTTTTTACTTTTATCTCCTTCCTTCTTTTCATGAGCTCGAGGGACATTTTTAAATACTGGTTGGCTTTTTGTTGTATTAGCTTTCCCTACTACCCCGCTGATTCTCTCAGCACTTTCGTTAGTCTCACATTGAACTCCTCAGTGTCACACTCAGCATAAGCTAGAGCCTGAAATCTGTTCGTTATTTCTGCCTGGAAGGCTGCTTTGTTCTCACTTACTATTAGTGGGCAATTTTAATTTTTATTTTTAATCCGCTTCTTTCTTTCACTTATGAAACTGAATCTGGCCTGAATTACTGAAAGGGCTGTTCTTGATGAGGGTTTTTTTGATGCTGTTCTCATATTTGAATACTACTTGTACATTGAGTTTCCTCAGTATGTGAACAACATCAAGAACAGCCCTTTCAGTAATTCAGGCGTTGTTTACAAAATCCCGTGTAAAAGCTGTAACAAATTTTACATAGGACAATCTGGAAAAGATTTGGAAACTAGAATCTCACAACATAAATACAGTGTAAGAACAGCCCAACAGAGTAGTGGTTTATTTCAGCACAAAGCATCCAGTGATCACCATATTGACTGGACAGGCTCCAAGATTCTAGCAAGATCAAAAAGCTTAGATGAAAGAAATGTAATTGAATCTTGTCTAATTTCTGGCACATATGAAAAGAATGTAAACATGAGCTATGGTCATTTTAAGTGTGATAAATTGTTAACTGAATTAATTTTAAAGCAATATCCCCCAGACTAACACGTGATTGTTCCCTGTCATCTGGTGGTGTAGTCACACCTGTGTGGGACACACCAAGCATTAATCCTCTAGGTCTTAAGTAAAGCAGCAGTATTTATCCCCTCCTCCCGCTCCCCCCTCTCCCCTTACCCCTCCCTCCCACGCCCCTTTCCTCCCCTCCTACTCCCTCCTCCTTTGTCACGTGCATTTTTAGATTCAGGTCATCCTTTGTTGTGTTCCACTCCCTGCCGCAGGTGACCCTAAGTTAATCCTATCTATCTATCTACCTATAGCCCGAGGCCCTAATCCCGCAAAGGGTGGCCGCAGACAAAACGCCTCCAAGTCACTCTGTCACCCACCATTTGACTCCCCTCCCCCCAACTCACCCCCCCCTCCCTCATATACCTCTCAACTCCATCCCTCCACCTCATCCTCGGTCTACCCCTCCCTCTCCCTCCCTCCACCTCACCTACATACACCCTCTTATAGTAGGACTCGCGTACGTTTGCGGCTGTGGTGTGGCCCGCACCTGTGTACAATGGTGCCACGTTTCCCCAACTTGCGATGTGAAACGGAAGCTATTTATGTACAAGGCATCACAAATTCGATAAATTCAGATGAATAAAACTTACACTTGTGTATTTTGGTGGATGAATCAACAGTAATCTTATTATGCATAAAATATTTATACAGTAACACAGAAACATGGCATACATATTGTACAGTGTTGCTAAAAGAAATTGTAGTCACTTTTAATGGTTTTTAGCGTAGTTTTAGGGTGGGTAATAATGTTACAGTTATGGATATAAGAGAATGAGCCTGAAAAAAGAAGAAATATGCCAATATCCAAAGTAAAAGAAATAATTCATATAATTCTTGTGAGTGGCAACACTGACACACCCAGTCTGGCCTAAGGTAAAGTACGTACCCCTCCGTAGACCCAACCATAGCTTGTACAGGTGTTGCTAGGGAAAAATGCTCACATTTACTGGCTTTTACCGTAATTTTAAGGGCGAGGAATAATCACATTTATAATCATAAGCTAATATGTAGGACAAAATAGTAGGCATATGCCAATACCGAAGTAAAAAAAAAAAAAAACATTCACTCCCGAGCGGCAACACTTCCACACCCAGTCGGTGAGAGAGAGAGAGAGAGAGAGAGAGAGAGAGAGAGGCAGGAGAGGGGCATGCATTGAATGCACTGTCGGCATAACTAAATATAACAAAACCAAATTAACAAATGAAAGCACAATTATAAATAACTAATAAAAGAATCAAAAGTACTCAGGGTGGCTCACATTTCCCGCCAGGAGAGAGAGAGAGAGAGAGAGAGAGAGAGAGAGATAACGGTATAGAAAACGTGGCAACACTGTACACAGGTGCGGGCCACACCACAGCCGCAAACGTAAGCGAGTCCTACTATAGTCAGTCTTTCATTCTCCATTCTCTCCACATGTCCAAACCACCTCAGTGTATTTCTCCTAATCTTTCCAACCACATCCACATCTACCCCACAACGTTCCTTCACTTCTTCATTCGTCAACCTGTCCCTCCACGTCACTCCACATGCTCCTCTCAAGTAACTCATTTCCACTGCTCTCACTCTTGACTTGTTCCCCTCTTGCAAGGTCCACGCCTCGCTTCCATATGTCAGGGTAGGGATCACAATACCATCATGCAGTGACTTCTTAACTTCCATACTCACCTCCCTATTTCTCATCACTGCTTTCAGTGTACCAACAACCTTTCTTCCCTGCTGTACCCTTTCACGTACTTCATCCCCCAAAGTTCCATCCATACTCATCACACTACCCAAGTACTTGAATGCACTCACATTCTCCATATCCTCACCATCCAACCTCACTGCACACTCTGTGACTTCATTCCTCTCAAACACCATAACTTTACTTTTGTTTACATTAACTTTCAGCTTCCTCCTCCTACACGCTGTCCCAAATTCATTCACCAAACCTTGCAACTCCCATTCATCTTCACTCAACAATACTGTATCATCAGCAAACAGCAACACCGGAAGCTTCCAAATCTCACCCTCATTCATTAGGGCCACCCCCACATCCACTGCCCTACCTTGTACCTCCTTTACAACCCCATCCATATATATATTAAACAGCCATGGAGACATTACACACCCCTGTTTCAGTCCCACATTGAGATCAAAGAACTCACTCAGCTCACCATCCACTCGCACCGTAGCCCTAGCTCCCTCGTACATACTCTTCACAGCACTCAACAATTTCCCCTCCACTCCATATATTCTTAATAAGTTAATCCGCAGGTAAAAATTCAGGTCATCCATTGTTCTGTGTGCCACTACCTGCTGCGGGTGTGCATAAAAGACCTCTACCCTTTACGTTTCTGCAGGGATGTTCTACGTACGATAATTATCGTATTTGTACATAAGAACATAAGAAGAGAGGATAACTGCAGTAGGCCGGTTGGCCCATGCTAGGCAACTCCTAGAAGAGTAACTGAACTACTAGAATGAGATAAGGATAGCAAAGAAGAAGGCTCTCCCCCGCCCTCCAAACCCTCCAGCTGAAGCCGGCAGGAAAAAGTCAGAAAGAGCACCACGCCGTATAGAAAAACTGGCGTGGACATTTTACAGGAAAGTGTGAAAGGAGAATAGAGACTATCATAGTGTAACCTGAAAAGAAAAAAATTTTGAATTAGTATTGGTTATAAGATTTTCTTTATTCTATATCCACCCCTTATTTGTCATATGCTTATCTAGCCTATGCTTGAAACTCTCAATGGAAGAGGCGGCAACTACTTTACTAGGTAGTTTATTCCATTCGTCTACTACTCTATTACCAAACCAATTTCTACCGATTTCCTTACTGAAACGGAATTTTTCTATTTTGAAACCATTATTTCTAGTTCTATCCTGTATGCTTACTTTAAGTACCTTGCTAATATCTCCCTTATTTATACCATTCATCCACTTAAACACCTCAATTAAGTCTCCCCTTACTCTACGCCTCTCTAGCGAATGCAGACTTAATCTTTTCAGTCTGTCTTCATATGACAGGTTCCGAACGTCATGTATCATTTTTGTCATTCTTCTCTGTGCATTTTCTAACGAATTAATATCCATTCTATAGTAAGGACACCAAAATTGTACTGCGTAGTCTAAATGTGGCCTTACAAATGCTAGATAAAGTTTCAGTATTACTTTAGATGATCTATTGCTCACGCTTCTCGAAATAAATCCTAGGACCCTATTTGCTTTATTTCTCGCATTAATACACTGTTGCCTTGGTTTAACGTCGTTACTAATCATAACTCCTAGATCTCTCTCGCATTCCGATTTGCTAATTTCTTTGTTATCTAAGCTGTATTTAGTATCTCCAATGGTCTTACCTACGTTAAGTACTTTACATTTTTCAACGTTAAATTCCATTTGCCAAGTTTTAGACCATTTGGACAATGTATCGAGGTCTTTTTGTAAGTTATGGCAATCGTCAGTCGAGTTAATGATACGCCCTATTTTTGTATCGTCGGCAAATTTGCTGATGCTCCTATTGACTCCTAAGTCTAGATCATTTATACATATGATAAATAATAAGGGACCGAGTACTGAACCCTGTGGTACAGCGCTAGTTACTAATCCCCAGTCCGACTTAGTTCCATTTATTAATACTCTCTGCTTTCATCCTTTCAGCCAGGATTCTATCCATTTTAAGATATCGCCGTCTATACCGTGTGCTCGAACCTTTCTAACTAACCTTTCGTGTGGGACCCTATCAAAAGCTTTACTAAAGTCCAGATAAATAACATCGTAAGCTTTATCGCTATCTACTGCCTCATAGTCCTCCAAGTAGAATGACAACAAGTTTGTGAGGCAGGATCGTCCTTGCCTGAATCCGTGCTGACTTTCGTTTATAAGATTAAATCTTTCTAAGTGTTCTCTAATCTTATTTGTCAAAATTGACTCTAACATTTTTCCTACTATTGACGTTAGACTTATCGGACGATAATTCGACGCAGCTGATTTATCACCCTTTTTAAAGATGGGCACTACGTTTGCGGTTTTCCACGCCTCGGGAACTTCTCCTGAACTTAAAGAGTCATTAAATAACGTTAAAAGTGGCTTACATAATTCTTGTTTGGTTTCTTTTATAATTTTTGCATATATATATCGTCGGGACCTGGCGATTTTTGAGGTTTTAACTTATTAATGTCTTTCAGTACGTCCTCCTTACTAATGGTTATTTTACTAAGAATATTTTCCGTATTCTCATAGTAAATATTTGCTGCTTGAGGGACCAGGCCTAGATTTTCCTTGGTGAATACTGATATGAAATAATTATTTAGGATGGAGCACATTTCTTTATCTTCACTGGTAATGTCACCTGATTCTGTTCTCAGTGGTCCTATCCTATCTTTATTTTTCGTACGGTACATTTGATAAAAACCCTTGGGGTTTTCTTTTGATTCACTTGCAACCTTAATTTCATAACTTCTCTTTGCTTTTCTTATCTCCCTCTTTACTTCTCTATTTAAAATCGTGTATCGGTTACGTAAGTGTTCCTCTCCACGTTTTATTTTTCTATATATTCCTTTCCTTTGGCCTATGAGAGTTTTTAATCTGTTGTTTAACCATCTTGGTTCTGAATTATTCGTTCTAAACGGTTTTGAAGGAATATATCTATCTTGGCCTCCGTGTATTATATTTATTAATTCGTTATACTTCTCACTGGTCGAACGTCTGATTGGTACTGGAGCTGAGTTAATTTCGGTCACCTGGACTACATTCCTGTCTACCACCTCCCCCCTCACAGACACCTGACGGACATTCTCACGTGTTTCCTGCGCGTGACCTATGACCTGGGGTTCCTTACTGACCTGGCATTCCCTCAAATAGCTAATCTCCCTGTGGAATACCGTTCGAAAGTAAGCTCTTAAGCCATCGAAATCTCCTAGACGAAAATTAGGAACGTTGGAGGCATTTTCAGTGGAACAGACATCCCAAATAAATTTGAACTTAATTTCTTCATGATCGCTTGTACGATGTACCATATCACATTCAAAATATACGATAATTTTTGTCTATTCCAGCTTCCCTAGATTTTTTTTATACATACTGCAGGTTAACAACACTCAGTATTCCCGCCACACGGTTCATTGTGCCCACACCCCAGTAACCCACGCTTCCCCTAAGTCACTCATGAAATTCCTTTCCCCTCCCAGTCCCATGGGAGGTCAGGGCCAAGCCCGGCCGACCCCATAAATGTCAAGGACTTAAAAGTTCAAACTTTACTTGGTGTTTGGTAGTGCCACTACCATGTTTTCAGCAAAGTAAATTTAACAAACACAAGAATAAGAAATAGACTGGCAACAAGAACAGTAAATGGGATCCTTCTAGCATCACAGTGCATCAAAGAATCAGGCATGTCTTGCTCAGCATTTAAACCAACAAATGAAATGCTAAACAGAATGAACAATCAGACTTTGTATTCAGAGGAGTGTGAAGAAAGTGAAGTAGGCCTATGTATCCCATCGGACTCGGAATGAAAATGCAATAAATGAAAATGTAGACACTAATATTTTTAAGAACAATAATTTTTTCTGCATAACTAAGTTAAATAAGTAATTTCATTGTACCATAAAATACCTATGAATTAAAGATGAACAATTTATTCATTGTTTTAATTGAAAATTTACCTGTACGATAATATTAGGGTAAGATACGAAAATTTTCATGCTACGGTACGATATATTGGGTCGCTGGGCAGAACATCCCTGCGTTTGTCTCACTCTGTCTGAAGATGTAAAATACGAAAGTACTCACTGTCGCTCCTTTCATTTCTCCTGTGGTTAGTTTGCATATATATATATATATATATATATATATATATATATATATATATATATATATATATATATATATATATATATATATATACAATCTATCTATCTATCTTTGTCTATCCATCTATCTGTCTGTTTGTCTATCTTTCTATCTGTCTCTCTCCCTCTGTGTGTGTGTGTGTGTGTGTGTGTGTGTGTGTGTGCGCGCGCCTGCCTTTTGTACACGTCTGGGTAAGAAGTTACCAGTTATTTTTGCTGGAAGGAGAGGTGGAAATAACAAGCTGGGCGGGCTGAAAGGAAGGAGATAAGGGAGACGTGGGGGAAATAGCCTGCGAGAGGCAAGGAGATAAAGCCAGGAAGTGGACGAAACAGTGTGAAATAATAAATAATTTTATAAGTGACAGTATACAAGAAATTAGGTACGTGGAGAAGGTGGAAGGTTAAGAGCAAAATTGGCAGAAATTTAATGTACGAAAACTAAATGTCCTTTAAATTTTATCAAGAGAGCCTAATTTCTACGTTACTCTCTCTGCCACACGGGATTCTTTGCCTAAGGCAGTGGTTCTCAACCCCGCTGGGGCCCCTCCACCCCCCAGAGGGTCGGGAGCAGTTTTCAGGGGGTGTGGGGACGAGTACCCAAAGGAAAAATAATAATAATTGGCCTGAATAAGTGTCTCCATCATGATGGTCCTTAAATTTATTTTCTTTACTTATTTTCTCCCTGCTTCAGCTTTTGTACCATGTTTGTTTTTGTACCAATGTGAAATAGATTTCTTTCCTCCTCTGTCGGCCGACCGCCTCTCAGTTCCCTCTCTTGTTTGTTCTGCCTGTCAGGTGAGGAAAACAAGAAGTCTGATGTCATGGGGTAGACCTGACATCAGTTTGTCTATCTGTCTATCTATCTATCTATCTATTGCCAGACGCCTCAATTGTGGCCACAAACAAATCGCCTCCACATCGCCCTGTCCTCCGCCATTTCACTGCCCTGCTCCCAACTCACACACCCCTCTCTCATATACCACTCCACCCCATCTCTCCATCTCATCCTCGGCCTCCCCCTCCCTCTCCCACCTTTCACCTCATTCACATACACTCTCTTCGTCAGTCTCTCACCCACCATCTTCTCCACATGGCCAAACCACCTCAGTGTGTTCCTCCTAACGCTTCCTATCACATCCACATCCACACCACAAAACTCCTTTATATCCTCATTTGTCAGCCTGTCTCTCCATGTGACTCCACAGGCTACTCTTAAATAACTCATTTCCACTGCTCTCACTTTTGACTTGTGTCCTTCCAACAACGTCCAAGCTTCACTTTCATACGTTAGAGTTGGTATCACAATATTGTCATGTAGTAACTTTTTCATTTCCATGTTCGCTTCCCTGTTTCTTATCACTGCTTTCAAGAAACCAGCAACCTTTCTTCCTTGTTGTACCCTTTCAAGCACTTCACCCTCCAAACTTCCATCCTTACTGATCACACTACCCAAGTAATTAAACGTACTCACATTTTCCATTTCCTCATCATCCAACCTCACTGTACATTCACTGACTTCACCTCTCTGTAAGACCATCACTTTACTCTTCCCTACATTCAACTTTAGAATCCGTTTCTTACACACTCTCCCAAACTCATCCACGAAGCCTTGCAGCTCCCCTTCGTCTTCACTCAACAACACAGTATCATCTGCAAACAACAGTAGAGGGAGTTTCCAAACACTACCCTCTCTCACAAGGGCCACTGCAACATCCACTGCCCTACCTTGTACCTCTTTTAATACCCCATCCATGTACAGATTGAACAACCATGGATACATGACACATCCCTGTTTCAACCTAACCCTCAAAGAGAATAATTCACTCAGTTCACCATCCATACGCACTGCAGCCTTAGCACCATCATACATATTCTTCACAGCATTCAACAACTTCCCATCTACTCCATATATTCTTAATACTTTCCACAATCCTTGTCTATCCACCCTGTCATATGCTTTCTCCAGATCCATGAAAGCCGCATACAATTTCTTTCCCTTCTCTAGAAACTTTTCTACTAAAGATCTTAGAACGAATATCTGATCTACACAACCTTTTCCCTTCCTAAAGCCTCCCTGTTCTTCTCCAACTAATTCCTCTGTTCTTTCCCTAACTCTGTCAATAAGTAACCTACCATACACCAAGCCTTGCAGCTCCCCTTCGTCTTCACTCAACAACACAGTATCATCCGCAAACAGTACAGGGAGTTTCCAAACACTACCCTCTCTCACCAGGGCCACTCCAACATCCACTGCCCTACCTTGTACCTCTTTTATTACCCCATCCATGTACAGATTGAACAACCATGGAGACATGACACATCCCTGTTTCAACCCAACTTTCAAAGAGAAAAATTCACTCAGTTCACCATCCATACGCACTGCAGCCTTAGCACCATCATATATATTCTTCACAGCATTCAACAACTTCCCATCTACTCCATATATTCTTAATACTTTCCACAATCCTTGTCTATCCACCCTGACATATGCTTTCTCCAGATCCATGAAAGCCGCATACAATTTCTTTCCCTTCTCTAGAAACTTTTCTACTAAAGATCTTAGAACGAATATCTGATCTACACAACCTTTTCCCTTCCTAAAGCCTCCCTGTTCTTCTCCAACTAATTCCTCTGTTCTTTCCCTAACTCTGTCCATAAGTAACCTACCATACACCAAGCCTTGCAGCTCCCCTTCGTCTTCACTCAACAACACAGTATCATCTGCAAACAACAGTAGAGGGAGTTTCCAAACACTACCCTCTCTCACCAGGGCCACTCCAACATCCACTGCCCTACCTTGTACCTCTTTTATTACCACATCCATGTACAGATTGAACAACCATGGAGACATGACACAAATGCCCCTATGATTACCACACACTTCATTTTCCCCTTCTCCTTTGTACAAGGGAATAATTATACCTGACTTCCAATCCTCCGGGACTCTACTTTCCTCCCAGGCCAATCTGCACATCTTACACAGTTTGTCAGAGTTTAGAATATAAGAAATGTTCGTCTGACATTTGCCGTGGTTTCTGATTCCCGGCCATTTCACACACACACACACACACACACACACACACACACACACATATATATACATACTGATAGATAGATAGATAGATATAGATATATAGATATATATATTTAACTGCAGCAGCTTCTAGTGCCAGTCGTCAGCTACTTCCGCACATTGCAGGTCCTTGTCTTTGACGCTTATGCTTTTCTTTATTTAAATGAACATATTCATATGTTCATATGTACAAAAGAAACCACTGTGATGCTTCTGTATTTTGAAAATATTTGCTATTTAGTTCACTTTCCCTCAGAATGCAGAAGTTTGGGAAATGAAAGTAATTTTGAACAAGCATGCCCAGATTATGGCTGATGTTTATGATGGTGGAATAAAATTTATGAACATGTGTTTATACTTACCACAGTGAAGCAGTGTTGGTGCTTATAAATACGAGTAAGCAGTGTAGCGGTCTTTATGACTGTGTGATGTGGTGGTATTTGTGACCATATGGTGTGAACATGATGTAGTCCATATGTTGTGGTGGTTTGTGTAACAGTGAGATATGGTGTTTATGACCATGTTGGTACTGTGGTGCTTATGACCATGTGGTGTCTTGGTGTTATGACTTCTGTATATGGAATATTGGTGCCTACAGTCATATTATTTACTAGTGTTTATGACGATTTGATGCGGTGGTGATGATAACAATGTAGGGTGCCTCTGTTTGTGACATATGAAGTGGTGTTTATGATCATGTAGTATTGTGCTTATTACCGTACCATATAGAGGAGTGCTGTGTATTGACCATGCGGTACTGTATTCGTGGCCATTGGTGTGTTATTTTTTATGACCATGTTTTGGCGACTGGAGAAGTTAGAACAGTATCAGCTACAGAATGGAGGGAGGGGGAAGTGGCCATGAGTACCAGCTGCTGAGGGAGGCGCGACCCTAAAATATTTGAGAATTACTGACCTACGGAGAGGACTTCAGTAGATAATGGAGTAACGAGGACAATATCTAGTTCCTCCAGTTCGAAAAGTCTTCCCTGAGCTTAGGTAACTCCGCCTGAAAAAGGAAATAAAATGCGTCATTTTATTAAAGGAAACACGAGGTAAGAAACATGAGGAATAGGGTTAAGTGTAGAAAAGCAAAATGACGGCGGAGATGGACGGTAGACAAAATAAATAAATAAATAAATAAATAAATAAGATAGTAAGGCAACCTAGGAATTAGATTTAGAAGCTGAAGGATAGTAGAAAGACAAAAGAAAGAAAAGCAATATGTAGGAAAGGTAAAAAGTGAAGCAAAAGTGACTAACAACCATGTGATATATACGAAACGAAGATGAGGAGTCAGACTAAATGGGGGTGACAGGAAGGTTAAAGGTGATGAAAAAAGAGAGAGATGAGGAAGCAACAAAACATGGGAGGAGGAGGAAGATGAGAGAAGAAGCAGGAAATGAAGGAGGAGGAAGGGGGGGGGGGGAAGAAGGGTAACAGGAGAAAGATGGCGATGAGAAAGAGGAGGAAATGCAGAGAACGATGCAGAAGATGTAGAGAAAAGATTGACTGAATAGACAATGTACGTTTCCAGGCAATGCTAAAAGGGCGAAGAGATGCTGCCCCCTTTCTCTGCTGGCTATAAAGTGTCCTCTCTCTCTCTCTCTCTCTCTCTCTCTCTCTCTCTCTCTCTCTCTCTCTCTCTCTCTCTCTCTCTCTCTCTCTCGAGTTGCACCGGGCAAGGGTCGTGATGTCTCTGCACGCCACTACGGGAGACAGTAAGAATATGATATACAAGACATGGTCTGGTTAATACTTCAGATACTTCACATTCAGCAGAAATTTTAGACGAACTACCTTACTGAGGCTGTACATAGAAGATTTTAACCTATCAATCAACGGGTGTCATTTTCATTTTATTTTGTTACTGCCAGATGGTCTTTCTCTTTAAATCTTTTCCCACTTCTGTGTGAGGTCTATGTTTGTGACTGCTCCACCCAGCCCGGTCATACACATCATCCTCCGACAGACCTATTTCTCTCAAATGCCCCCTTACGTTGCCCATCCACCTCCGCTTCGGTCTTCCTCTCCTCCTCCTACCCTGTACCTCCATTTCCATCACTCTTCTCCCCACATAGGTCTTGCCACTTCTCATCACATGGCCGTACTACTGCAGTCTTCTTTCCTCTACTTTCTTAGATATCTCAACTTCCTTGGTAGTTCCTCCTATTCTTTCACTCCTGAGCTTAGGCTATCTATTTTAGTTGCTCCACACATTCATCTAACCATTTTCATCTCTGCTACATCCAACTTCTCCTGCACTTTCTTTACTGGCCATGTTTCAACCCTATACATCATTGTTGGCCTTACTACCGACTTGTATACTCTTCCTTTAACCTTTACACTGATTCAACGATCACGTGGAACCCCTGACATTTTTTTCCAGTTACTTCATCCTGACTGCAATCTGTGCGTTATATCTGCGTCCAGATTCCCGTCCTCAGCCAATGCCGAGCCTTGGTATTTAAACTTACTCTCTTCAGCCTTGCATACTAATCCCGAGGTCGCGATCTTCGTTGAACCTCAGGTTTTCCATTTTCTTTCTACCGATCTTAAATCCTCTGTCTTCCATAGCCCCCCTCCACTGCTGTAATTTGAACTCTACTACATCTCTGCTGGTGCTGCATAGCACGATGTCGTCAGCAAACAGCGTGCACCAAGGGAATTAATCTCTTAAACAACGAGACATCACAACCATAAGCAGATGAAAAAGGTATGGACTTAAAGGAGATCCCTGATGTAAATCATCTCCAACTGGTATCCATGCTGTTAGCCCGACACTACTTCTTACCTGTGTTCTTGCTGTTTTCGTACATACAATATCTTGGACCACCCTCACGTGCTTCTCAGGCACTCCCATCTCTCTCATACACCTCCAGACTTGAAGCGGCACTCATCATACACCTTCTCTAGATCTATAAAGACTATGTGGAGTCCCTTCTGCTTGTTTCCCATCATCTGTCTGAGTGCTAACACTGCATCCGTCCTCCTCCCCTACCCGGCATAAGACCAGACTCTTCCTTTCCGGTAAATGTTTCTTCCCTGATCCTTATGTCCATTACTCTTTCCCAGATCTTCATGGTGTGGGACGTTCACTTTATCTCTCTGTAATTTCTACAGTCCTGGATGCCACCCTTCTCTTTGTAGATGGGCACAATAATACTATCTCTCCATTCTTCCGGCATTTTTTCCTGGTCATATATTTTCTGCATCAAATCCCACAGCATGTCAGTACCGTCTTCTCCCAAGCTCTTCCACACTTTTACAGGTATTTCATCCGGTCCCGTCGCTTTACCATATTTCATTTTCTCCAGTGCTAATTCAACTTCCTCTCTCCTAGTATCCGATGTTACACCCTGGTTCTGGACTCCATCCTCAAAGACTACCCTCGGATTTTCCTAATATAAACGGTTTTCATAATTGCCTTTCCACCTATCCTTGACCTTATCTTGGTCGCTTAAGATTCCCATCCTTAACCTGTTTTATTTGAGTGAAATCCTTGGTGGCCGTATCTCGGGCCTTTGCAGTCCTAAAGATCTTTCTTTCTCCTTCAGGTGTTTCCAACTCTTCATACACTTTATCCAACGCCTATGCCTTCGCTCTCGCTACTGCCTTCTTTGCTTCCTTTTTGGACCACGTATAATTCTTCTTATCTTCTTGTCGACCAGACTTATCCCACTTCTTCTTCGCATCATTCTTGGCTTTCACCACCTCCTGCACTTCATCGTTCCACCGCCACGTCTCCTTATCTTCAGGAGGTTTCTTCCCGGATGGTCTCCCTAGCACTTCTTCATCCACTCTCCTTATCACTTGGCTGTTGTGCTCCCACCATTCTTGCACTCCTTCGAGCGATCATCCAACACTCTCTTTAAACTCCCGCTTTGCCCCGTCCTCTTTCAACCTTTACCACTTGATTTTCGGTGAAAATTGTACAGGTCTACTTTTCTTTAAGTTCTTTATCTCCAGGTCCATTACTGCCACCCTGTGCTGTGCCGCCACACTTTCTCTACTCATGATCTTGCAGTTCTTACTTTCAGCAGGAATCTCCTACACATGCGCAAGTCAGTCTGACTTTCTCTTTCTCCACTCTCGTAGGTCATAAACTGACTCACTTTCTTTTCAGACCAGGTATTGACAATCGCCATTTCAACGACAAAGCACAGTCCATTATCCTCTCTCCATCATCATTCCTCTCCATTACTCTCCAACCTCCATGCACTCTCTTCATCAACTCTCTACTCCTTCCCACATACCCGTTCAGGTCTCCTCTTACAATCAACTTCTCTTCCGTCGGTGTCTACTGAGTTCCTGGTCCCATTCTTCCCAAAAGGCTATTATCTCGTCATAACAGCCAGATGATACCGGTAATATTAAGTTTGTAGGAAACCTAGTGGACTGGAGGGGTTAGATATATACTCGTACTTCTATGTATTTTTCAGTATGAGAAGCGTTGTCATAGCTGAATAAAATCTCCTGAAGGCAGCTTTTTCCGGTACTACAAAAATAACTCATGCCTATTGACTGCACACGGCCCATTATGGCAGACAACGAATTTAAATTTCAACTTTGAGGTGAGCTTCTGGAACCTCCACCTCCATTCCCGTAAAGACAACAAGAATATCGTAAATTAGCAATCGTAATAAAAGATTAATATTCTTTTATGGACTGGAATGTTCACCAAACGCCATATGCAAACAGTAATTCTCTTACATCCATTTTTATATAGCCAGACGCCTTAATCCCGTAAGGGGTGGCCACAAACAAATCGCCTCCATGTCGCCCTACTCCCAGCTCAGACAACCCTCTCTCATATACCGTATCTCTCCACTCCTTCCCTTCATCTCATCCTTGGCCTCCTCCTCCTCACTCTCCCCCCTCACCTCACCCACATAAACTCTCCTCGTTAGTTTTTCACTCTCCATCCTCTCCACATGGCCAAACCACCTCAGTGTATTTCTCCTAACGCTACCTATCACATCCACATCCACATCACAATGCTCCTTCACTTCCTCATTTGTCAGTCTGCCTCTCCGTGTAACTCCAAAGGTTCCTCTCAATTTACTCATTTCCACTGCTCTCACTCTTTACTTCTGTCCCTCCAACAAGGTCCAAGCTTCACCTCCATACGTTAGTGCTGGTATCACAATACTGTCATGCAGCGACTTTTTTACTTCCGTGCTCACTTCCCTGTTTCTTATCACTGCTTTCACTGAACCAGCAACCTTTCTTCCTTGTTTTACCCTTTCAAGCACTTCACCCTCCAAGCTTCCATCCTCACTCATCACACTACCCAGTTGCATAAATGCACTTACATTTTCCATTTCCTCCATCGTAAATCACTGGACATCCAGTGACTTCATTTTTATCAAAGACAATAACTTTTCTAATCCTTACATTCACCTTTAGATTCTGTTTCTTAATACTCTTCCAGATTCATTCACTAAGCCTTGTTTTGCCTTCGTCTTCACTTAACAATACAATATCATTTGCAAACAGCAGTACAGGGAGTTTCCAAATACTGTCCTCTCTCATTAGGGCCGCTCCAACATCCACTGCCCTACCTTGTATCTCTTTTATAACCCCATCCATATACAGATTGAACAACCATGGGGACATGACTCATCCCTGTTTCAATCGAACATTCAAATAAAAAATTCGCTCAGTTCACTATCCACACGCACTGCACCTTAGCACCCTCATACATACTGTACTCTGCACACGACATTAGGAACTTCCCGTTTACCCCGTATATTCTTATTATTTTCCACATTCCTTGTCTACCCACCATGTCATATGCTTTCTCCAAATCCATGAACGCCGCATACAAATTCTTTCAGTTCTCTAAAAACTTTTCCATTAAAGACCTGAGAATGAATATCTGATCTGTGCAACCTCTTCCCTTCCTAAATCCTCACTGTTTTTCACCAACTAATTCCTCTGTTATTTCCCTAACTCTGTCAATAAGTATCCTACCATACACTTTTCCTTTTACACTAAGAAGACAAATGACTATGATTACCACACACTTTTTCCCCCCCTTTTCCTTTGTACAGAAGAATAATTATATCTGACATCATTTTCCAGGACTCTGCCTTCCTTCCAGGCCAACCTGCACATCTTCCATATCGATTATACTACTATCTCTCCCCCATGCTTCAACATTCCACCACACACCCCATCAATTTCTGAAGCCTTCCCCATTGTGACTTTCTTCATTGCTTCCACTTTCTCCATCCTACTTATTTCTTCCTCTCTTCTCGTCTCCCTCCTTTTCCCAGCCATTCCCTAGCCACCTATCCTCTCATCTTTTTCATTCTCTATGTTTAACAGTTCTTGAAAGTGTTCTCTTCATCTGCTCATCTCTTCTCCCATCTCCACTTGCAATCTACCATTTTTATCTTGCACTCCCCGACTAACTTCTTTGTTACTCTCCCTTACTCTCTTTACCTCTTTCCAGAACATTGTCTTACATTCCCTCCACTTTACACTCAAATTCCTTCCAAATTCCTCATCCACTCTTCTCTTACTCTCTCTTACTAATCTTTTCACCTCTCTCTTCCTTTCTACATATAACTCTCTCTTCTGTCTCTCATCTTCCTCCACGCCCCTGTTTCTCATCCACTCAATGTATACTTTCTTCTTTTGTGCCACAGATTGTCTCACCTCTTCATTCCATCATGCTGTTATTTGCACCCCTTCTAGTCTTCTCTTAACTCCACACACCACCTCACATGTTGCACAGATTTCTTCTGAGAATATCTCGCACACACATTCCACCCCCCCATCTGCTCCAAATCATATTTGCCCAATCGCTTCTCCACCTCTCTCTTATATTCTGCCTTTTTTCCATCCTCTTGCAATCTTCCCTCTTTGTATGGACTTCTTCTTGGAATTTGAACCTTGACTTTCGCCATCACCATATGGAAGTCAGAAAGCCCGCTGCCCCAACCTCCGTATGCTCTTGCACCCATTACACACCTTCTCATTCTATCATCCACTCACACATAATCAATCATTGCTTTCCATTCATTCAGTTCACCACCCACCCCTCTCATCACTTGCCATGTATACCTGTGGATCAATTTATGTTTAAAGAGGGTATTGACTATCACCAAGTCCTTCCCTGCACAAATGTCCACTAGAGCACTGTCATTCTCATCCACTTCTGCAGGCATACCCCACTCACCAACTATTCCATCCACCTGCACATTCCCTACTTTTCCATTAATATCTCCGATCAAAAGCACTCTCTCACTCATTTAAAATTTTTCCATGCATGCTTCCACATTTACCCTTGACTCTTCTTTCATTCTACATGCACCGTCTTGCGTTGGCACATACACACACACACAGTCACCCACATCTGTAGTCCTGCTTTCAATCTTACTCACACAACCCTTAAGCCAACTGATCCATACGCTCTTATATTCTTCTTCCATCTCTTGCACATAACAATACATATTCCTTCTTTTGCCCTCTCATTCTCACCTACTCCCGTGCATATACCCATCCATACTCCCAATCTCTCACACTCTCATGTCACCATTTTGTCTCAGTTAATCTACATATGTCCACTTGTGCATCCCCAAGCACCTAGACAATTTCTCTCTCTTTCACCTCATCATTCACACCCCTTACATTCCATGTCGCAGTCCGTACCACGTCCTTTGTTCAGTCTTTAGTCGCCACCTGTTGGTCAGTCCTGGTCCAAAGCTTCTTGTTTATATTTTTAGTTAGTTGTTTTCTGGGGAGGGGCACTAACCCTCCGCCAACCTACTTGCTGTCACGTATAGAACACGTGTTGGCTGCTTATAAGGTTACCACCCAGCGCTGTAAATGATTTCCTGGTTTACAGAAAATCATTTGGCTTGCAATGCAGTGTAGAGCTACCCTAAAACAGAGTACTGTTACACTAAGTGGGTGGATGATGGGCATCTCCCCCCCCCCCCTACATTTGCTTTGGAAATATTATTTATCACCATTCTTAATGGGTTACTTATATCAGCATACCGAAGTAGTGTTTACTGATGCGAGTTTATCAGAGTGAATTGGCTGTCGGGATAAGTGACCAATGATGGAGGGACAAAGTGCTATTCAAGACCGTGTAGCCTGAGAGAAGGCGAATATTTAATGAACATTTTATTGACAAAATTATATGGAGGCTCACTTGTGCTGGCTACGCTGCATAGGATATTATATATTTTTCTATCTACAGTATCTATACACGGTATATATATATATATATATATATATATATATATATATATATATATATATATATATATATATATATAATCATCATCATCATCGGGCGCTTGAATGTCCACTGCAAGGACCTGCCTATCCCGACCGAAGTGGGGACGATACAGCCAATGTATCTCTACCAAGTGGCTTAGGCATTCTTGTAGAGACTGTATGTAGGGTGAGAAGTGCTTGTAAGTTTGACTGTAGTGTTGGAGTGCCTTTGGATGTGTGCGTAGTCTGTGAACCATGTGTAGTCGGCCCATGCAGTCCGACTGGGTGCAAACATACCTTATAGTACGAGACTGGTTGAATCACAGCACCCCTTATGTACGCCAAAGCGCTACATGGCCGGAAGAACGTTCCCAATGTTTATTACCCTGGCAAGGCTCAGACCCTCTTTCTCTCATGTATGAAAACGCACATTCTACCACTGTACAACAGAGGCTCCATAAATATATGTGTGTGTATGGATAGATAGATAGATAGATAGATAGAGAGAGAGAGAGAGAGAGAGAGAGAGAGAGAGAGAGAGAGAGAGAAATATTAATTATCTGGACCTTCAGGTATACAGCACGCTACTAACCTAACCCGTTTTGTAGTTTATTTTATTAATGTCTTGCTACCTCCGTATGATTTTTATTTTCATAACTGAGACCTTTACTTATGAATGTACCTTATATCTAATGACCTTTTATCTAACGGTGCCGTTTCGAAAAGTCTCTCCTCAGTTTCCTGACGGCAGTAAACACGAATACAATGGGCGTCAACTACATAACAGGTTAAACCGACAGTTAAGATTGTTCCTGAATATTGTACAAAGGAGTACACAGCAAAGCAAACAGCAACAGACCTAATGGTCCTGTTGAGGCTGTTTGTTACCGAAAAACTATGAATATGATATCAAATTCTCTGAGATGAAGGTAGGGTTAGCAAAGCAAGACACTGCATTCAGTATGATACCTCTTTCTCGGTGCATCTTTGATGTCTCCAAACAATAGTAGTGAGCCTGCTATCTCTAGACAATGTCACTAAGCTCATTATGAGACTTTTCGAACCAGAGTTATTGGATTTAGCCTTCATTATACCCCTTTGCTGTCATAACTGCCAAGGTTCTCTCCTACATTCAACAAAACCATCTGGTGTCCAATGGTCTCTTCTATCTACCTATAGCCAGACGCCTTAATCCCGTAAGGGGTGGCCACAAACAAATCGCCTCCATCTCGCCCTGTTCCCAGCCATTTCGCTGCACTCACACCCCCCTCTCTCATATACCTCTCCACTCCATACTTCTATCTTATCCTCGGTCTCCTCCTTCCTCTCCCCCTGAAGGTACAGAATCAATATGACTATCATTAGTAGGCTACTGTCGTTAAAACTACCATCACCACCATCGCTACCACTTACTATACAGCATCACCATCATGACCACCAATACCACCACACATCACCACAATCGCCATCTCTAAGTAACACCATCAACATCATCACTATCACCGTTATCACCACCCACCACCACTTGATCTATACTGGTATATCACCCTCTGCACTACCACCACCACCACCCTGCCATCACCCATTACCACTACCACCGTCATTAATACATCACCACCAACACCAACACCAGCATTATCGATACCACCACCACACATCACCACCCACCACAACTACCACCAATCACCATCACCACTACCACATAGCACCAATATAAGAACCATCGTCACGACCATCTCTTCCGGCTTAGTCTCTGCTGAATTCCACAGCTGGCCGCAGAAACTATGATGATGATGTGGCCGTAATTAGGAGCAGGTAGCGTGTCAGGTGAATCAGAAATCCAGGAGCAGGTGTGTTTCTCCCTCTTTATTATGCCACAGAAGATACAACTGCGACAAGAGAGATAACGGAACAGAGCGTCTGCTTCATGCAGGAGCTAAAAGCTATCTGCCTGCCTCTTTGCCCAGCCCTGGGAACCAGCACAGGTCAGCAAAATTAAGAGATGCCACTATCTCTCGGACATATGGAGATATGTACACGAGTAGGTGTGAATTACAACTCTACCATGCACATCATACATCTCAATAAGGCAGTATTAACTGTATATGTAGTATTTCCCCAGGACTGAGATATGTACAGAATTTACTCCCTTCCCTCACCCCTCCTTTTCCCTCCCTGTTTACGTCTGAAAGCGCTAGCCTTAGCATGTCTGGCCTCTCTCTCTCTCTCCCATCTACACTCAACAGTGAGGATGTATTTGGTTATTCATCTCAACACTACAATACATATCCATTAAATCTGAATAAACACATCTATGTATATAACATGTATAGTACAGTACAGTAGTGTGAGACAACTCATTGTGGAAGTGATGCCAGAACCAGAATATCGCTTGGCCATACCCTTTCGATGTCCCCGTCGACACTGTGGTCGTAACTACCGTGTAGCCTAACCAATGTGTTGGGTAGCTAACTACTCAGGCAGATCCAATAGTAATCCACGGGAACGGACTTGTGGTTTTAGTGGGTTTCCCCCTTTTATGCATTTCAGATAATAGCTCCAAACACAAACACAGGACAAGACCACAAGAAACAGAAGACCAACGCCAGGACCAAAATAGGAAGGAGTAAGATATGAAGGAAGATAGGACAGTACATAATTATGGTTTTAAATCAGTCTTGTTCAGGTAGGTTACAAATTCAATTCTGTTTGACACATGAGACAGCCTGTTTACATTCAACAAAGAAACATTGAATGAAGGTAGAAAGGGTTGTAACTGGGACGAGAAATTCACCAACAAAGCTAGATGTTGCTTGTTAGGTAGAATTACCATCTCTTTACTGTGCAGTTCACAAAAATCGGGTGCAACATAGTATCCGACCACCTTAAGGAACTGGTGTTGAGATGCACACGTCAGTGTTACGTCCTCTGTCTCAGGAAAGCAATAGTGTTTCTCATGTACATGAGCATGGAAAACTGACTTCAGTTGGATGGGTTGGAAAGTGCATCGTTGCAATGCCTAGGAAGCGTTCATGTCCAACAAGGCCATCTTACACTCCTCTACCTCTGACGGTATAAAGACAAAATGAAAAGCAGGACACACGTGGAGATCGAGAAAGGAAGCCTTATACTTCTCAAACTCATCCACAGCTGTTTCTTCCATATACCTTTTGTCATCAGACACGACCCTCCTTCAAAATGACAAGTGTATTGTCAGTAGTAGCAAAAGGGAAAGGAATGAACCGCCATGCATGGTATGTTATAGCAATCCTCACAGATACCAATATCAGGATGCCATCATGGGTCAACTGGGCCTCCAATAGTGAATAATAATACTCCAGCTGATTTATACCAAAAAGTGGCGTAAGTCCATGTTTCACTATAGCTACGTCAAGAGCATTGCTTAAAATATGAGTAGGAAGCAATAAAGCATTAACCCAGTTCAAACTTGCATCGATTAAGCCGTCCACCATATTGGCTGCATGCAGCTCCAAAGCAGTGACTGACTCATTGAGAGCATGTAGATACTCAGTGATTAACACTGAGTTAGTTAGGGTTGGTAGGTTAGTTTGGATATTGTTCACAATTCCTACGAGATGGTTGGTAGTCACAATTAATTCGTTAGTCTTGTTAGTGAACTTACCTAGTTCTTCATACATGTATGCGATTAGCCTGTCATTTGCCTTAGCCGCCAATGCCAAAGTCTGCCCAATTGCACTACGTCCTTGTCTAGTGCCGTACCAAAGAGCTTTTGAGACAGGATACCTAGAAAGTCCACAAGTCCTCTCTTGGCACATGCATGGACATGCTGGGAAAGATCAGAATCTGCATTAGGTAAAGCAACATGCAACTTAGTAAGCCCGTCCACGAGCCTATCCATATATTAAATTTGAAGCCCGACTAATCCATGTAAGGCTTGTACGAAAGCTTCACTGTTCAAGTCAGTCAGCTGCCGTTGTAGGTCAGGTAACTTTCCCATCTCCATCAGCTGCTGTTTCAAGTCGTGTGACTTCCTCATTTCCATTACTTGGTGTTTCAGGTATTGCAATCCCTCAAAAGCACCTCTAACAGTGTCTGGAGTCGGAGATAGTCATCCATAGGGTAGTGCATACAGACAGCTTCTTCTACCAGCACGACTTCTCCTCAATGCTCCTGGCATCATTGCAGTCGTGTCCGTGTCCGTTGTCGTTCCATAGGTCCACCCCAAGCAACACGAGATGAGTACAAGCCACAGCCACATTTCTGCAAGAGAAGATACTCCCTTAATTGCCCTAGCTGTGGGATCGTAACTTGCTGCGATGCTCCTGGATATGGACAGGTACAGACGACAACATAAACTGCGACGAAGGCAGAGGGGACAACACATCAGACAGTTGGTTAGTTAGGCATGGCTCTTGATTTACTGGCTTCATCCTGTCAGCATGTACTATCTCCTGAGTTCCACTCGCATCATTCCTTATTCTATAGGTGTGTCCATGCACTCTCTCCATAATTGTACATGGCCTACAGAAGTTAAGGCTGAGCTTGGAAGTTCTTTCAGGATTCTGGATCATCACCTTCTGGCCTACCTCCAGCATCTTTTGTTGACTACCTTTGTGTTGTTTCGCCATCATCTCCTCTCTTGAGGCTTTTAATCTTTTTCATACTTTACTATCTATGTGTTGAAAACTTGTAAGTTGGACCTTGTTATAATCCTCTGGATTGTACACTGGAGTAGGAGGTCCAGCTAGCAAATCGTAGGGCAACATTTTCTCTTCTCCATAAAGGATGTAATGAGGAGATTTCCCAGTTGACGAATTGTCTGAGGAGTTTATGGTATCTGCTACATGTGGTAATCAGTCCTGCCAGGCATCCTCCATTGAGTTGATTGCTGGTCTAAGGACTTCCAATATCTTCCTGTTTGTCCTCTTCACAAGGCCATTGCACTTGGGACTGTAAGGCGTAACAAAGACTTGCTTTACCCCATACATACGACAGATTTCCTGTAACACCTGGTTACGAAATTCACTGCCATTATCACTGAGCAATACCTTGGGTGCAGAATATGGACAAATCATTGAGCTTTCAAAAGCGTACACCACCTCCTCTGCGGCTTTCATCTGCAAAGGTGCTACAGCAGTGAATCGTGAAAAATGGTCCACTGCCACTAACACATAGTGTGAGCCTTGATGACTTCTTGGCAATGCCAATAGATCAATGGAGACTGTATCCCAAGGTTTTTCCAGCAGAGGATACTCCAAGATGAGAGTTGGAGGTCCAGTTGTTCCTCGTATTTCCGTGCACTTGACCCACTGACTAACGTGGGCTTGTATGTCCTTCCTCATGGTTGGCCAATAGTACTTCTTTCTTGCCTCATGTATGCATCTGTCACGTCCGGGATGACCCGCTTGAGGTAAGTCATGAACCAACTGTAACACGGGTTGCTGTAGAGTAACAGGAACAGCCAACTGATACACAATGCACTTCCCCGGTGGTTTCTTATATAAGAGACTTTGTTGAAGGTGGAAGTGGTCATCGATACCAGGAGTTCAGGTAGAAAAGGCTCGTCGCCCGACTCCAAGGCATAGATGACTTGAGACTACATCGCATCCTTACATTGTTCCGCTTTTACCATGTCCGGGGAATACCCAGTGAGAGGGATATCCTCAGATATGGCAGCAGCAATGTTTCTACACAGTGTGTTGGCAATGACATTTTGGCAGCCTGGGAAATATTTGACTTCTGGGTCAAATTCCATTACCTTGCTGTTCCAATGCGTGACCTTACTGTGCAGGTTCTTCCCTTTGAACAAGCCACGTATTGGTGCATGGTCAGTTAAAGCAATTATCCGGTAACCAAAGATGATATCCTGGAAGTGCCCTAATGCCCACACGACTGCTAATGTTTCCAAATGTGTCACCGAGTAATTCCTTTCCGTGGGTCTTAGTGCCCTACTGGCATATGCAATGGTGTGTGCTTTGCCTTGCTCATCCTTCTGCTGTAACATCGCTCCCAGACCAGAACCTGAGGCATCTGTGCACAGGTAAAAAGGTTGAGTATAGTCAGGAAATGCTAACACAGGAGCTCAGTTGTGACTTTCTTGAGGTCATTAAGCTTTTCTCTTCTGATGATCCCCGTTTCCCTGCTGCATCCTTCCTGAGTAGTGCTGTTAACAGTGATGCAATAGCAGCATATCTGGACAAAGCTCCTATAGAAGGCAGTGAGCCTGAGAAACAAGCGAACATCATCCTTGGACATGGGTGTAGGGAAATTTATCATGGCAGTAACCTTATCCGGGAGAGCCTTAATGCCATCACTATCGACTAAGTGCCCTAGAAATCTAACACATGACCTCAGGAACTCACACTTCGACAGCTTGATTTTCAGACCCGGAGACCTTAAGGTTTCCATCACTCGTTTTAACTTATTAAATGAGTGACCATGTCCTTGCCCACAATTAACAAGTCATCTAGATACACCAAGATGTCCTGCCCTAACATGCCACCAAACAATTGATTAATCATCCTCTGAAATGTCAAAGGAGCATTATGCAATAGAAAAGACATCCGGAGAAATTCAAAGTTCCCACGGTGGGTGCTAAAGGCAGTGATGGGATGAGACTCTGGTCAAATCCACCTGCCAGTACCCTGACGCTAGATCCAGACAGGTGAAAACGGTATTTCCCTTACCAAGGGACTGTAGTAAGTCTCTGAAATGAGGAAT
>NC_136988.1:3647527-3700027 GCF_032717465.1 Coenobita brevimanus | reverse complement strand
CATGCCAACTTAGACTCACTGCTCCTGCAACACTCCTGCAAACACCTTATTATTGTTGGTGACCTGAACCAACACCTTGTGGCAAGACCATTTCAGGAGCTATTAACAGATTATGGACTCACCAATCATGTCACTTTTCCCACCCACATCTCAGGCTCATCCATGGACCCAGTCATCTCCAACCTTCCAGAGAACGCGATCACCTGTGGCCCCTTGGGAATGGTGGGATCATCAGACCACTCAACAATCCTCACCACTATCAGGACCTCAGCTGAGCTGGACATGTCTGCGTCCCGCACCAACTGGCTGTGGGCTCGGGGAGACTGGGACAGCCTCACAGGGGAGCTGGACTCAATTGAGTGAACGTTACTACTCCATAGTGACGTCGACTCACAAGTAGACATCTTCAACAACGTCCTACTATCCCTACAGAGGAAATTCATACCCAGCCAAGAGTACAAAACCAAACCTCAGGATCAGCCATGGTTTGGCTTTTAGTGTCGGACTGCAGCTGATGCCAAGAGCAGGGCCTGGACGAGGTACAAGTCTCACCTCTCACAGCAGAACAAAAATGCCCACAAAGAAGCCTGCAGGAACATGAGACGGGTCCAAAAACAAGCCATACAACGCTGGAGAGAGGCTGTAAAAACTAAACTCAGTGGTCGGAATGTAAGCAGCAAAGAGTGGTGGAGTGGGGTTCAACAGCATCAGGGCCTGGTTGCTGACAACACCATCCCACCGCTCACCAGGCCTGATGGGAGCATAGCCACCTGTGCCACCGACAAGGCCCAACTATTAGCTGCTCACTTCTCCACAGAAGTCGCACACACTCGTCAGGTCTCGTCCTTCCAGCTGCGCTGAGATGTACTATCTACTCTAGCCTCAAGCCGACTGCCGACTGCCGCTTTCTTGCGCCTCACCAGAGTTGCCAGATGCCCTCAGGATGACGCCTCCCCTCTCAGCACTGGCCTCATTCTGTCCTGTAACAGAAAGATATCTTGCCAGATTTCACTAGAGACAGAGACGCAAGTCTTGAGAGAACAAGTTTCACTACTCCGATTTTCCTGCTCTTAAAGTTCTATCCTTTATCTCACTCCACAGTTAGTCTCTTTGCAAAAGTGGAATTTTCTTGGATATTCTGTTATTCACCTGGGATTAAGATGCAACATGAGCGATTCCAAGGTTTGCTCACTTCGCTGTTAAGAGTTCCCTTTTCGGCACTTTTCGTATCCCAGCACCAGGCCACCAAATTAACCCCCTAAGCGTGGGCATGTCAGAGGCGGTCCGTGCACCGCACGCGGGGATAATTGAGCTCCGACTGGCTTTTTAAAAATATTTCCCAAAAATCAGTTATTAGTCCTAGAATATTATAATTATATATGCTTACGGCACATACCTTCAGCTTTCTCCTGGGATGTTTGTTGAGCCTTTCGACTACCGTAGGACTTGTGGAGACTTCTGAAGTTGGGTAACGAAGTCTCCACTTTACACATCCCGACACCCCGTAATATGATTACCACAGCCTGATATTATCACTAAAAACACTATTCTATGATTTTCAAGTAGTTTGGAATCCATATACCAAAAAAAAAAAAAACTGTGAAAGCAATGAAATTTATGAGCACGTAAGAGCTTCCCACTTGCGCTCGTTCCCTGCTGGTATTCTGTCATTTATTATTCATAAACACACTCACACTTCATATTACTATTACTTTATTACACTTATATATATATATATATATATATATATATATATATATATATATATATATATATATATATATATATATATATATATTTATTATATAAAGTATTTATCCATAAGTTTCCTTCAGTAATAGTAGTTTATTTTCACTCCAGACATTAACTTTCACTCTCAGTAAACTAGCATAAAGAACAAAGCTTTCACTGTCATTACTCTAAGTATTTGTACTCATATTCTTATATTAGTAATTATTTACATTTCTATTTTATTTACACTATGTTATACACTGTCACTTCCAGTAACTAAGGGCTCCTTTCCCTTGGAGCCAGGATGAACTTTGGACACTGAAGCACTCGTAGTTTATCATCATTTCCTCCACTGGCTCATCACACGATTCACCTGAAAGATTGTAGTTACTGTCCATCATTATTATGGATAAATCAGCCAGTTCGCGCTCCACAGCAGAGTCACTTAGTCTTTTACCCCTTCCCAAATGAGGTTTAGTAGGGACAGAGGTCACAGGGCCCTCTGGAAGCGGTGGAAATGGAGGGGCGCGAGTGATACGTGCTTTCATCTCAAGAAACAACACTGAACCAAATGACGAGGCGGATATGGGGCCGCCAAGGGTTGACAACGTCAGCGAGGTGACAGCTGCTAATTTACATGCTGTGAAATGATTGGCAGGAAATTAGGTAGTTCCAGGTGAATGTAAATATCACTTAGACTTCTCCCTTCCTTTCTTATATATATTTTTATTGTGAGAACAGGTCATACAGCATATTTCAAGAGGAAATAAACAAGGAAAATTAGCGAACGAGTGCACGTGGGGTGTTGCCATGTGATAATTAGCCAATTCCAGGTGTATGACACTATCAATTCCCTTTTTTCTTTTTTATATATATTATATTGAATGAGAATAAAGCATAGGGCTCATTCCAATGGATGAAGTGAGTGGAAAAATCCGGGCAAGATCTGCCTTGTGCGGCGCAGCTGGGACAGGCAGGAGGAGAGGGTAATGGAGGGGAGGTAGGGAGAGGAGTCAAGAACAGGGAGAAATGGCTAAATTGTCAACACTGGATGGGAGTACAGATGACAACAGCAGCACTGACTATTGTTAGACACTGGCAGTACTGACAGATGATACAAACAACCACTTCAAAGCCCAGGCGAATTTAAAATAACAGAATCGCAAAAGTGACACCCCGCGGTATGATCCATTGCACCTGAGCGTCACTCACGAAAGTGACGCCTTGCGGTTAAAGGGTTAATGTTCCGGTGTAGGCTCTGCTGAATTCCACAGCTGGCCGCTGAAACTATGATGATTTCCCCGTGATTAGGAGAAGGTAGCATGTCAGGTGAATCAGAAATCCAGGAGCAGGTGTGTTTCTCCCTCTTGATTATGCCACAGAAGATACAACTGCGACAAGAGAGATAATGGAACAGAGCGTCTGCTTCATGCAGGAGCTAAAAGCTATCTGCCTGCCTCTCTGCCCAGCCCTGGGAACCTGCACAGGTCAGCAAACTTATGAGATGCCACTCTTTCTCGGACAAATGGAGATATGTACACGAGTAGGTGCGAAATACAACTCTACAATACTATGCACATCATACATCTCAGTAAGGCAGTATTAACTGTATAGGTAGTATTAACACATATATATTTCCCCAAGACTGAGATACATACAGAATTTATTCCCTTCCCTCACCCCTCCTTTACTTTCCCTGTTTACGTCTGAAAGCACTAGCCTTAGCATGTCTGGCCTCTTTCTCTCTCTCTCTCTCTCTCCCACCTACACTCAACAGTGAGGATGTATTTGGTTATTCATCTCAACACTACAATACATATCCATTAAATATGCATAAATGCATCTATGTATATAATATAGATAGTAGTGCGAGACATACCTCATTATGGAAGTGATGCCAGAACCAGAACACATCTCCACCATCCTTTTCACTACCCATCAACACAACCATAACTTGTAACTTGCCTTACCACTACTACCATCACCATCATACCTGTTATATCAATACCACCTCCATTTCTACCCTATTGCAACGACTATCGTCTGACCACTGCTACCATTACCTTTACAGCCATGATCACCAACACCACGGCCTCAGCCTCTTCATCACCGCAGCCTTCGCCAACAATCACCCTCATTACTAATGCAATGACAATATTGCTATTACCATCAACACCATAACAGGGTGATGTGGAGCCTGTTATGGTGCCAGTGCTACCTAGGTTGAGTGATGTACAGTTACCTCCATTTCTAACGAGTACAGCGGGTGATCTGTTTGGTGAAATGTGCCACCACTGTGTTTATTTACATCGTAGTAATAGTAAGTAAATGGGCAGACCGGCAGAGCTTTCCCCTCCACTACAGTACCTAATACCCACAGAAACAATGTTCTATCAAGTCATACTCTGTCTGCAAATACAAGTGATTCCCACGTATGTGTAATGGAAGGTAGGGAGAAAAACAAATAGTAATGTCATTGGCTCCCATTGTTTCTTTGACAGGAGATGACTGTGAGGCGAGGTGGAATGGAGGGGAGGGGGGACAGGTGGTGGGGACGCATGTATCGAAACTGTGTCGTGTTTCGTTTAGATTGATGAAGGATGTGATTTTACAGATGTTCTGAGGTGATCTGTAACTCCGCATGCAACGTGTATTGGATGAATATTGGAGTCTTAATGTTCGTCATACAGTGTGGTGAACAACTGTAGCTGAGCATAAATGTTAGAAGGTGTGTTGTCCGGTGTCTCGAAACGTGGTTCACCTGAGTCTAGTGAGTGTGCGACTCAACTGCTGTAACATTTTTGTGGCTGAACCAAGATGGCCATAAATGATTCATGATTATGCATGTGACACAACGGTCATGCCTTGTTGCGCATCATCTTGTCTGTTTGATTGTGAAGAAAAACAATCATTATATTCGCAAGCATATAAGTAGATGTCCTGTTGCATAGGACTATAGCTACTTTGAGTATTGATCACCAATTGGCTTGTTGTGCAGTCATCATACTGATGGACCACGGGGAGGTAATGAGATGCTGTATTTGTATAATAAATTCATATCTTGTATTATAATAATTGAAATAACAGTGTTACGGGTGTCCAGTCCACAAATGATGTCGCTTTCTTTGAGGTGCTATTTCATTAGTCTGTATAGTTGTGACACAACATCCACAAACATTGATCATCTTTTAATATATTCTTTTTGAAACATTGATACATTAGTCTTCATACAAGTATTGCACATTAAGGCCCTTCTTAGCTCCAGATGCATTATTCTATTTAATTGTGTGTCTACACTCACACACTATTCATCCAGAGGGAGCAATATTTCCTTTACCATGCATGTTTATCCGTTGTCTGCCATTATAACACGAGGTTTTAGTATGTGGCCACGGCTTCACATAATATATCTGTGGCGTGGTGCCGCTGGGAGAGTGTAAAACTGCATATAGTCTACGTGTCTTTGTGCAGGGATCTGGTAATACACTTCACAGGCTTATTCACACTCATGCCAAGATAGCAGCCAAAGTCGCTGATTTGGTGACTATACTGACTGACCACGGAGCAGATTTTCACCTCGCAGCAGTCTGAATGAGGTCCTGTTTGCAACCAATAGAAACATTAATACAATGAACAGTGCAATATTATATGTAAAGTAAGGAGTGTTTTCTGCACCATGTCATCATACAGGCTTATACAGTATAACACAGCCAAGGATAAGTTGGACCTACGGTAGGATAAAGGTTGAGTGCTGCTGGAGCGTCCAAGTAAACGAGAGCAACATTGGTGCACCAGCACCTGCATGGTAAAACCCAACCACCGCGCTTTAGGCAAAATACCCCCGGGTTCTGAAGCTATCCCACATCATCCAATAGACTTGCAAAAGATCACTGATAACGCTGCAATCCCGTAGTAGTGATGCTATGTGGTAAGGAAGGCAGTATCAGGTCTTGTTACCCGTTATATGACGAAGGGCCAGAATTTTGTAAGAGAGAGAGAGAGAGAGAGAGAGACAGACAGACAGACAGACAGACAGACAGACAGACAGACAGACAGAGACACAGACAGACAGACAGACAGACAGACAGAGAGGACAGCTTCAGAACCAATGGGTATTTTGCCTAAAGCGCGGTGGTTGGGTTTTACCACGCAGGTGCTGGTGCATCAATGTTGCTTTCGTTTACTTGGACGCTCCAGCAGCACTCAACCTTTATCTTACCGTAGGTCCAACTTATCCTTGGCTGTGTTATACTGTATAAGCCTGTATGATGACATGGTGCATAAAACACTCCTTACTTTACATATAAGAGTGCATTATTCATTGTATTACTTAATGTTTCTGTTGGTTGCAAACAGGACCTCATTCAGGCTGCTGGGAGATGAAAGTGTGTTCAGTGGTAAGTTAGTATAGTCACCAAAACCGTGACTTTGGCTGCTATCTTGGCATGAGTGAGAATAAGTCGGTGAAGTGTATTACCAGACTCCCTGCACAAACACACGTAGATTATACGCAATTTTTCACTCTCCCAGCAGCACCATGACACAGATATATTGTGTGTAGCCTTGGCCATTTACGAAAACCTTGTGTTATATTGGCAAACAACGGACAGACATGCATATTGTTGCCAGTGAGATCGTTATATGTCCGTTTATCACACACAAACGTTGCAGACGTCATCTGCTGTGTTAACATGGATCTGGAATCTCCAGTTGCATTTCTGGACCCGTGCACAAACAAGGCTAGACTATGCAATTATCCTAGCAACACCACACCACTGAAATGCCTCTAACAGTGAATACTGGCCCGATATCATTGTTGGACTTTCCCAACAGACAATGGACACATAATATATCAATCGTAAGACAAAGGGAAGTAGGACCTAATTTATCATGACGTATAATGTGCCAGTCACTGTAGTGGACCTGATTGTAAACTGGGAGCGAAACATCATTACGGTATAGTCATTTAGAGCCACCATACGAGATTCATAATAACCTCAAGTTCGACAACAGATTTTGAAATTATGGATATCTGTGATGCCGTGTCCCATGACGCTGAACACTGAAAACGGTATTCCCAAGGCAGGTAGAAATGGAACAGAATATTTGGTAGGTAAGGGGGGGACTTGGTATTAGAAGAGTAAGGAAATGTTGCTGGAATAGAGAGGGAGGGATGGCTTGACCACCCCGCGCGATTGCAAGATGAGTGTGGAAGTGGACGATTGTTGTGTAGGAGCGAGTGAGGAGATGGACATGAGGGAGTTGGGTCAACACAAACATATATGATGTCTGGTGTTGGTAAGTGAAAGATTGTTTCCTCTGGATGAACAGTGTGTGAGTGTAGATACATGATTAAATAGTATAATACGTCAGGCGAGAGAAAGAGAGAGAGAGACTGGGTGTTTTTTTCTCTCTCTCTCTCTCTTTCCTTACATTATATATATATATATATATATATATATATATATATATATATATATATATATATATATATATATATATATATATATATATATGAGAAAGAGAAAGAGAGAGACTCTCTCTCTCTCTCTCTCTCTTTCTATCTATCTATCTATCTCAAATACCATGTAAACAAGGAGCTTGTTATGTTCACACAGTTACAGGTGGGTTATACGAGGCTACCGTCACTGTGGAAGGACACCCAGTGAGACAAAGACCACCCTATCCTCCCCCTGGTCTATGATGCCGTATTATGGCAACTTGTAATGACACCATGAATGCACCAGTCTGTCTGTCTGTGTTTCTCTCTCTCTCTCTCTCTCTCTCTCTCTCTCTCACACACACACACACACACACACACACACACACACAATTCTGGCCCTTCGTCATATAATGGGTAACAAGACCTGATACTGCCTTCCTTACTATATAGCATCACTACTACGAGATTGCAGCGTTATCAGTGATCATTTGCAAGTCTATTGGATGATGTGGGACAGCTTCAGAACCCGGGGGTATTTTTCCTAAAGCGCGGTGGTTGGGTTTTACCATGCAGGTGCTGGTGCACCAATGTTGCTTTCTGTTTACTTGGACGCTCCAGCAGCACTCAACCTTTATCCTACCGTAGGTCCACCTTATCCTTGGCTGTGTTATACTGTATAAGCCTGTATGATGATATGGTGCATAAAACACTCCTTGCTTTACATATAAAATTGCATTATTCATTGTATTACTTAATGTTTCTGTTGGTTGCAAACAGGGCCTCATTCAGGCTGCTGGGAGATGAAAGTGTGTTCAGTGGTAAGTTAGTATAGTCACCAAAACCGCGATTTTGGCTGCTATCTTGGCATGAGTGAGAATAAGTCGGTGAAGTGTATTACCAGACTCCCTGCACAAACACACGTAGATTATACGCAATTTTTCATTCTTCCAGCAACACTACGCCACCGATAAATTTTGTGTAGCCGTGGCCACATACTAAAACAGTGTTAAAATGGCCCACAACGGACAGACTTGCATAATGTTGCAGTTCATAATATGTCCGTTTATCACACACAGACGTTGCAGACGTTATCTACTGTGTTAACCTGGATTTGGAGTGGCCAGTTGCATTACTGGACCCCTTCACAAACAAGGCTAGACTACGCAATTTTCCAAGCAAAACCACACCACCGAAATGCCTCTGTAACCGTGAATTCTGGCCCGATACTATCCTTGTAGTTTCATGACAGACAATGGAAACATAGTATATAATTGTAGGACAGAGGGAAGCAGGACCTAATACATCATGACGTGTAATGTGCCAGGCAATGTGGTGGTAATTGTAGATGGGAAGCGAACGTCAATATGATACAGTTGTTTAGAGCCATCATATGAAATTCATAATAACCTCAAGTTCGACAATAGGTTTTAATATGAAGGATATCTGTGATGCCGTGTCCCATGACGCTGAACATCAAAAACGATATTCCTAAGGCAGTTGGAAATTGAACAGAATATCTGGCAGGTAAGGGGGTATACTTGAGGGGTATTAGGAGAGGAAGGAAATGTTGCAGGAAAGGAGAGGGTGGGAGGGTTTGACCACCAGTTTTGGTGGTAACGTGTGTGTGAAAGTGGACTGTTGTGGAGTAGGAGAGAGTGAGGAGGTGGGCAGGTGCGAGCAGGGTCAACTCCAATATATGTGATGTTTGGTGTTGGTATGGAAAATATTTCTCCCTCTGGATGAACAGTGTGTAAGTGTAGACACACGTTTAAATAGTATAATGCTTCTAGAGCGAAGGAGGGCCTGAATGTGTATTACTTGTATGAAAACCAATGTATGAATGTTTTAAAGAGAATATAATAAACGATGATCAATGTTTGTGGATGTTGTGTCACAACTATACAGACTAATGAAATAGCTCCTCGAAGAAAACGACATCATTTGTGGACTGGACACCCGTGACACCGTTATTTCAATTATTATAATACAAGATATGAATTCATTATGCAAATACAGCATCTCATTACCTCCCCGTGGTCCATCAGGATGATGACTGTACAACATTTTCGCACAATAAGCCAATAGGTGTCCAACACTCAAAGTAGTTATAATCCTATGCAACAGCATATCTACTTATACCATGGTTTGCGAATATAATGATCATTTTTCCTCACAATAAAGCAGACTGGATAATGCACAACATGGCATGACCATTGTGTCATTTATGGCCATCTTGGTTCAGCCACAAAAATGTTACAGCAGTTGAGTGGCACACTCACTAGACTCAGGTGAACTACGTTTCGAGACATCGGACAACACACCTTCTAACATTTATGCTCAGCTACAGTTGTTCACCACATTGTATGACGAACATTAAGACTCCAACTTTCATCCAATACACGTTATTGCATATGGAGTTACAGATCATCTCAGAACATCTGTATAATCACACTCTTCATCCTTCTATACTAAACACGACACAGTTTCGATATATGTGCCCCCACCACCTGCCCCCCTCCACTCCGTTCCACTTCGCCTTATAGTCATCTCCTGTCAGAGAAACAATGGAAAGCAGTGGCATTATTTTTTATTTTTCTCTCTACCTTCCACTATACCTACGTAGCAGACACATGTATCTGCAGACAGAGTATGACTTGATAGAACACTGTATCTGTTGGTACTAGATATCGTACTGTAGCAGACGGGAAGCTCTGCCGGGTCTGCCCATTCACTTACCATTACTATGATGTAAACAAACACAGTGGTGCCACATTTCACCAAACACACAGCCCGCTGTACTCGTTAGAAGTGGAGGTAACTGTACATGCGGAATCCATTCAGGAACCAATCCTCCACACTTTTCCCAGCGCCTTATGGTCGAGAGGCGCTGTCAGTCTCAAGGGAACATTTATTGGTTCACTGCACGAGACAGCCCTGCAGGGGCGATTTCTTGCCTGCCGTTGATGGGTTTGCCCAACCAGACATATTGCGGTTAATCAGCAATAACAACCACCAACAACAGTAGCTCATCACCATTACCACCATCAATATCTACGCCTACTTAACTACTACTATTATAACTACAGCAAGGAGCACCATCTGTACCATCTGCACCAATATCAGGTTCACTTTCACCACCATCATCACCAACATCATTTTCACCACCATCATCACCAACTTCACTCCCATCATCATCATCATCATCTGTTACCACTAAGATCAACTTGAAGAGATAAAGTTTAAATCTATATGGGAGAGTGCAGTAGTGCGTACTGAAAATATAGGTCCTCACTATGTATGATCAGAAATGCCAGCAGAACATTTTGTCAGAGAGAGAGAGAGAGAGAGAGAGAGAGAGAGAGTTAACTGTCAATATACCCAACACGGCATGTGTGTGTGTGTGTGTGTGTGTGTGTGTGTGTGTGTGTGTGAAAGGTGTATTTAAACAGATGGTCGATGATATCACACTGAATGTTAATGGTATTTGCGATTTTCTTAAGTCAAATTTGCTGAAGGAACACGTCAACTGTAACAGTCTGCAGTACACTAGAACCACTACAGGACTGGACATTCCCGTCAGAAAGAGGGTGATGACCAGAATGAACCACTCCCCATGCTGGCGAAGTGTTGTAGCAATGCTTGTGTATGTCAGGGGTTGTATAAGTCATCATAAAAACCAACGCGCTGAGAACATAAATTATCCAGGTAAAAGTTATCCAGGCACATGAAAGGACATACTGCAAACTGTTCACCGAATCAGCCCTCACTCTAAATGTTCACCATGGTCTGTGTTTCCAAAATTAGATTCGATGCATATACAGTATATCGCAATATGAGTACGCCAACCACCGGGCCCCCCCAGCTCCTCTGGATGGGTAGTGTAGCTTATACAGTATGTTGTATGAAATTCCTCTTTTATGTTCTATTGAAAAAAATAACATCCATACACATGCTTGAGATGTCAGTGAAGATTTTGAAAGCGTTTCTTTAACTGCTTATAAAAGTGTGTGTGTGTGTGTGTGTGTGTGTGTGTGTGTGTGTGTGTGTGTGTGGTTGTGTGTAATTTGAAGCTCCAGGCTGTGTGTGTGTTTCATCAGAACCTCCAAGCTGTGTGTGTGTGCGTAATCTGAAGCTCCAGGCTGTGTGTGTGTGTGTGTGTGTGTGTGTGTGTGTGTGTGTGTAATCTGAATCTCCAGGCTGTGTGTGTTTGTGTGTAATCTGGAGCTCCAAATTCTCTCTCTCTCTCTCTCTCTCTCTCTCTCTCTCTCTCTCTCTCTCTCTCTCTCTCTCTCTCTCTCTCTCTCTCTCTCTCTCTCTCTCTCTCTCTCTCTCTCTCTCTCGTGTAAAAAAAACACAGATCAACTCTGTCTGTCTGTCTGTCTGTCTCTCTCTCTCTCTCTCTCTCTCTCTCTCTCTCTGGTGTAATATAAAACACAGATCAACGACACACATCCTTATTGCTCATTCACAGCTGAACTATGACATTTAATACTGCACTTTTAGATAGTTTAAACACCAAGAACAACACTATAATAAGTTTCAGAAAAAGCGTAACAATAAAACACAGTATCTGCTCACACACAAATGTCTCACCTAAACACATATTGGTATTAGCTCTAATTGTTTCTCTTTTCCTTTTTCTTTTCGGTTTTGGGCGGGATTATCAAAGGAATAGGATAATTCATAGATTCTTTTATCTTGACTACGTATTTTGCGTATATACCGTGGTATTCTCTTTTATGCTATTTATATCCCTTACTATTAACCCAATTTGCGTCAATAGTATACTAGGACTTTCTTAAGGTTTGGTGTGGAAACAAATAGCTAAGAATATTGTTGTATAGAAGCGAACTAGGAATACTGCCTTTAATTACAAGGCTCTTAGAGTCTAGGAAAAAGATTTTGAATACACCACCTAAAACCTTGATGGTAGATGAAACAGTAAATTACCCATAAATTTTAATGGAGGTCAGTCGGCTTAAAATTCGATACTGCACCTTTGGCTCTCCGCCTCCCTCCCTCACAGCTTCCACTTCCTTTTCCTTTTTTCAACCTTCGTCTCCACTCTCCCACCTTCTTTCTCCATCACCGCTTTTCCTCTTAGGTTCCCTTCCTTCCACTTTTGTTTTTACGCTTCACTTTCTCTTCCTCTCTCTGTCCTTCCCCCTGACCCTCTTCCTCTCCTCGAATTCCTGTAGAAATTAGTGTTTGTTTTGTAAATACATAAAAGTAGAAAGTAAAGATCAAAATATAACGAGAAACAGGAGTAATGCTGGAAGAAAGCTAATTCTATGTCTCATTGCTATAAGAATACAAATAGCGTGCTTCAAAAGATAACATAAATCCTCCAAACCGAAGACTTTATTTTCAGTTACTCTAGCTACCTACAGACAGTTTGAATTGAAGTAATTACATATATCCTTCTTAACTTCATTATAAAATATCTTCCTTTTCGTGTTAAAAAATTTCTGGCAGTAATAAGAATATACTAAGAAAACGTCAAAGTATCTAAAAGGTAAAGTATATTATAGGAAATACATTGCCAAGGATGTTTTTAGACAATTAGCTGTTCCTATGGGAAAAATACCCTAAAAATGAGTGAAGCAATGTGAAAAATGTAAACGATTATAAGAGCACAGAGAAGAGGGCATATGTTATCTTTGCTACCCAATTCTCGGATACCCATGTTATTAAACTGTGTCAGGAACAGTTAATCAATCACAATGCTTCACGTAACAAAACCACTGGAAAGTAAGCAGCAACCCTGCAATTTACTCTTTGATAGTCTTACTCTATATTTTGCAGGTCGACCTGAAGCACCTCATGCTCTCTCATTTGCTGCGTTTTTTTGTGTTTTAACGTACTTGCACCACAATTTAATTGCGTTAACGTTGAATTGCCAGGAATTTCCCCCCAAAACCTCCAGATGTTTGCTTGAACACTGATGGACAGAGACAGACAAAGAAGGGTGGAAATGAAACGTTTTCCACCCTACGTAATAAATGTCAGTACACAATAGTCATTCTTCAAAAAATAAATGTTTACAAGTGAAGCCAAAGTACAGCATTTCTTCACTTCAGTAATTAAATGATACAGTATTATTCCATGTATCATGCTAATTAAACACCCCACTATGCTTCATTTATTCAGAAGTTTTTTGTTCTTGGAATGTTTATCTTCCTGCATATATACAAAATTGTTTACTTATCTTAGTTATTAAAAGCTATCTTTGTTCAAGTTCTTGATAACGTTCGTGGATTTCTGCCTCTAAGTATATTTGACTTCTCACTATGTCTAATAACATTCCTGTCCCCTTTTTAAGTCATATTTCTTCGCTATTACTCTCTGACCGCCTGCGTGCATCCATCTCTCTTTGGTTTCACGTGTTCGATCTCCGGCACCACAACACCGCCACCACCAGCCCTGCTTTCATTTTGAGTCTAAAGCTGGGATCTGGGGTTGGATCAAAGGCACACACATCAGTCCCGCACCAAAGGGTAACAGAAGCAAAATGGTATGGTTCAGTGTAGGTGGCATATAAACGGTAACACTGAGCCTCTTATTACCCCCAAATTAACTTCCTCGTTCCTGTCACTTCATTTTCTTCAGAATAAATACTTCCTGTCCTTACTGACCAGTACATACAAGAAGGTGCACTCAGAGAGTACAACACCCGCGCCCGAAGTGTATTGCTGAATTACTTTATCAGTCCGCGAACATGTGACCATATCCTGTCATCTTGATATCTGAATGATTGGTCTTGAAATCTAATTACGTCATCCTTGTCTGACCTTCTGTCCACCATGTTAAGTTCAGACTGGAATAACGTTGCCTAGTAACCGGTACCTTTGATCAGTTGTTCCAACAATGAACACTTAATCTTAGCCTTCAACACTTCCAACAAGTTTGGCCCTAATCAGATTAAAACTCTTTGAGTTAAGCTCTTCGCACAAAGACGGAAAGACAGACAGAAGCACGCGGGTAATGTGAGGCGTATGATCCTGATGGGGTGCCTCTTGTTGCTCCGAAGCATTTGGCGCTTGCAGTGACACCTTGTACTGTATCGGCAAACCCATCTACCCCTTTCTGTCAACTGACGCCTTTTCTTCAGTTTTTGTTGTTTGCTCTTACTGAGCATGTTCCAAAAATGGTGGCAATTAACAACTATTTAATTATTGCCCAGTTCCTTCACTGCCTTCCATTTCTAATGATGCTGAAGCACGTTTCTTTAAATAACTTATATTTCGACTGACGTTACGAGTTCCTGCAAGAAAGATACACCAGCGATCTTCTTACAATCTTTTTAGATTTCTCGTCACCTTTTTTTGATGGCCATGGTTTCCATCATATGGCAGAGACCGTATTATATTTCCTCAGTGTTTTCTTCTTTCCTCTTCTTTCTGTCTTACATTTTTTAAAACTGGGTTCCATTCCTTAATTTCTTCGCTAATTTCCCCTTCTTGCCAGATACAGCAGAACTAACTATTTTTAATCTTTTGAACGTTTTTTTTTCTATTTTCACCCTGAATTCTGTCATGAATGACGACATTCTTTATATCGGTAACATCTTTCCACCAGCGCTTGGCATCTCCATGATCTTCAACAACGTCTGGCACAAATCTTAACTTTCAAATTTCCATTGTTTTGCTTCAGTCCATCTTTCTGTGCCTACATTTCATGCTTCCTTTTGGTGATTCCAAAATTAGGGTTAAAGACAGTCACGTTCTTGTAATATTATTATTAGTGGTATTTCTTAAGGTTCTATCCTTACATAGCTGTGGTTGTAGACACTGTATGTTCTTTTAGGGCTAGTGTTCTTCATGGTTTTGTACTGTTACCAATTTCCTTTCTAAGCTGTTCTGCTAGTTTTATCCACCCATATGCTAATAACTCCATCATTCATTTTCCATCCACTTTTCATTGTACTGATCACAATAGTGATCAAAAATAATCAAAAGTCACTTACATGACTTCTGATATAGCTCTTAGTACTGACAGTGGCAAAGGAAATTTATTGCTCTGAATGCCTCTGAAGCTCAGTTCCACTGTTCTACAACATAACAAGGTCTTTCATATGAACGTCAAACTGTCTTCAGCAATGAACAACTTAATCTTCCATATAGTTAATGTCCTTGGTGTCCTTTTTTTTATATTTCTTTTAAAAATAACACATATTCTCTAGCGAAACTAGCTTCAGAGAGGTTACGTGTGCAGCACTAAACACTACAGTAACAGCCTTTTGTTCCTAACATTTCTATAGAAGCCATATTTGCGCGTATATGGACTATTGGTGAGTTCTTGTGTGTTGTATGGCTGTGGGGGCTCACCACTTGGTGAAAATCTAAGCAAGATCCAGTATTGTCACCTCAGCTCTTCCCCTTTCGTTGAATTCATTCAGAGTCACTGTAGTCTCCTCTCTCTCTCTCTCTCTCTCTCTCTCTCTCTCTCTCTCTCTCTCTCTCTCTCTCTCTCTCTCTCTCTCTCTCAAGTATAGTCATCTAAAAATAGTTGCCAAGTTAGTTGGTTATTACTCAGTCAGCTGCTTTTATTGGTTAAAAGATCTTTCATTTGAAGTAGCCTGTTCAAAAACCTAACTTATCTAATTATTATGTAAAAATGAGGGAAAGGCGTGCTGTAGATCGCTCTCCTCCATTGCGCAGCCACCTTTGCCTGTTAAGTGGCAATCTGGAGACATCTGCAGTGGCTATTCTGGCGGAGAAGGTCCCGAGATGCTGACTCGACCTTGATCTTGACACCTCCACCCACAGCTAACTAAAGAGGACCCTTCTCATGCTCCTTTACTTGCTTGAACTGGATGATGGAAGCTGGCCAGACGAGGCACCTCTTGGACCTAAGTCTTGTAAAGGACCATCATGGTTTCAACATCGCAACGGTGTACAACGAAAGACAGTAGTCATGTCCCGGTTTTGTCCAAAGATTAAATGTAACATGTAAAACATTATGAAAGCTCTACCACAGATACATATTCGTGACTGGCTAGTCTGACTTTCCTCAAGCTTCATATCTGCTGGTGATGGGTTGACGGTATGAATGAACCCAGGAAATTCCGAAGCCTTAACATCCAACCACGAGAACTGCTTCCAAGAGATTATGTGTACTAAGCCGACTCCGTGCTTTCTTTACCCCTGGACAGTTGTTGACTTTACTCACAGGTTTTATTCACCCCTGTGTAGAGTACAACTCTCTCGTGTGAGGAGGCCCTCTACATACAGCTCTTCTCAACAAGGTGGAGTCAACGGCTTTTTGTCTCATTAACTCTCCTCGTCTTATTGGCTCCCTTCAACCCCTGTCTCATTGCTGCAATGTTGTATCTTTGTCTCTTTTCTATTGCAACTTCAATGGTCACTGCTCCTCTGAACTGTCTGCTTGCATCCCTCCACCACTACAGTGGGCACATAGCACCTGTCTAGCAACAAACTTTCTTCCCTTTTCTGTGCAGTCCTTCATGTATGCAGCAGGTCAGCTCTGGAACTGTCTCCCTCAGCCTCAATTTCCTACTGCCTATGATCTCCAGCCTTTTAAATGCAGTGTGTCCAGGCATCTTGAACGAATCCTGAATTTGGCTCACTGTTACTACCTCCTCCAAGGAGGTTATGTTTTACCCCACGTTGGTTTGTTTGTCTGATAGCAGGATTACTCAAAAAGTTGTAAACGAATTTTGATTTAAGTTTGTGGAAGGTTGTGCCATGGGCCAAGGAAGAAATGTTTAAGTTTTAGGGTGGATCCAGATCCAGAGTATCCCTTACAATATCTCCAAAAGCTCTCAATGGATTTCAATGAAATTTTGTGGAAATGTGGGCCATGGTCCAAGAATGAGTTGATTATATTTGGGGGCGGATCTGGATCAGGATCCTAATCCAAGGATCTGGATCCGGGATTACTCAAAAAGTTATACACAGATTTTGATGAAATTTTGTGGAAGGGTGGGTCGTGGGCCAAGGAAAAAATGATCAAACTTTTAGTTGGATCCGAACCCGGATACGGAGTATCCTGCACAATGTCTCCAAAAGTCCTCAATGAATTTCAACGAAATTCTGTGAACAGGTGGGTCATGGACAAAAGAAAAATTGATAAAATTTGGGGGCATATCCGGACCCGGATTCGGACCCTATATCCACGGATCAGGATCCGGGATTAATAAAAAAAAATTATGAAAGCTTGATGAAATTCCGAGGAAGGGTGTGCCATGGGCTAAGGAAGAATGATTAAATCTGAGGACGAATCCGGATCCACATCTGGATTATCCCGCACAATATCTCCTAAGGTTCTCAATGAAACTCAATGAAATTCTGTAGAAAGGTGGACCATGGACCAAGAAAGAACTGAATAAATCTTATGGTGGATCTGGATCCAGATCAGGATCCTAAATCCACGGATCCAGATTCGGATCCGGAACCTATATCCATGGATCCAAATCCGGATCTGGATACTTTTTAATGGCAATGGTATTAGCGGCGGATTGCAGTCTCTGAGTGCTTTCTAGTTTTGTTCTCGTTTTTTCTTTGAGTAAAAAAAAAAAAAAATCCTAGAGCGGAAATATGAACCATATTCAGTAAGGGGATGATTGTCTGGCTGTTACATTTTCCCTCATGCTATTAAACGTCAAGTATGGACAAACAACATGCATCCAAGTACTAGGAAGATGTGAGAGGGCATGGTATACTATACATCTATTTAGAGGAAGATAATCCAAATAGATAGTGTAAGCATTTGATGTAAGCAGAACCATAGAAAGGTGGATCAAGCAAGTTCGGGGGGAAGGCACAATGAAGAATGAATGAATGAACAAGCTAGTGCCAGGCAAATACCGCCATTTCGTGCTAAGGCAGAGAACATTTAAGACGATCAATTCTAGTAGGTGTTATAAAGGGAAGAGATCAGACAGAGGGGAGTATACGAGTACGTGATGGAAAATACATAAGACTGGTAACAGAAAAGTGACAGGATTCACCATGGAGATCAGACAGCGAGGACGGGAGACCTGAATCATGAAGGAATGAGAAAGCACGACAGTGTTCAATCGAATATTGGAGACAATCTGTAAGGGTACGGCCACACCGAACGCGACGAGCTTACATGTGCCATCAATTGGAAATACAACATACAATATCTTTGCCTAATTTTATATAAATGTCTAGGAAGTGACGCAAGGGAGCTTGTCAATTACTATAGTTGTATATGATTAATATCATCAACTGAAATGTGACTCACATAGCAGGAGTTCAAATATTATTGTAATTCCGTGACACTTAACCATTTCCACCGTACTGTTAACCTACATTTGGCTAACGGATGAAGAGCGTAGTCCGCATGTGCAACCTCTCATTGTCTCAGTGGATCAACATGGACAGTCATCCATAACAGGTATATCTGCACTCACAACCTTGTAAGTGTTGGAGCAGGTAGTCTAGTTGACACAGGAGGAAGAACCTCGGTTTCCGTAACAATGTGAGTGGAGGTAAAGAGAGGGGGAAGAGTTGTGGGTGGTGCTGCTGGAATGCAATACTTCTGGAACAATAGTAAGCATATATGGGAGTTAAGTGTTGACATTCATTTACGACTGACTTAACGCCTAACCATGTGTACCGTACTAAGTACTGAACCTCTAATATGGCTTTGGTGATACCTAAACTGCACGAGCTACCCGCTACCTGCCATCCCTACACTCTGTCCACAGTCATTCTCCCTGCTTTCCTCCTTTCCCCTGCCAGCACATGGGGAACATTTACGATTCTTTATCAGTCGAGCCCCAGCGAACTATTCTAATCATCTTCCGTGTCTGTCTGTCTGCTTGTTTGTCTGTCTGTTTGTCTGTCCGTCTGTCTGTTTGCTACATTTCATTGTACGATACAGTGGTAAGAAATTTGTAAATCACATGTAGCACCTTATACACTGTACATAATGGTGTCCATCAATAACATGACAATTGCAGCACACAACCCCTCACCCCTCAGTCCCCTTTGGTACGTACCCCCTACCCCCCGTGACACTTTAACCAGAGATATAAGTAAGAAAGTGTCCTTCCTGCTGCGTCGACTTGCCGACCTCAGCATTTAAAGAGTAGGGAGCTTGCGCACACGCACACACACACACACACACACACACACACACACACACACACACACACACACACACACACACACACACACACACACACACACACACACACACACACACACACACACACACGAGTGGAACGTGGGTGAGGGCAGACACGTAGTGCTCTGCTCAGTTGCATCCAGTGGCGTTTCTTGCTTTTTCGGAGCCCTATGCGATATGCTGTTTGGGGGGCCCTTACTTACATTACTTGCTTTATGGCATTTACAATAATTGGCGGGTCCACCGTACCCCCTACAAAATTTATTTCATGAATATAGAGTGACTCAACACACATTTTAATTTCTAAATAAAGCCAATAATGGCAGGTCTTGAATTTGGCTCTCTCTTGTATTTTGTTTTTCTCTTGGAGGGAACTCTTATTGCGGGCTCATGGCCTTTGGTTCCTTCTTCCTCGCATAAAAAAAATAACGGTCGGGGGCCCTCTGGTGGCTTCGGGGGCCCTATGCAACCACGTAATTCGCATATAGTAAGAAACGGCACTGGCTTCATCAAATACCTAAGTGTATCAAAAAATGAGTCAAGCTCAGTAGGGTACTAAGCTAAATTATACATGATTTAATATTGTTGGGCAAGTAAATGCGAAAAAGTGAATCCAAAGAAAGTTTATCGAATAATCAGAGCCCTAAGGAAGTTGCGGTGTTAGCAAGACAGACCTGGGTATCAACAGATGGGCGCCGGGTATCAACAGATGGGCATTGGGTAAATTCCAGCACTGACATAATGGAGATGCTAAACTGTAAGTAGAAAGTATAAGTACTTTCAAGAAGTGCTTGTAGGTATGAGGAAGGGAAACAGTAAAAGCCACAAATGATGACTACAAAAACCTGGTGGAACTGGTTACATTTAATAAATCAGCAGAGAAAGTGAACAAACTGGAGGAAACTTTCAAACCGGAATGTTTCAAATTCATCAAATGATCCAGTGAACTCCTATATTTATGGAAGCCACATCGTCAATCATTTAAATAATTCTTCAGCTCTAAAATAAAAGAAGCCTACTATTAACCATTTGTTCTAAGACCATACATAGACAAGAAGTCAACACAATAGGACGAAATGAAGTGGGATTCATAAGACGACCAGCCTGTTTGGGTATCGGTATGACGTGCGCAAAACGTCGTGAGTTTGGGAACGTTCAGGAAGCCCAAAGCTCACTGTACAATGCTAACAGTTTAATCTGGTTGTCTTGATTAAGATGCTGGATCATACCTTACTTGATAGTATCTAGTCGAGTACTAGTGTCTTTACAGGATTTAAGGGCAAGATGCAACTCATCTATTGTAAAATCTTGGTTGTACGGGAAGTCTACGTCTTCTGTGCCAAAAGATAATATATGTAGCTCAGCCGTGCTACAAACGCTGATCATCATTGGCTGAGCTACTTATATGAGAAAAACTCCTGGCGAGGATGTTAGCTACGTCCACGGGATCGTCATAGATGGTGTTATTCACCTGCGGAGTGGTCACAGGGGTATAAGAGCATTGGTTATTTATTACTTTAATTGTGAACCAGACTTTGCATAGTAAAGTAAAACGATTCTCCGTGAACACGAAAGATCTCCAGGAGTCACGTTTCCCCTTCTGATTACTCTCCTTGCCTCAACCCTTGCTTGTTTGTATGCAATAAAATTTTCCTCTGTAGGCTGACCATAAAAAATCCTGTACCTCCTATTGCTTTTCCTCAATTCTTGTCGGCAATCCGGCTTCCACCAATGAGCTCTATGCTTCGCATGAACTGTAGAATAGCAGCCTCAGCTGCGTGTAGAATGGAATTGGTTAAATTTCGGACTTTTTCATCTATGGTCTCCCCAGATATATCTAAATTGGTAATCCTTGAGAAGGATCCTCAGTCTTCTTTCTTATTGTTAAATTTTCGAGGTGGAGGGTCCGAGGAAATGTTGAATGTATAAAAAGACAGATTGGTAAGTGATCACTTCCCAAGGAGTCGTCACAAGGGTCCCATAAGAACTCTTAATGTATACCTGGGGAGGCCAGAGATAACTCAATAGCCAAAAAGTTACCAGTACGATCGTCAACACGAGTCGCCCTACCATCATTCAGAAGACAGAGGTTGGACTGTAGTATTAGCTTGGCTACTTGCTCCCCACGACCATCGATCCTCAAGCTACGCCACTGATAGTGATGGACGTTAAATTCGCCTAACTTATTTCCAGGCAGGTGGTCAAACAGTGAATTCAAAACACCACTATCAATGGGGCCATGTGGTGGACAGTAAACAGAACAAATAAACAGATAATTGTTTTTATATTTTTGCTCTGCATCCGACAGCTTCCAGAGTAGAATTTAGAATCACATCTGTTTGTGGGTGTGATTTGTATATGCATATGGCAACTACATGACCATCATATCTTCTATACAAGTGATGGTATTTGAAATGTGAAAGATCAGGGTGATCCACCAAGCGCATCTCCTGTAAACAAATAAAGTCTGAACCGTGTATAGAAAGTAAGATTTCTATATTATGTAGTTTATTCCCAAGAGTCCTACAATTCCACTGTAACACAGTGAATGCAACAGTTTAAGATTTATGAGGTGGGCCAATGTGCTTAATCTTTTTATGGCATTTGCCGCTAGGCGACTGGTTACCGAGGGACCTATCCTGGCGCCTGCAAACAGAAACCTCCATAATTATTTTCAAGTGTAAGGCTCCCGGACTCCCTTGACGAAAAACTGACTCCTTTCTCCCTCAACGGAGCAGGTGCAGGAGGAACATGTGGACGTGTCTGTTTGGAAAAAGTAGTTAAATGAATCTTGTCAGACTTGTCAGACTTCTGTTTTTGCCATACTGACTGAGATGCAGCAGAAGCCTGTGACTATGAAGTAGTGACAGGAATATAAGTTAGAGAGTTGGACTGGACAGTGGGCTCAGATGAAGAGGCAAAGCATTTGGTATGCGTAACAATGATAAGGTCAGTTTGTGTCTCGACAGAGCACATGAAGCATAGGAGTAATTGGTAAGGGAATTGCATACAATGGCTTCTGCTTCATCCTAGCTTCATAGTAGGAGATGCCCTCCATTTTCTTCTCTGTGCAGACCTCTTTCTCCTCCTTCCACTTGGGACAGTCCCAAGAGGAAGTGGTATGAGCACCTTTGCAGTGAAAGCAGCATACTGTCTTGGATGTGCCGTGTTCAGCATCATGACCTTGAGTTGAACAAATGCCACACACTGATTGGAAAGCCCGACAAGACTTTTTTTTTTTTAACACAACAGAGGAAGGAAAAACAAATGAATAAAAAATACAATCCATACACCAGATTACAGGTGTCCTCCATTCATAGAAAGTCTGTAACAGTTGGACTTGAACAGCCATAGGTTGAAGTTTGGGGGGAAACCACTCTGGGGATGTGAGTTCCAAAGAGATGCAGTTCGGGGAATGAAAAATTCTAATACGCAGAAGTTCTGCAATATGGCAGTGTGATAGTCCGGTCATGAGCACTACCAGATGCCTGTGTAGCATGGGGAAAGACATGGAGAGGTGGCACAATGGATGCAACTTCGTCTGAGCATTTGCCATAAAAGTATAAAATAATGCACGAGAGACAACATTCCTTCTTACATGAAAAGGGGTAATTCATTTATAACAGTAGGGTTATTAATAATTCTAACAGCCTTGTTCTGAATTTGTCTAGTTGTGTTAGTGCTATCTCTCCACATTTATTCCACGAGGGAGAGCAATATTCCAGCTTAGAGCACACATGACTCTTATAAATTATAGCTAGCTGCTCGTCAGTGAAGAAATTACGGATTCTGCACAATAATCTAAGTTTCTTTGAAGAAGTTTTAGCAAGTTATCTAACATGAGAGGTCCAGCTGAGGGTATTGTTAAGTGAAACACTGAGAATTTCAGTACTTTTAGAGACAGGAATATTAGTAGCATTGAAGGTAATACAGGAATCAGGCAATATCTGTTTGTTAGTAAACGGTATATATTTGGTTTTGTCAGCATTAATTAAATGGGACAATGTTATTATGTCCCCATTTAGTGATCTTACTTAACTCTTGGTTTATGGAGAATGCTGTACTGAGTTGTGAGTCAGAGATATTGAACTTTGACTGGGCGTTTACTGTAAGTGTGAATGAACCATGAAGTGTTGAGTCATCTGCATATGAATGGATGGGAATATGGGTGACAGATAAGAGATCATTAATATGAATTAGGAATAGGGTTGGAGCCAGAGCTGATCCTTGTGGCACGCCGGCATTAATCTAGTGGATATCGGAAGATACATCATCATCTTTAACACTTATCTTTCTGTCACTGAGATACGAGGAAATCAGAGGAACAAAAGATGTTAGGCCAAAGCAAGGGAGTCTGGACAGTAGAGAACGGTGCCACACTGTCAAAAGCTGTAGAATTATTCAGGGTTACTGCATGAGTTTTTCAATGTTGGTCAATTGACTGATGGATGTTATGAGTCAGGAGACTGAGTATATTACTAGTGGATCTTTCGTGGCAAAAACCGTAATGTCTATCACTAAGTAAGTTGTTGGATTCAAGATACTTAACTATGTGTTTATTAACTACAATCTCAAATACTTTACCAAGATAAGACGTGATAGCTATTGGTATGTAATCAGAAGGGTCAGAGGAACTTCCTTTCTTTGGAACTGGGTGGATATTGGCCTCTTTCCAAGAATCAGGGAATGAAGAAGTACGCATGCATAGTCTGAATAATTTAGCTTGAACAGGAGCAAGTTCAGTACACGTTTTCAAAACAATTGGAAGAATTCCATCTAGACCTGGAGCTTAGTTGGTAAATTGTCTAGGATGGATTTTACATATCTTGTGTATATATTAAGCGAAGAAGTTTCTGGGGAATCAAGTTCTAGTACACGTACGTTCTGGCTAACTCCCTCTGAAGTAGAATTACTGGCAAATGTAATGGCAAGGATGTTGCTTTACCATGCAGGTCATTTGTAATATTACCATCTGAAGAGATTAGTGGGGGAATGGGTGATGACTTGTTAAAGTTATTATTGAAAGAATTGAGAGTTGACCAGAACATTCTTTTGTCATTAGGATTGTTTAATAATTTGGATGCATGGTTGTGAAGAACGTTTGATTTAGCGACATTTATTACTGTTATTGCATGGTTTCTTGCAATTTTAAACTGACTGAGCGATTCAGATGTTTTTTAAGTAAGAGTTACTTGCTAATGACTTTTGTGTTGTAACTCTGGCACAATTGCTATCAAACCATTTTGAGGAGTCCAATCCTTTAGTGAACTGTTGACTTGGTATGAATAATTCCATACCAGCTTGTATTAAGTCATCAATGTCGGACAGGGTATAATTAATGTCACTGGAGAAGAAAGACCGTCATGGAATATCAGCAAGGTATATAATTTCTAAAAACATCACAGTCTGCCCTATCAAAGTGTCATCTGCCCACCCCAACAGGTTCAGGACTGGGACGTTTGTGGGAACTGACTAATGAGTCTTTGGTAAGATTGTGGTCGAAGGATCCAAGGCATGACAGTACTTCTATCATGTATTGATCTGAATTATTTGTCAAAATTAGATCCAAGAGGTAGGCGTTATGGTCAGGATTATTGGGTATTCTGGTTGGTTGGTCTACCAATTGCGTGAGATTAAACGATTCTGCAAACAGCTCGCATTCTAGACCAGTATCGTCAGTCCTGGCAGAGTGCAATAACCATTCTACATTATGAACGTTAAACTCACCCAAAACGTTCATTTTAGTGCTGAGGGTGAGGTTAACGTTAGCCAACTGTGTGGCTAACACACACACACACACACACACACACACACACACACACACACACACACACACACACACACACACACGAGTGGAACGTGGGTGAGGGCAGACACGTAGTGCTCTGCTCAGTTGCATCCAGTGGCGTTTCTTGCTTTTTCGGAGCCCTATGCGATATGCTGTTTGGGGGGCCCTTACTTACATTACTTGCTTTATGGCATTTACAATAATTGGCGGGTCCACCGTACCCCCTACAAAATTTATTTCATGAATATAGAGTGACTCAACACACATTTTAATTTCTAAATAAAGCCAATAATGGCAGGTCTTGAATTTGGCTCTCTCTTGTATTTTGTTTTTCTCTTGGAGGGAACTCTTATTGCGGGCTCATGGCCTTTGGTTCCTTCTTCCTCGCATAAAAAATAACGGTCGGGGGCCCTCTGGTGACTTTGGGGGCCCTATGCAACCGCGTAATTCGCATATAGTAAGAAACGGCACTGGCTTCATCAAATACCTAAGTGTATCAATAATGAGTCAAGCTCAGTAGGGTACTAAGCTAAATTATACATGATTTAATATTGTTGGGCAAGTAAATGCGAAAAAGTGAATCCAAAGAAAGTTTATCGAATAATCAGAGCCCTAAGGAAGTTGCGGTGTTAGCAAGACAGACCTGGGTATCAACAGATGGGCGCCGGGTATCAACAGATGGGCATTGGGTAAATTCCAGCACTGACATAATGGAGATGCTAAACTGTAAGTAGAAAGTATAAGTACTTTCAAGAAGTGCTTGTAGGTATGAGGAAGGGAAACAGTAAAAGCCACAAATGATGACTACAAAAACCTGGTGGAACTGGTTACATTTAATAAATCAGCAGAGAAAGTGAACAAACTGGAGGAAACTTTCAAACCGGAATGTTTCAAATTCATCAAATGATCCAGTGAACTCCTATATTTATGGAAGCCACATCGTCAATCATTTAAATAATTCTTCAGCTCTAAAATAAAAAGAAGCCTACTATTAACCATTTGTTCTAAGACCATACATAGACAAGAAGTCAACACAATAGGACGAAATGAAGTGGGATTCATAAGACGACCAGCCTGTTTGGGTATCGGTATGACGTGCGCAAAACGTCGTGAGTTTGGGAACGTTCAGGAAGCCCAAAGCTCACTGTACAATGCTAACAGTTTAATCTGGTTGTCTTGATTAAGATGCTGGATCATACCTTACTTGATAGTATCTAGTCGAGTACTAGTGTCTTTACAGGATTTAAGGGCAAGATGCAACTCATCTATTGTAAAATCTTGGTTGTACGGGAAGTCTACGTCTTCTGTGCCAAAAGATAATATATGTAGCTCAGCCGTGCTACAAACGCTGATCATCATTGGCTGAGCTACTTATATGAGAAAAACTCCTGGCGAGGATGTTAGCTACGTCCACGGGATCGTCATAGATGGTGTTATTCACCTGCGGAGTGGTCACAGGGGTATAAGAGCATTGGTTATTTATTACTTTAATTGTGAACCAGACTTTGCATAGTAAAGTAAAACGATTCTCCGTGAACACGAAAGATCTCCAGGAGTCACGTTTCCCCCTTCTGATTACTCTCCTTGCCTCAACCCTTGCTTGTTTGTATGCAATAAAATTTTCCTCTGTAGGCTGACCATAAAAAATCCTGTACCTCCTATTGCTTTTCCTCAATTCTTGTCGGCAATCCGGCTTCCACCAATGAGCTCTATGCTTCGCATGAACTGTAGAATAGCAGCCTCAGCTGCGTGTAGAATGGAATTGGTTAAATTTCGGACTTTTTCATCTATGGTCTCCCCAGATATATCTAAATTGGTAATCCTTGAGAAGGATCCTCAGTCTTCTTTCTTATTGTTAAATTTTCGAGGTGGAGGGTCCGAGGAAATGTTGAATGTATAAAAAAGACAGATTGGTAAGTGATCACTTCCCAAGGAGTCGTCACAAGGGTCCCATAAGAACTCTTAATGTATACCTGGGGAGGCCAGAGATAACTCAATAGCCAAAAAGTTACCAGTACGATCGTCAACACGAGTCGCCCTACCATCATTCAGAAGACAGAGGTTGGACTGTAGTATTAGCTTGGCTACTTGCTCCCCACGACCATCGATCCTCAAGCTACGCCACTGATAGTGATGGACGTTAAATTCGCCTAACTTATTTCCAGGCAGGTGGTCAAACAGTGAATTCAAAACACCACTATCAATGGGGCCATGTGGTGGACAGTAAACAGAACAAATAAACAGATAATTGTTTTTATATTTTGCTCTGCATCCGACAGCTTCCAGAGTAGAATTTAGAATCACATCTGTTTGTGGGTGTGATTTGTATATGCATATGGCAACTACATGACCATCATATCTTCTATACAAGTGATGGTGTTTGAAATGTGAAAGATCAGGGTGATCCACCAAGCGCATCTCCTGTAAACAAATAAAGTCTGAACCGTGTATAGAAAGTAAGATTTCTATATTATGTAGTTTATTCCCAAGAGTCCTACAATTCCACTGTAACACAGTGAATGCAACAGTTTAAGATTTATGAGGTGGGCCAATGTGCTTAATCTTTTTATGGCATTTGCCGCTAGGCGACTGGTTACCGAGGGACCTATCCTGGCGCCTGCAAACAGAAACCTCCATAATTATTTTCAAGTGTAAGGCTCCCGGACTCCCTTGACGAAAAACTGACTCCTTTCTCCCTCAACGGAGCAGGTGCAGGAGGAACATGTGGACGTGTCTGTTTGGAAAAAGTAGTTAAATGAATCTTGTCAGACTTGTCAGACTTCTGTTTTTGCCATACTGACTGAGATGCAGCAGAAGCCTGTGACTATGAAGTAGTGACAGGAATATAAGTTAGAGAGTTGGACTGGACAGTGGGCTCAGATGAAGAGGCAAAGCATTTGGTATGCGTAACAATGATAAGGTCAGTTTGTGTCTCGACAGAGCACATGAAGCATAGGAGTAATTGGTAAGGGAATTGCATACAATGGCTTCTGCTTCATCCTAGCTTCATAGTAGGAGATGCCCTCCATTTTCTTCTCTGTGCAGACCTCTTTCTCCTCCTTCCACTTGGGACAGTCCCAAGAGGAAGTGGTATGAGCACCTTTGCAGTGAAAGCAGCATACTGTCTTGGATGTGCCGTGTTCAGCATCATGACCTTGAGTTGAACAAATGCCACACACTGATTGGAAAGCCCGACAAGACTTTTTTTTTTTTTTAACACAACAGAGGAAGGAAAAACAAATGAATAAAAAATACAATCCATACACCAGATTACAGGTGTCCTCCATTCATAGAAAGTCTGTAACAGTTGGACTTGAACAGCCATAGGTTGAAGTTTGGGGGGAAACCACTCTGGGGATGTGAGTTCCAAAGAGATGCAGTTCGGGGAATGAAAAAATTCTAATACGCAGAAGTTCTGCAATATGGCAGTGTGATAGTCCGGTCATGAGCACTACCAGATGCCTGTGTAGCATGGGGAAAGACATGGAGAGGTGGCACAATGGATGCAACTTCGTCTGAGCATTTGCCATAAAAGTATAAAATAATGCACGAGAGACAACATTCCTTCTTACATGAAAAGGGGTAATTCATTTATAACAGTAGGGTTATTAATAATTCTAACAGCCTTGTTCTGAATTTGTCTAGTTGTGTTAGTGCTATCTCTCCACATTTATTCCACGAGGGAGAGCAATATTCCAGCTTAGAGCACACATGACTCTTATAAATTATAGCTAGCTGCTCGTCAGTGAAGAAATTACGGATTCTGCACAATAATCTAAGTTTCTTTGAAGCAGTTTTAGCAAGTTATCTAACATGAGAGGTCCAGCTGAGGGTATTGTTAAGTGAAACACTGAGAATTTCAGTACTTTTAGAGACAGGAATATTAGTAGCATTGAAGGTAATACAGGAATCAGGCAATATCTGTTTGTTAGTAAACGGTATATATTTGGTTTTGTCAGCATTAATTAAATGGGACAATATTATTATGTCCCCATTTAGTGATCTTACTTAACTCTTGGTTTATGGAGAATGCTGTACTGAGTTGTGAGTCAGAGATATTGAACTTTGACTGGGCGTTTACTGTAAGTGTGAATGAACCATGAAGTGTTGAGTCATCTGCATATGAATGGATGGGAATATGGGTGACAGATAAGAGATCATTAATATGAATTAGGAATAGGGTTGGAGCCAGAGCTGATCCTTGTGGCACGCCGGCATTAATCTAGTGGATATCGGAAGATACATCATCATCTTTAACACTTATCTTTCTGTCACTGAGATACGAGGAAATCAGAGGAACAAAAGATGTTAGGCCAAAGCAAGGGAGTCTGGACAGTAGAGAACGGTGCCACACTGTCAAAAGCTGTAGAATTATTCAGGGTTACTGCATGAGTTTTTCAATGTTGGTCAATTGACTGATGGATGTTATGAGTCAGGAGACTGAGTATATTACTAGTGGATCTTTCGTGGCAAAAACCGTAATGTCTATCACTAAGTAAGTTGTTGGATTCAAGATACTTAACTATGTGTTTATTAACTACAATCTCAAATACTTTACCAAGATAAGACGTGATAGCTATTGGTATGTAATCAGAAGGGTCAGAGGAACTTCCTTTCTTTGGAACTGGGTGGATATTGGCCTCTTTCCAAGAATCAGGGAATGAAGAAGTACGCATGCATAGTCTGAATAATTTAGCTTGAACAGGAGCAAGTTCAGTACACGTTTTCAAAACAATTGGAAGAATTCCATCTAGACCTGGAGCTTAGTTGGTAAATTGTCTAGGATGGATTTTACATATCTTGTGTATATATTAAGCGAAGAAGTTTCTGGGGAATCAAGTTCTAGTACACGTACGTTCTGGCTAACTCCCTCTGAAGTAGAATTACTGGCAAATGTAATGGCAAGGATGTTGCTTTACCATGCAGGTCATTTGTAATATTACCATCTGAAGAGATTAGTGGGGGAATGGGTGATGACTTGTTAAAGTTATTATTGAAAGAATTGAGAGTTGACCAGAACATTCTTTGTCACATTAGGATTGTTTAATAATTTGGATGCATGGTTGTGAAGAACGTTTGATTTAGCGACATTTATTACTGTTATTGCATGGTTTCTTGCAATTTTAAACTGACTGAGCGATTCAGATGTTTTTTAAGTAAGAGTTACTTGCTAATGACTTTTGTGTTGTAACTCTGGCACAATTGCTATCAAACCATTTTGAGGAGTCCAATCCTTTAGTGAACTGTTGACTTGGTATGAATAATTCCATACCAGCTTGTATTAAGTCATCAATGTCGGACAGGGTATAATTAATGTCACTGGAGAAGAAAGACCGTCATGGAATATCAGCAAGGTATATAATTTCTAAAAACATCACAGTCTGCCCTATCAAAGTGTCATCTGCCCACCCCAACAGGTTCAGGACTGGGACGTTTGTGGGAACTGACTAATGAGTCTTTGGTAAGATTGTGGTCGAAGGATCCAAGGCATGACAGTACTTCTATCATGTATTGATCTGAATTATTTGTCAAAATTAGATCCAAGAGGTAGGCGTTATGGTCAGGATTATTGGGTATTCTGGTTGGTTGGTCTACCAATTGCGTGAGATTAAACGATTCTGCAAACAGCTCGCATTCTAGACCAGTATCGTCAGTCCTGGCAGAGTGCAATAACCATTCTACATTATGAACGTTAAACTCACCCAAAACGTTCATTTTAGTGCTGAGGGTGAGGTTAACGTTAGCCAACTGTGTGGCTAACACACACACACACACACACACACACACACACACACACACACACACACACACACACACACACGAGTGGAACGTGGGTGAGGGCAGACACGTAGTGCTCTGCTCAGTTGCATCCAGTGGCGTTTCTTGCTTTTTCGGAGCCCTATGCGATATGCTGTTTGGGGGGCCCTTACTTACATTACTTGCTTTATGGCATTTACAATAATTGGCGGGTCCACCGTACCCCCTACAAAATTTATTTCATGAATATAGAGTGACTCAACACACATTTTAATTTCTAAATAAAGCCAATAATGGCAGGTCTTGAATTTGGCTCTCTCTTGTATTTTGTTTTTCTCTTGGAGGGAACTCTTATTGCGGGCTCATGGCCTTTGGTTCCCTTCTTCCTCGCATAAAAAAAATAACGGTCAGGGGCCCTCTGGTGGCTTCGGGGCCCTATGCAACCACGTAATTCGCATATAGTAAGAAACGGCACTGGCTTCATCAAATACCTAAGTGTATCAAAAAATGAGTCAAGCTCAGTAGGGTACTAAGCTAAATTATACATGATTTAATATTGTTGGGCAAGTAAATGCGAAAAAGTGAATCCAAAGAAAGTTTATCGAATAATCAGAGCCCTAAGGAAGTTGCGGTGTTAAGCAAGACAGACCTGGGTATCAACAGATGGGCGCCGGGTATCAACAGATGGGCATTGGGTAAATTCCAGCACTGACATAATGGAGATGCTAAACTGTAAGTAGAAAGTATAAGTACTTTCAAGAAGTGCTTGTAGGTATGAGGAAGGGAAACAGTAAAAGCCACAAATGATGACTACAAAAACCTGGTGGAACTGGTTACATTTAATAAATCAGCAGAGAAAGTGAACAAACTGGAGGAAACTTTCCAAACCGGAATGTTTCAAATTCATCAAATGATCCAGTGAACTCCTATATTTATGGAAGCCACATCGTCAATCATTTAAATAATTCTTCAGCTCTAAAATAAAAAGAAGCCTACTATTAACCATTTGTTCTAAGACCATACATAGACAAGAAGTCAACACAATAGGACGAAATGAAGTGGGATTCATAAGACGACCAGCCTGTTTGGGTATCGGTATGACGTGCGCAAAACGTCGTGAGTTTGGGAACGTTCAGGAAGCCCAAAGCTCACTGTACAATGCTAACAGTTTAATCTGGTTGTCTTGATTAAGATGCTGGATCATACCTTACTTGATAGTATCTAGTCGAGTACTAGTGTCTTTACAGGATTTAAGGGCAAGATGCAACTCATCTATTGTAAAATCTTGGTTGTACGGGAAGTCTACGTCTTCTGTGCCAAAAGATAATATATGTAGCTCAGCCGTGCTACAAACGCTTGATCATCATTGGCTGAGCTACTTATATGAGAAAAACTCCTGGCGAGGATGTTAGCTACGTCCACGGGATCGTCATAGATGGTGTTATTCACCTGCGGAGTGGTCACAGGGGTATAAGAGCATTGGTTATTTATTACTTTAATTGTGAACCAGACTTTGCATAGTAAAGTAAAACGATTCCTCCGTGAACACGAAAGATCTCCAGGAGTCACGTTTCCCCCTTCTGATTACTCTCCTTGCCTCAACCCTTGCTTGTTTGTATGCAATAAAATTTTCCTCTGTAGGCTGACCATAAAAAATCCTGTACACTCCTATTGCTTTTCCTCAATTCTTGTCGGCAATCCGGCTTCCACCCAATGAGCTCTATGCTTCGCATGAACTGTAGAATAGCAGCCTCAGCTGCGTGTAGAATGGAATTGGTTAAATTTCGGACTTTTTCATCTATGGTCTCCCCAGATATATCTAAATTGGTAATCCTTGAGAAGGATCCTCAGTCTTCTTTCTTATTGTTAAATTTTCGAGGTGGAGGGTCCGAGGAAATGTTGAATGTATAAAAAGACAGATTGGTAAGTGATCACTTCCCAAGGAGTCGTCACAAGGGTCCCATAAGAACTCTTAATGTATACCTGGGGAGGCCAGAGATAACTCAATAGCCAAAAAGTTACCAGTACGATCGTCAACACGAGTCGCCCTACCATCATTCAGAAGACAGAGGTTGGACTGTAGTATTAGCTTGGCTACTTGCTCCCCACGACCATCGATCCTCAAGCTACGCCACTGATAGTGATGGACGTTAAATTCGCCTAACTTATTTCCAGGCAGGTGGTCAAACAGTGAATTCAAAACACCACTATCAATGGGGCCATGTGGTGGACAGTAAACAGAACAAATAAACAGATAATTGTTTTTATATTTTGCTCTGCATCCGACAGCTTCCAGAGTAGAATTTAGAATCACATCTGTTTGTGGGTGTGATTTGTATATGCATATGGCAACTACATGACCATCATATCTTCTATACAAGTGATGGTGTTTGAAATGTGAAAGATCAGGGTGATCCACCAAGCGCATCTCCTGTAAACAAATAAAGTCTGAACCGTGTATAGAAAGTAAGATTTCTATATTATGTAGTTTATTCCCAAGAGTCCTACAATTCCACTGTAACACAGTGAATGCAACAGTTTAAGATTTATGAGGTGGGCCAATGTGCTTAATCTTTTTATGGCATTTGCCGCTAGGCGACTGGTTACCGAGGGACCTATCCTGGCGCCTGCAAACAGAAACCTCCATAATTATTTTCAAGTGTAAGGCTCCCGGACTCCCTTGACGAAAAACTGACTCCTTTCTCCCTCAACGGAGCAGGTGCAGGAGGAATATGTGGACGTGTCTGTTTGGAAAAAGTAGTTAAATGAATCTTGTCAGACTTGTCAGACTTCTGTTTTTGCCATACTGACTGAGATGCAGCAGAAGCCTGTGACTATGAAGTAGTGACAGGAATATAAGTTAGAGAGTTGGACTGGACAGTGGGCTCAGATGAAGAGGCAAAGCATTTGGTATGCGTAACAATGATAAGGTCAGTTTGTGTCTCGACAGAGCACATGAAGCATAGGAGTAATTGGTAAGGGAATTGCATACAATGGCTTCTGCTTCATCCTAGCTTCATAGTAGGAGATGCCCTCCATTTTCTTCTCTGTGCAGACCTCTTTCTCCTCCTTCCACTTGGGACAGTCCCAAGAGGAAGTGGTATGAGCACCTTTGCAGTGAAAGCAGCATACTGTCTTGGATGTGCCGTGTTCAGCATCATGACCTTGAGTTGAACAAATGCCACACACTGATTGGAAAGCCCGACAAGACTTTTTTTTTTTTAACACAACAGAGGAAGGAAAAACAAATGAATAAAAAATACAATCCATACACCAGATTACAGGTGTCCTCCATTCATAGAAAGTCTGTAACAGTTGGACTTGAACAGCCATAGGTTGAAGTTTGGGGGGAAACCACTCTGGGGATGTGAGTTCCAAAGAGATGCAGTTCGGGGAATGAAAAAATTCTAATACGCAGAAGTTCTGCAATATGGCAGTGTGATAGTCCGGTCATGAGCACTACCAGATGCCTGTGTAGCATGGGGAAAGACATGGAGAGGTGGCACAATGGATGCAACTTCGTCTGAGCATTTGCCATAAAAGTATAAAATAATGCACGAGAGACAACATTCCTTCTTACATGAAAAGGGGTAATTCATTTATAACAGTAGGGTTATTAATAATTCTAACAGCCTTGTTCTGAATTTGTCTAGTTGTGTTAGTGCTATCTCTCCACATTTTATTCCACGAGGGAGAGCAATATTCCAGCTGAGAGTGCATATTACTTTTGTAAATTATAGTTAACTGTTCATCAGAGAAGACATTGCGGATTCTGTACAATAATCCAAGTTTCTTTGAAGGAATTTCAGCAAGTGATGAGAGGTCCAGTTGAGGTTATTGTTAAGTGAAACACTGAGAATTTAAGTACTATTAGAGATAGGAATAGTAGTAACACTGATGGCAATATAGGAATCAGGCAGTGTCTGTTTTGTTAGTAAACGGTATATATTTGGTTTTGTCAGCATTAATTAAATGGGACAATGTTATTATGTCCCCATTTAGTGATCTTACTTAACTCTTGGTTTTATGGAGAATGCTGTACTGAGTTGTGAGTCAGAGATATTGAACTTTGACTGGGCGTTTACTGTAAGTGTGAATGAACCATGAAGTGTTGAGTCATCTGCATATGAATGGATGGGAATATGGGTGACAGATAAGAGATCATTAATATGAATTAGGAATAGGGTTGGAGCCAGAGCTGATCCTTGTGGCACGCCGGCATTAATCTAGTGGATATCGGAAGATACATCATCATCTTTAACACTTATCTTTCTGTCACTGAGATACGAGGAAATCAGAGGAACAAAAGATGTTAGGCCAAAGCAAGGGAGTCTGGACAGTAGAGAACGGTGCCACACTGTCAAAAGCTGTAGAATTATTCAGGGTTACTGCATGAGTTTTTCAATGTTGGTCAATTGACTGATGGATGTTATGAGTCAGGAGACTGAGTATATTACTAGTGGATCTTTCGTGGCAAAAACCGTAATGTCTATCACTAAGTAAGTTGTTGGATTCAAGATACTTAACTATGTGTTTATTAACTACAATCTTAAATACTTTACCAAGATAAGACGTGATAGCTATTGGTATGTAATCAGAAGGGTCAGAGGAACTTCCTTTCTTTGGAACTGGGTGGATATTGGCCTCTTTCCAAGAATCAGGGAATGAAGAAGTACGCATGCATAGTCTGAATAATTTAGCTTGAACAGGAGCAAGTTCAGTACACGTTTTCAAAACAATTGGAAGAATTCCATCTAGACCTGGAGCTTAGTTGGTAAATTGTCTAGGATGGATTTTACATATCTTGTGTATATATTAAGCGAAGAAGTTTCTGGGGAATCAAGTTCTAGTACACGTACGTTCTGGCTAACTCCCTCTGAAGTAGAATTACTGGCAAATGTAATGGCAAGGATGTTGCTTTACCATGCAGGTCATTTGTAATATTACCATCTGAAGAGATTAGTGGGGGAATGGGTGATGACTTGTTAAAGTTATTATTGAAAAGAATTGAGAGTTGACCAGAACATTCTTTTGTCATTAGGATTGTTTAATAATTTGGATGCATGGTTGTGAAGAACGTTTGATTTAGCGACATTTATTACTGTTATTGCATGGTTTCTTGCAATTTTAAACTGACTGAGCGATTCAGATGTTTTTTAAGTAAGAGTTACTTGCTAATGACTTTTGTGTTGTAACTCTGGCACAATTGCTATCAAACCATTTTGAGGAGTCCAATCCTTTAGTGAACTGTTGACTTGGTATGAATAATTCCATACCAGCTTGTATTAAGTCATCAATGTCGGACAGGGTATAATTAATGTCACTGGAGAAGAAAGACCGTCATGGAATATCAGCAAGGTATATAATTTCTAAAAACATCACAGTCTGCCCTATCAAAGTGTCATCTGCCCACCCCAACAGGTTCAGGACTGGGACGTTTGTGGGAACTGACTAATGAGTCTTTGGTAAGATTGTGGTCGAAGGATCCAAGGCATGACAGTACTTCTATCATGTATTGATCTGAATTATTTGTCAAAATTAGATCCAAGAGGTAGGCGTTATGGTCAGGATTATTGGGTATTCTGGTTGGTTGGTCTACCAATTGCGTGAGATTAAACGATTCTGCAAACAGCTCGCATTCTAGACCAGTATCGTCAGTCCTGGCAGAGTGCAATAACCATTCTACATTATGAACGTTAAACTCACCCAAAACGTTCATTTTAGTGCTGAGGGTGAGGTTAACGTTAGCCAACTGTGTGGCTAACACACACACACACACACACACACACACACACACACACACACACACACACACACACACACACACACACACACACACACACACACACACACACACGAGTGGAACGTGGGTGAGGGCAGACACGTAGTGCTCTGCTCAGTTGCATCCAGTGGCGTTTCTTGCTTTTTCGGAGCCCTATGCGATATGCTGTTTGGGGGGCCCTTACTTACATTACTTGCTTTATGGTATTTACAATAATTGGCGGGTCCACCGTACCCCCTACAAAATTTATTTCATGAATATAGAGTGACTCAACACACATTTTAATTTCTAAATAAAGCCAATAATGGCAGGTCTTGAATTTGGCTCTCTCTTGTATTTTGTTTTTCTCTTGGAGGGAACTCTTATTGCGGGCTCATGGCCTTTGGTTCCTTCTTCCTCGCATAAAAAAATAACGGTCGGGGGCCCTCTGGTGGCTTCAGGGGCCCTATGCAACCACGTAATTCGCATATAGTAAGAAACGGCACTGGCTTCATCAAATACCTAAGTGTATCAAAAAATGAGTCAAGCTCAGTAGGGTACTAAGCTAAATTATACATGATTTAATATTGTTGGGCAAGTAAATGCGAAAAAGTGAATCCAAAGAAAGTTTATCGAATAATCAGAGCCCTAAGGAAGTTGCGGTGTTAGCAAGACAGACCTGGGTATCAACAGATGGGCGCCGGGTATCAACAGATGGGCATTGGGTAAATTCCAGCACTGACATAATGGAGATGCTAAACTGTAAGTAGAAAGTATAAGTACTTTCAAGAAGTGCTTGTAGGTATGAGGAAGGGAAACAGTAAAAGCCACAAATGATGACTACAAAAACCTGGTGGAACTGGTTACATTTAATAAATCAGCAGAGAAAGTGAACAAACTGGAGGAAACTTTCAAACCGGAATGTTTCAAATTCATCAAATGATCCAGTGAACTCCTATATTTATGGAAGCCACATCGTCAATCATTTAAATAATTCTTCAGCTCTAAAATAAAAAGAAGCCTACTATTAACCATTTGTTCTAAGACCATACATAGACAAGAAGTCAACACAATAGGACGAAATGAAGTGGGATTCATAAGACGACCAGCCTGTTTGGGTATCGGTATGACGTGCGCAAAACGTCGTGAGTTTGGGAACGTTCAGGAAGCCCAAAGCTCACTGTACAATGCTAACAGTTTAATCTGGTTGTCTTGATTAAGATGCTGGATCATACTGCTTACTTGATAGTATCTAGTCGAGTACTAGTGTCTTTACAGGATTTAAGGGCAAGATGCAACTCATCTATTGTAAAATCTTGGTTGTACGGGAAGTCTACGTCTTCTGTGCCAAAAGATAATATATGTAGCTCAGCCGTGCTACAAACGCTGATCATCATTGGCTGAGCTACTTATATGAGAAAAACTCCTGGCGAGGATGTTAGCTACGTCCACGGGATCGTCATAGATGGTGTTATTCACCTGCGGAGTGGTCACAGGGGTATAAGAGCATTGGTTATTTATTACTTTAATTGTGAACCAGACTTTGCATAGTAAAGTAAAACGATTCTCCGTGAACACGAAAGATCTCCAGGAGTCACGTTTCCCCCTTCTGATTACTCTCCTTGCCTCAACCCTTGCTTGTTTGTATGCAATAAAATTTTCCTCTGTAGGCTGACCATAAAAAATCCTTGTACCTCCTATTGCTTTTTCCTCAATTCTTGTCGGCAATCCGGCTTCCACCAATGAGCTCTATGCTTCGCATGAACTGTAGAATAGCAGCCTCAGCTGCGTGTAGAATGGAATTGGTTAAATTTCGGACTTTTTCATCTATGGTCTCCCCAGATATACTCTAAATTGGTAATCCTTGAGAAGGATCCTCAGTCTTCTTTCTTATTGTTAAATTTTCGAGGTGGAGGGTCCGAGGAAATGTTGAATGTATAAAAAAGACAGATTGGTAAGTGATCACTTCCCAAGGAGTCGTCACAAGGGTCCCATAAGAACTCTTAATGTATACCTGGGGAGGCCAGAGATAACTCAATAGCCAAAAAGTTACCAGTACGATCGTCAACACGAGTCGCCCTACCATCATTCAGAAGACAGAGGTTGGACTGTAGTATTAGCTTGGCTACTTGCTCCCCACGACCATCGATCCTCAAGCTACGCCACTGATAGTGATGGACGTTAAATTCGCCTAACTTATTTCCAGGCAGGTGGTCAAACAGTGAATTCAAAACACCACTATCAATGGGGCCATGTGGTGGACAGTAAACAGAACAAATAAACAGATAATTGTTTTTATATTTTGCTCTGCATCCGACAGCTTCCAGAGTAGAATTTAGAATCACATCTGTTTGTGGGTGTGATTTGTATATGCATATGGCAACTACATGACCATCATATCTTCTATACAAGTGATGGTGTTTGAAATGTGAAAGATCAGGGTGATCCACCAAGCGCATCTCCTGTAAACAAATAAAAGTCTGAACCGTGTATAGAAAGTAAGATTTCTATATTATGTAGTTTATTCCCAAGAGTCCTACAATTCCACTGTAACACAGTGAATGCAACAGTTTAAGATTTATGAGGTGGGCCAATGTGCTTAATCTTTTTATGGCATTTTGCCGCTAGGCGACTGGTTACCGAGGGACCTATCCTGGCGCCTGCAAACAGAAACCTCCATAATTATTTTCAAGTGTAAGGCTCCCGGACTCCCTTGACAGAAAAACTGACTCCTTTCTCCCTCAACGGAGCAGGTGCAGGAGGAACATGTGGACGTGTCTGTTTGGAAAAAGTAGTTAAATGAATCTTGTCAGACTTGTCAGACTTCTGTTTTTGCCATACTGACTGAGATGCAGCAGAAGCCTGTGACTATGAAGTAGTGACAGGAATATAAGTTAGAGAGTTGGACTGGACAGTGGGCTCAGATGAAGAGGCAAAGCATTTGGTATGCGTAACAATGATAAGGTCAGTTTGTGTCTCGACAGAGCACATGAAGCATAGGAGTAATTGGTAAGGGAATTGCATACAATGGCTTCTGCTTCATCCTAGCTTCATAGTAGGAGATGCCCTCCATTTTCTTCTCTGTGCAGACCTCTTTCTCCTCCTTCCACTTGGGACAGTCCCAAGAGGAAGTGGTATGAGCACCTTTGCAGTGAAAGCAGCATACTGTCTTGGATGTGCCGTGTTCAGCATCATGACCTTGAGTTGAACAAATGCCACACACTGATTGGAAAGCCCGACAAGACTTTTTTTTTTTTTAACACAACAGAGGAAGGAAAAACAAATGAATAAAAAATACAATCCATACACCAGATTACAGGTGTCCTCCATTCATAGAAAGTCTGTAACAGTTGGACTTGAACAGCCATAGGTTGAAGTTTGGGGGGAAACCACTCTGGGGATGTGAGTTCCAAAGAGATGCAGTTCGGGGAATGAAAAAATTCTAATACGCAGAAGTTCTGCAATATGGCAGTGTGATAGTCCGGTCATGAGCACTACCAGATGCCTGTGTAGCATGGGGAAAGACATGGAGAGGTGGCACAATGGATGCAACTTCGTCTGAGCATTTGCCATAAAAGTATAAAATAATGCACGAGAGACAACATTCCTTCTTACATGAAAAGGGGTAATTCATTTATAACAGTAGGGTTATTAATAATTCTAACAGCCTTGTTCTGAATTTGTCTAGTTGTGTTAGTGCTATCTCTCCACATTTATTCCACGAGGAGAGCAATATTCCAGCTTAGAGCACACATGACTCTTATAAATTATAGCTAGCTGCTCGTCAGTGAAGAAATTACGGATTCTGCACAATAATCTAAGTTTCTTTGAAGAAGTTTTAGCAAGTTATCTAACATGAGAGGTCCAGCTGAGGGTATTGTTAAGTGAAACACTGAGAATTTCAGTACTTTTAGAGACAGGAATATTAGTAGCATTGAAGGTAATACAGGAATCAGGCAATATCTGTTTGTTAGTAAACGGTATATATTTGGTTTTGTCAGCATTAATTAAATGGGACAATGTTATTATGTCCCCATTTAGTGATCTTACTTAACTCTTGGTTTATGGAGAATGCTGTACTGAGTTGTGAGTCAGAGATATTGAACTTTGACTGGGCGTTTACTGTAAGTGTGAATGAACCATGAAGTGTTGAGTCATCTGCATATGAATGGATGGGAATATGGGTGACAGATAAGAGATCATTAATATGAATTAGGAATAGGGTTGGAGCCAGAGCTGATCCTTGTGGCACGCCGGCATTAATCTAGTGGATATCGGAAGATACATCATCATCTTTAACACTTATCTTTCTGTCACTGAGATACGAGGAAATCAGAGGAACAAAAGATGTTAGGCCAAAGCAAGGGAGTCTGGACAGTAGAGAACGGTGCCACACTGTCAAAAGCTGTAGAATTATTCAGGGTTACTGCATGAGTTTTTCAATGTTGGTCAATTGACTGATGGATGTTATGAGTCAGGAGACTGAGTATATTACTAGTGGATCTTTCGTGGCAAAAACCGTAATGTCTATCACTAAGTAAGTTGTTGGATTCAAGATACTTAACTATGTGTTTATTAACTACAATCTCAAATACTTTACCAAGATAAGACGTGATAGCTATTGGTATGTAATCAGAAGGGTCAGAGGAACTTCCTTTCTTTGGAACTGGGTGGATATTGGCCTCTTTCCAAGAATCAGGGAATGAAGAAGTACGCATGCATAGTCTGAATAATTTAGCTTGAACAGGAGCAAGTTCAGTACACGTTTTCAAAACAATTGGAAGAATTCCATCTAGACCTGGAGCTTAGTTGGTAAATTGTCTAGGATGGATTTTACATATCTTGTGTATATATTAAGCGAAGAAGTTTCTGGGGAATCAAGTTCTAGTACACGTACGTTCTGGCTAACTCCCTCTGAAGTAGAATTACTGGCAAATGTAATGGCAAGGATGTTGCTTTACCATGCAGGTCATTTGTAATATTACCATCTGAAGAGATTAGTGGGGGTAATGGGTGATGACTTGTTAAAGTTATTATTGAAAGAATTGAGAGTTGACCAGAACATTCTTTTGTCATTAGGATTGTTTAATAATTTGGATGCATGGTTGTGAAGAACGTTTGATTTAGCGACATTTATTACTGTTATTGCATGGTTTCTTGCAATTTTAAACTGACTGAGCGATTCAGATGTTTTTTAAGTAAGAGTTACTTGCTAATGACTTTTGTGTTGTAACTCTGGCACAATTGCTATCAAACCATTTTGAGGAGTCCAATCCTTTAGTGAACTGTTGACTTGGTATGAATAATTCCATACCAGCTTGTATTAAGTCATCAATGTCGGACAGGGTATAATTAATGTCACTGGAGAAGAAAGACCGTCATGGAATATCAGCAAGGTATATAATTTCTAAAAACATCACAGTCTGCCCTATCAAAGTGTCATCTGCCCACCCCAACAGGTTCAGGACTGGGACGTTTGTGGGAACTGACTAATGAGTCTTTGGTAAGATTGTGGTCGAAGGATCCAAGGCATGACAGTACTTCTATCATGTATTGATCTGAATTATTTGTCAAAATTAGATCCAAGAGGTAGGCGTTATGGTCAGGATTATTGGGTATTCTGGTTGGTTGGTCTACCAATTGCGTGAGATTAAACGATTCTGCAAACAGCTCGCATTCTAGACCAGTATCGTCAGTCCTGGCAGAGTGCAATAACCATTCTACATTATGAACGTTAAACTCACCCAAAACGTTCATTTTAGTGCTGAGGGTGAGGTTAACGTTAGCCAACTGTGTGGCTAACACACACACACACACACACACACACACACACACACACACACACACACACACACACACACACACGAGTGGAACGTGGGTGAGGGCAGACACGTAGTGCTCTGCTCAGTTGCATCCAGTGGCGTTTCTTGCTTTTTCGGAGCCCTATGCGATATGCTGTTTGGGGGGCCCTTACTTACATTACTTGCTTTATGGCATTTACAATAATTGGCGGGTCCACCGTACCCCCTACAAAATTTATTTCATGAATATAGAGTGACTCAACACACATTTTAATTTCTAAATAAAGCCAATAATGGCAGGTCTTGAATTTGGCTCTCTCTTGTATTTTGTTTTTCTCTTGGAGGGAACTCTTATTGCGGGCTCATGGCCTTTGGTTCCTTCTTCCTCGCATAAAAAAAATAACGGTCGGGGGCCCTCTGGTGGCTTCGGGGGCCCTATGCAACCACGTAATTCGCATATAGTAAGAAACGGCACTGGCTTCATCAAATACCTAAGTGTATCAAAAAATGAGTCAAGCTCAGTAGGGTACTAAGCTAAATTATACATGATTTAATATTGTTGGGCAAGTAAATGCGAAAAAGAAGTGAATCCAAAGAAAGTTTATCGAATAATCAGAGCCCTAAGGAAGTTGCGGTGCTCTAGCAAGACAGACCTGGGTATCAACAGATGGGCGCCGGGTATCAACAGATGGGCATTGGGTAAATTCCAGCACTGACATAATGGAGATGCTAAACTGTAAAGTAGAAAGTATAAAGTACTTTCAAGAAGTGCTTGTAGGTATGAGGAAGGGGAAACAGTAAAAGCCACAAATGATGACTACACAAAACCTGGTGGAACTGAAAGTTACATTTAATAAATCAGCAGAGAAAAGTGATTTCAAACTGGAGGAAACTTTCAAACCGGAATGTTTTCTTAAATTCATCAAATGATCCAGTGAACTCCTATATTTATGGAAGCCACATCGTCAATCATTTAAATAATTCTTCAGCTCTAAAATAAAAAGAAGCCTACTATTAACCATTTACGTTCTAAGACCATACATAGACAAGAAGTCTAACACAATAGGACGAAATGAAGTGGGATTCATAAGACGACCAGCCTGTTTGGGTATCGGTATGACGTGCGCAAAACGTCGTGAGATTTGGGAACGTTCAGGAAGCCCAAAGCTCACTGTACAATGCTAACAGTTTAATCTGGTTGTCTTGATTAAGATGCTGGATCATACCTCATTTGATAGTATCTAGTCGAGTACTAGTGTCTTTACAGGATTTAAGGGCAAGATGCAACTCATCTATTGTAAAATCTTGGTTGTACGGGAAGCTCCACGATCTTCTGTGGCAAAGATAATATATGTAGCTCAGCCGTGCTACAAACGCTGATCATCATTGGCTGAGCTAGCTTATATGAGAAAAACTCCTGGCGAGGATGTTAGCTACGTCCACGGGATCGTCATAGATGGTGTTATTCACCTGCTAGGAGTGGTCAAGCAGGGGTATAAGAGCATTGGTTATTGTATTACTTTAATTGTGAACCAGACTTTGCATAGCTCAAAAGTAAAACGATTCTCCGTGAACACGAAAGATCTCCAGGAGTCACGTTTCCCCCTTACTGATTACTCTCCTTGCCTCAACCCTTGCTTGTTTGCTATGCAATAAAATTTTTCCTCTGTAGGCTGACCATAAAAAATCCTGTACCTCCTATTGCTTTTCCTCCAATTCTTGTCGGCAATCCGGCTTTACCAATTAATGACTCTATGCTTCGCATGAACTGTAGAATAGCAGCCTCAGCTGCGTGTAGAATAGGAATTGGTTAAATTTCGGACTTTTTCATCTATGGTCTCCCCAGATATATCTAAATTGGTAATCCTTGAGAAGGATCCCTCAGTCTTCTTTCTATTATTGTTAAATTTTCGAGAATTGGAGGGTCCGAGGAAATGTTGAAATGTATAAAAAAGACAGATTGGTAAGTGATCACTTCCCAAGGAGTCGTCACAAGGGTCCCCATAAGAACTCTTAATGTATACCTGAGGGAGGCCAGAGAGTAACTCAATAGCCAAAAAGTTACCAGTACGATCGTCAACACGAGTCGCCCTACCATCATTCAGAAGACAGAGGTTGGACTGTAGTATTAGCTTGGCTACTTGCTCCCCACGACCATCGATCCTCAAGCTACGCCACTGATAGTGATGGACGTTAAATTCGCCCTAACTTATTTCCAAGGCAGGTGGTCAAACAGTGAATTCAAAACACCACTATCAATGGGAGCCATGTGGTGGACAGAAAGTAAACAGAACAAATAAACAGATAATTGTTTTTATATTTTGCTCTGCATCAAACGACAGCTTCCAGAAGTAGAATTTAGAATCACATCTGTTTGTGGGTGTGATTTGTATATGCATATGGCAACTACATGACAACATCATATCTTCTATACAAGTGATGAATTGTTTGAAATGTGAAAGATCAGGGTGATCCACCAAGCGCATCTCCTGTAAACAAACTAAAAAGTCTGAACCGTGTATAAGAAAGTAAGCGGAATTTCTATATTATGTAGTTTATTCCCAAGGAGTGTCCTACAATTCACTGTAACACAGTGAATGCAACAGTTTAAGATTTATGAAGGGTGGGCCAATGTGCTTAATCTTTTTATGGGCATTTGCCGCTAGGCGACTAGGTTACCGAAAGAGGACCCTATCTCTAGCGCCTGCAAACAGAAAACCTCCATAATTATTTTCAAGTGTAAGGCTCCCGGACTCCACTTGACGAAAAACTGACTCCTTTTCTCCCTCAACGGAGCAGGTGCAGGGAGGAACATGTGGACGTGTCTGTTTGGAGAAAAAGTAGTTAAATGAATCTTGTCAGACTTGTCAGACTTCTGTTTTTGCCATACTGACTGAGATGCAGCAGAAGCCTGTGACTATGAAAGTAGTGACAGGAATATAAGATTAGAGAGTTGGACTGGACAGTGGGCTCAGATGAAGAGGCAAAGCAGTTTGGTATGCGTAACAATGATAAGGTCAGTTTTGTGTCTCGACAGAGCCACATGAAGCATAGGAGTAATTGGTAAGGGAATTGCATACAATGGCTTCTGCTTCATCCTAGCTTCACATAGTAGGAGATGCCCTCTCCATTTTCTTCTCTGTGCAGACCTCTTTCTCCTCCTTTCCACTTGGGACAGTCCCAAGAGGAAGTGGTATGAGCTTTACCTTTGCAGTGAAAGCAGCATACTGTCTTGGATGTGCTGCCGTGTTCATGGCATCATGACCTTGAGTTGAACAAATGCCACACACTGATTTGAAGAAAGCCCGACAAGACTTTTTTTTTTTTTAACACAACAGAGGAAGGAAAAACAAATGAATAAAAAATACAATCCATACACCAGATTACAGAGTGTCACTCCATTCATAGAAAGTCCTGTAACAAAGTTGGACTTGAACAGCCATAGGTTGAAGTTTGTGGGGAAACCACTCTGGGGATGTGAGTTCCAAAGAGATGCAGTTTCAGGGAATGAAAAAAATTCTAATACGCAGAAGTTCTGCCCAATATGGCAGTGCTTGATAGTCCGGTCATGAGCACTACCAGATGCACTGTGTAGCATGGGGAAAGACATGGAGAGGGTGGCACAATGGATTTGCAACTTCGTCTGAGCATTTGCCATAAAAGTACTAAAATAATGCACGAGAGACAACATTCCTTCTTACATGAAAAGAGGGTAATTCATTTAATAACAGTAGGGTTATTAATAATTCTAACAGCCTTGTTCTGAATTTGTCTAGTTGTGTTAGTGCTATCTCTCCCACATTTATTCCACGAGAGGAGAGCAATATTCCAGCTTAGAGCACACATGACTCTTATAAATTATAGCTAGCTGCTCGTCGAGTGACAGAAGAAATTACGGATTCTGCACAATAATCTAAGTTTCTTTGAAGAAGTTTTTTTAGCAAGTTATCTAACATGAGAGGTCCAGCTGAGGGGTATTGTTAAGTGAAACACTGAGAATTTCAAAGGTACTTTTAGAGACAGGAATAATGTAGTAGCATTGAAGGTAATACAGGAATCAGGCAATATCTGTTTGTTGTAGTAAACGGTATATATTTGGTTTTGTCAGCATTAATTAAATGGGACAATGTTATTATGTCCCCATTTAGTGATCTTACTTAACTCTTGGTTTATGGAGAATGCTGTACTGAGTTGTGGAGTCAGAGAATATTGAACTTTGACTGGGCGTTTACTGTAAGTGTGAATTGCTAACCATGAAGTGTTGAGTCATCTGCATATGAATGGATGTGGAATATGGGTGACAGATAGAGAGATCATTAATATGAATTAGGAATAGGGTTGGAGCCAGAGCTGATCCTTGCTGGCACGCCGGCATTAATCTAGTGGATATCGGAAGATACATCATCATCTATAACACTTATCTTTCTGTCACTAGAGATACGAAAGGAAATCAGAGGAACAAAAGATGTTAGGAGGCCAAAGCAAGGGAGTCTGGACAGTAGAGAACGGTGCCACACTGTCAAAAGCTGTAGAATTATTCAGGGGTTACTGCATGAGTTTTTCAATGTTGGTCAATTGACTGATGGATGTATATGAGTCAAAGGAGACTGAGTATATTACTAGTGGATCTTTCTGTGGCAAAAAGCCGTAATGTCTATCACTAAGTAAGTTGTTGGATCTCAAGATACTTTAACTATGTGTTTTATTAACTACAATCCTCAAATACTTTACCAAGATAAGACGTGATAGCTATTGGTATGTAATCAGAAGGGTCAGAGGAACTTCCTTTCTTTGGAACTGGGTGGATATTGGCCTCTTTCCAAGAATCAGGGAATGAGAGAAGAAGTACGCATGCATAGTCTGAATAATTTAAGCTTGAACAGGAGCAAGTTCAGTACACGTTTTCAAAACAATTGGAAGGAGAATTCCATCTAGACCCTGGAGCTTAGTTGGTAAATTGTCTAGGATGGATTTTACATATCTTGTGTATATATTAAGCGAAGAAGAAGTTTCTGGGGAATCAGAAGTTCTAGTACACGTACGTTCTGGCTAACTCCTCTCTGAAGTAGAATTACTGGCAAATGTAATGGCAAGGATGTTGCTTTACCATGCAGGTCATTTGTAATATTACCATCTGAAGAGATTAGTGGGGGAATGGGTGATGACTTGTTAAAGTTATTATTGAAAGAATTGAGAGTTGACCAGGAACATTCTTTTGTCATTGAGGATTGTTTAATAATTTGGATGCATAGGTTGTGAAGAATCAGTTTGATTTTAGCGACATTTATTACTGTTATTGCATGGTTTCTTGCAATTTTAAACTGACTAGAGCGATTCAGATGTTTTTTAATGTAAGAGTTACTTGCTAATGACTTTTGTGTTGTAACTCTGGCACAATTGCTATCAAACCCATTTTGAGGAGTCCAATCCTTTTAGTGAACTGTTGACTTGGTATGAATAATTCCATACCAGCTTGTACTTTATTCGTCATCCAATGTCGGACAGGGTATAATTAATGTCACTGGAGAAGAAAGCACCGTCCCATGGAATATCATGCAAGGTATATAATTTCTAAAAACATCACAGTCTGCCCTATCAAAGTGTCATCCTGCCCACCCCAACAGGTTCAGGACTGGGACGTTTGTGGGAACTGACTAATGAGTCTTTGAGTAAGATTGTGGTCGAGAAGGAGATCCAAGGCATGACAGTACTTCTATCATGTATTGATCTGAATTATTTTGTCAAAATTAGATCCAAGAGGTAGGCGTTATGTGATCAGGATTATTTGGGTATTCTGGTTGGTTGGTCTACCAATTGCGTGAGATTAAACGATTCTGCAACTTAACAGCTCTCGCATTCTAGACCAGTATCGTCAAGTCCTGGCAACGAAGTGCAATAACCATTCTACATTATGAACGTTAAACTCACCCAAAACCAGTTCATTTTAGTGCTAGAAAGGGTGAGGTTAACGTTAGCCAACTGTGTGGCTGGCACACACACACACACACACACACACACACACACACACACACACACACACACACACACACACACGAGTGGAACGTGGGTGAGGGCAGACACGTAGTGCTCTGCTCAGTTGCATCCAGTAGTTTCTTGCTTTTTCGGAGACCTATGCGAAGTATGCTGTTTGGGGGGCCCTTACTTACATTACTTGCTTTATGGCATTTACAATAATTGGCGGGTCCACCCGTGCCCCTACAAAATTTATTTCATGAATATAGAGTGACTCAACACACATTTTAATTTCTAAATAAAGCCAATAATGGCAGGTCTTGAATTTGGCTCTCTCTTGTATTTTGTTTTTCTCTTTGGAGGGAACTCTTATTGCGGGCTCATGGCCTTTGGTTCCTTCTTCCTCACATAAAAAAAAATAACGGTCAGGAGGCCCTCTGGTGGCTTCGGGGCCCTATGCAACCACGTAATTCGCATATAGTAAGAAACGGCACCATGGCTTCATCAAATACCTAAGTGTATCAAAATGAGTCAAGCTCAGTAGGGTACTAAGCTAAATTATACATGATTTAATATTGGTGGGCAAGTAAATGCGAAAAAGTGAATCCAAAGAAAGTTTATCGAATAATCAGAGCCCTAAAGGAAGTTGCGGTGTTAGCAAGACAGACCTGGGTATCAACAGATGGGCACCGGGTATCCAACAGATGGGCATTGGGTAAATTCCAGCACTGACATAATGGAGATGCTAAACTGTAAGTAGAAAGTATAAGTACTTTCAAGAAATTAGTATGTAGGTATGAGGAGAGGAAACAGTAAAAGCCACAAATGATGACTACAAAAACCTGGTGGAACTGGTTACATTTAATAAATCAGCAGAAGAAAGTGAACAAAACCTGGAGGCAAATGCCTCTTCAATACCGGAATGTTTCAAATTCATCAAATGATCCAGTGAACTCCTATATTTATGGAAACCACATCGTCAATCATTTAAATAATTCTTCAGCTCTAAAATAAAAGAAGCCTACTATTAACCATTTGTTCTAAGACCTAACCCATAGACAAGAAGTCAACACAATAGGACGAAATGAAGTCAGATTCATAAGACGACCAGCCTGTTTGGGTATCGGTATGACGTGCGCAAAACGTCGTGAGTTTCAGAACGTTCCAGAGGAAACCAAAGCTCACTGTACAATGCTAACAGTTTAATCTGGTTGTCTTGATTAAGATACTTTGGATCCTTACCTTACGTGATGGTAATAGTCCAGTACTAGTGTCTTTGCAAGATTTAAGGGCAAGGATGCAACTCATCTATTGTAAAATCTTGGTTGTGCGGGAAGTTTACGTCTTCTGTGCCAAAAGATAATATATGTAGCTCAGCCGTGCGTTTACAAACGCTGATCATCATTGGCTGAGCTACTTATATGAGAAAAAACTCCCTGGCGAGGATGTTAGCTACGTCCACGGGATCGTCATAAGATGGTGTTATTCACCTGCGGAGTGAATACAGGGGTATAAGAGCGTTGGTTATTTATTACTTTAATTGTGGAACCAGACTTTGCATAGTAAAGTAAAACGATTCTCCGTGAACACGAAAAGATCTCAGGAGTCACGTTTCCCCTTCTGATTACTCTCCTTGCCTCAACCCTTGCCTGTTTGTGCTTCAATAAAATTTTCCTCTGTAGGCTGACCATAAAAAATCCTGTACCTCCCACTATTGCTTTTCCTCAGACTCTTGTCGGCAGTCCGGCTTCCACCAATGTGACTCTATGCTTCTAGCATGAACTGTAGAATAGCAACCTCAGCTGCGTGTAGAATGGAATTGGTTAAATTTCGGACTTTTTCATCTATGGTCTCCCTAGATATATCTAAAGTGGTAATCCTTGAGAAGGATCCTCAGTCTTCTTTCTTATTGTTAAATTTTCGAGGTGGAGGGGTCGAAATGATGTTGAATGTATAAGAAAGACAGATTGAGAGTAAGTGATCACTTCCCAAGGGAGTCGTCATAAGGGATCTATGAGAGAACTCAATGTATACCTGGGGAGGCCAGAGATAACTCAACAGCCAAAAAGTTACCATTACGATCGTCAACACGAGTCGCCCTACCATCATTCAGAAGACAGAGGTTGGACTGTAGTATTAGCTTGGCTACTTGCTCCCCACGACCATCGATCCTCAAGCTACGCCACTGATAGTGATGGACGTTAGAATTCGCCTAGCATATTTCCGGGCAGGTGAGTCAAACAGGCAATTCAAAGCACCACTATCAATGGGGCCATGTGGTGGACAGTAAACAGAACAAATAAACAGATAATTGTTATTATATTTTTGCTCTGCATCCGACAGCTTCCAGAGTAGAATTTAGAATCACATCTGTTTGTGGATGTGTTTAATATATGCATATAGCAGCTACATGACCATCATATATCTTCTATACAAGTGATGGTGTTTGAAATGTGAAAGATCAGGGTGATCCACCAAGCGCATCTCCTGTAAACAAATAAAGTCTGAACCGTGTATAGAAAGTGAGATTTCTATATTATGTAGTTTATTCCCAAGAGTCCTGCAATTCCACTGTAACACAGTAGATACAGCAGTTTAAGATTTATGAGGTGGGTATGTGCTTAATCTTTTTATGGCATTTGCCGCTAGGCGACTGGTTACCGAGGGACCTATCCTGTATGCTGCAAACAGAAACCTCCATAATTATTTTCAAGTGGAAGGCTCCCCGGACTCCCTTGACGAAAAACTGACTCCTTTCTCCCTCAACGGAGCAGGTGCAGGAGGAACATGTGGACGTGTCTGTTTGGAAAAAGTAGTTAAATGAATCTTGTCAGACTTGTCAGACTTCTGTTTAGGCTTGACTGACTGAGATGCAGCAGAAGCCTGTGACTATGAAGTAGTGACAGGAATATAAGTTAGAGAGTTGGACTGGACAGTGGGCTCAAGATGAAGGAGGCAAAGCATTTGGTATGCGTAACAATGATAAGGTCAGTTTGTGTGTCTCGACAGAGCACATGAAGCATAGGAGTAATTGGTAAGGGAATTGCATACAATGAAAACTGCTGCTTCATCCTAGCTTCATAATTGGGAATGCCCTCCATTTTCTTCTCTGTGCAGACCTCTTGCTCCTCACTTCCACTTGGGACAGTCCCAAGGGAAATTAGTATGAGCACCTTTGCAGTGAAAGCAGCATACTGTCTTGGATGTGCCGTGTTCAGCATCATGACCTTGAGTTGAACAAATACCACACACTGATTGGAAAGCCCGACAAGACTTTTTTTTTTTTTAACACAACAGAGGAAGGAAAAACAAATGAATAAAAAATACAATCCATACACCAGATTACAGGTGTCCTCCATTCATAGAAAGTCTGTAACAAGTTGGACTTGAACAGCCATAGGTTGAAGTTTGTGGGGAAACCACTCTGGGGATGTGAGTTCCAAAGAGATGCAGTTCGAAGAATGAAAAAATTCTAATACGCATGAAGTTCTGCAATATGGCAGTGTGATAGTCCGGTGTAGGCACTACCGGATGCCTGTGTAGCATGGGGAAAGACATGGAGAGGTGGCACAATGGATGCAACTTCGTCTGAGCATTTGCCATAAAAAGTATAAAATATTTTACGAGAGACAACATTCCTTCTTACATGAAAAGGAATTAATTCATTTATAACAGTAGGGTTATTAATAATTCTAACAGCCTTGTTCTGAATTTGTCTAGTTGTGTTAGTGCTATCTCTCCACATTTATTCCACGAGGGAGAGCAATATTCCAACTTAGAGCACACATGACTCTTATAAATTATAGCTAGCTGCTCGTCAGTGAGAGAGAAGAAATTACGGATTCTGCACAATAATCTAAAAGTTTCTTTGAAGAAGTTTTAGCAAGTTATCTAACATGAGAGGTCCAGCTGAGGGTATTGTTAAGTGAAACACTGAGAATTTCAGTACTTTTTAGAGACAGGAATATTAGTAGCATTGAAGGTAATACAGGAATCAGGCAATATCTGTTTGTTGTTAGTAAACTTGGTATATATTTGGTTTTGTCAGCATTAATTAAATGGGACAATGTTACTGTGTCCCCATTTAGTGATCTTACTTAACTCTTGGTTTATGGAGAATGCTGTA
>NC_136988.1:3640000-3647427 GCF_032717465.1 Coenobita brevimanus | reverse complement strand
GCAATCTGGTGTATGGATTATTATTTTTTTTAATCATTTGTTTTTCCTTTCTCTCTTCTGTTATTTAAAAAAAAAAAAATGTTTCCAGTGGTTCTGCTGTCTATTCCCATTCATCAGGCTTTCAAAATATTCTTTCCATCTGGTCCTTACCTCATCACAATGGAGCTACACCTACCACCTACATCTTTCACACCTTCACACGTCTTTGTTTTCACTTTTCATCAGGCTTTCAAAATATTCCTTCCATCTGGTCCTTACCTCATCACCATGGAATATTAATCTACCACCTACATCCTTCACACCTTCACAAGTCTTTCTGTTTTCACTTCTACATTTTTGCACCTCATTCCAGAATAACTTCCTATTTTCAGTGTAGTTTGCATTCATTTTTCTTCCTGCATCATTTACCTCCTCCTTTTTCATCTTCACTAGTCTCTTTACGTGTTTCTTCCTCTCAGTATATTCAATACTTTTTTCAGTTGAACCCCTGTCCTGTAACCACTTTAGCAACTTCTTCCTCTTTTCCTCCACTGCTCTCCTAATATATATATATATATATATATATATATATATATATATATATATATATATATATATATATATATATATATATATGCCAGATGCCTCAATCCCGTTTGGGGTGTACAAACAAATCGCCTCCAAGTCGCCCTGTCCCCCGCCATTTCACTGCCCTGCTCCCAACTCCACCCCCCCTCGCTCATATACCTCTCCACCCCATCCCTCCATCTCATCCTCAGCCTCCCCCTCCCTCTTCCCCCCTCCCACCTCACACTCATACACTCTCTTCGTCAGTCATTCACCCTCCATCCTCTCCACATGGCCAAACCACCTCATATATATATCTATCTATCTATCCATATATATATATATATATATATATATATATATATATATATATATATATATATATATATAATATATATATATATATATATATATATATATATATATATATATATATGTATGTGCATGTGTATATATATATATATATATATATATATATTGTTACGTTGTCCGCCTTTCCGTTCCCACGGATGCAGCCGTTACAGCTGGGCTAGGGGGATTATGCAGTATGTATCCGTGTCATTCGCGGAGTTTACATTAGCGAGTGTTACAAGTTCTTTTGTTTCTTTCGTTCCCGCCACTGAGGGCAATTTTATTTCATACCATGCTGAGAATGCATTTGATTATTTTGATTGTCTTATGTGAGCCACCAGTATATTTAATGATGTTTTGCTTGCATTAGAAGTACCAATTCATTGTAGAGAGAGAGGGGCACGAATTTAAGTTCCTTATTAATTAATCTGATTCATGCGTTCGCGCTTGGCTGCGCGTGGGCCTGGCATCAGCGCAGTTTCTTCCCAGCTAGCTTCCGTATCGTGCGTGTGTGCACACTCTCTCTCTCCCCAGTCATTTTTATGCCGAGCTGGCGTTTTCATTTAAGTTTATTTTTATTCTTTTTGTTGCTGACTGAGGGAAGTAGATATTTTATTTGTTTTTGTGACCTTGTTGTCTTTGGAGGGCCAGTCTAGCTCACCGTAGTCTCTCGCTGCCTTTGTTAACGTTCCCCAACACACGTACATACACACACACACACCCCTAACCCCTACAGTGTTAATCCCATCTCTTTGCTCAAGGCTAGTGAGAACCATCGTGAGCTATTAACTGCGTTCCCCCTTGGACACGGGTTAAGTAGAAAGTCGTCACCATGAAGTAAGTGGGAGGTGTTCCTGTATACTGTCTCGGGCGGTGTTACGCACGAGTGATGACGATAGTAGGCTAGATCTATAGGTAGGCTGTTCCGTTTTATTATCAAAGTACAGAGTGTTGCGTTCTTAAGTAAGTACTTCCGTTGTGCAGTTTTTCTCTAGTTTGCGGAGTGTCAGTGCCGGGGTCTGCGTTGTTTTTGCAGCGCGGTGGAGGCCGATCATCTAAGGCTGACTTGTTGTCTTTTTTGTAATAGCCCCGGGCTGGCGCCTTCTGTGCTGGTGGCGACCTCGCATCAGGATATCCTAACAGTGCCTTTTTCTTGCTAGGATATCGATACCTTGGCGTTCTCTGTGCTTTGAGGTGAAGTTGATGTGTTTGTAGTTTCTCAGTCAGCATTGGTATTTCATTATTCAGTACTGCCATTGATTTGTCGCCATGGAGTCACGCGTGTCTACACCAGATCCACATGCGTCTTCAGTGCACTATTGGATATGGAAAATATGGAACAACGAGGAAAGCACATAGCAAAATTACTCCCCATGTGAGCCCTGAGTTTGACTATGGTGCTGGGTTGCCTCGTTTCGCTACCCCACTATTACCATCTATGATACGCCGAGAGCCAGTTTAGAGCAGTTCCCCCGGGTATGTCTGGTGCTTTCCCTGGAGCTTGTTCATTCCACTCCCATAGCACCTGGAGTCTTGTCACCGGAGGCTCAGTTGCAGTTGGAGTTAAAAAAGATGGAGGAATCCCAACATGCAAAAGAAGAGAGGGAGATGGAGATGCAGCGTGCAAGAGAGGAGATGGAGTACGACAATGAAAAAATGCGAGTTGAGCCTGGAGAAGACTCGTTTGGAGGTGACTGCTAATAAGACCAACTTCAGGATACCTGAGCCTCAGGCCAGTACCAGAGGATAGGGAGAGTTGGTTCTCAAGGAGTCTAAAATTAGTGCCAGCATTTGATGAGTTGAAGGTGACAGAATGGTTTGTCAGGTTTGAGAAGAAGGCTAGGGAGTTTGAGTGGCCAAGGCAGCGCTGGGTGGGGTTGGTATCTAATGGGCTGAAGGAAAAAGCCTTGGAAGTGTATAATAGGTTGAGCCCTGAGGATGTAGATGATTATGATGAATTTAAAACAGCCATCCCTGAAAACCTCTGAGACTTTAGACCAGAGGCTTATCGGTTGTTGTTCCGTGGTGCTCGGAAAAGGCCTGCTGACACCTATATGGCCTACGCCAGGTATCTGGAGGAGAGGTTAGGCGAGTGGTTGCTGAGTGGGGAGCGCCACTTAGGTATAACGAGGTGCGTGAACTACTTTTGATGGAACATTTTACCAACATGGCTGACAAAGAAATTGGTGTTAAAATTGCAGGGAGAAGAGATTTAAGATATGTGAAGGAGGAAACGACTTAGCCATTGATTTGTTAAGCCAGTGTTTGCCTTGCGGAGTATGGGGGTCAAATGCAGCTAATTTTCAGTATTCCAGGGAGAGGACTGTGAGTGGCCCCTGCCTGGGAAGTAAATCTCCCGTGAATCAGTCCAAGGGAAGTACAGAGGAGAAAAAGAATTCAGGGAGAAAGAGCCCTGTATCCAGTTCAAAACTAGTTTGTTACTTCTTTGCAAACAAATTAGGCACATCAAGCCTAACTGCTGTAAGTGGAAGGCCTCCCAAAATGCCAAACCAGTGGCACTAGTTATAGGTTCGAGTCAGGTGAACGAGAGGAGTTGGGAGAGTGGTAACGGTGAGGGAGAAGTCTGTGGAAAGCTGGAGTGTGGCCGGCTGTGCTCGCTGCCAGCTCAGGCTGAAAAAGTTACCCAACGTACTACGCCACCTCCGGATGAACTGCCTCAGAAATCTTCCCTAGACTGGTGTAAACCTTTAATGTGTCACGGCACAGTTAAAATTCATGGGATCAGTTATCCAGTTACAGAGCCTCGTGATACCTGTGCACAACAGTCTGTGTGCAGAAACGAGACTGCAGGGCCTGTAAACTCAGGGAAATATGTGCTGTGTAGAGGCATGAACTCAGATGAATACTATGATTATGTTCATGTGGAACTCGATTGCCCCATTGTTCAGGCTGTAGCTCAAGTAGCTGTTGCTGATGTAATGCCACTAGAGGGGTTGATTTTCTGCTGGGGAACGACCTGGCTGGGGAGAAAGTATTTCCATCTCTTCCCCCACCAGTTGTTGTGGCAGAGAAGTGTTTTGACGCCCCAGAAATTGGTATTGAAGTTGATGCAGAAGTGGAAGCCATGTTCCCGGTCTGTGCAATTACAAGATCTATGGCACAGGTTGCAGCCCGGGAGGAAGAACTGGGTGAAGTCACAGGTTCTTGGGGTCGACTGTGATGAGGCAGGGCCACCAATGGAGGAGCCTAGTGAGCAGAGTGTTGCTGTAGTGGGGTGAGGAGAGTAGAGGAATGCATGCATGGAGCGCCGCCCACTTCCCACTCAGGACCCTAGAAGTGGTCAGCTGGGTGACCATGTGTGGAGACTGAACCCAGCCCATCAGGAGAACTGAGATTAGGAGAATTTCAGGACGCTGGGGTCGACTGCGGGGATGCAGGACCACCGTCAAACGCGCCTGAGGAACAGAGTGTCACTGTTGAGGGTAGAGGTGATGATGATGTCAGTGTGGAGTCTGACATTCCTCCCCTGTTGAGTGTACTAGAGGAATTGACGCTGAGATTGATCGCCCTTCGCAATCCAGTGTCCCGACCGATCCCACTATCTCAGTCCTCAGTAGAGCTGGCGGGTGTTGGGCCAGCAGAATTGAGGGTGAAGCAACAGGAGGATGTGACATTAAAGCCCTTGTTTGCTCGAGTAGGGGAAGAAAGAAGTATGGAGTGTGGTAAGGAGGAGTTCCTGATTAAAGACAATGTTTTATGTCGCAGATGGACGCCCACTGGCGCCACGGTGGATGAAGGAGTGCAGTTAGAGTTAGTGCAGGTGGTGGTTCCTGTGCAGTATAGGGTGCCGTTAACCCCCAGTTCGGCACATGAGGGACCTTTGTAGTGGGTCACTTGGGAAACAGAAAGACAGTGCAGCGCTTAAGATATAATTTTTGGCAGGTGGCCAAGTATGCCGGGACAAGTTGCTGCTGACATCAAGAGCTGTCCACACGTGTCAGATAGTGGGCAAAGCCCTAATCAAGTTCTTCCTGTGGCCCCTTTGATTGTTCACTGCAGTTGAACCTCTGTTTACCCAGGGTAATCATTGATCATCGTGGGTCCTTTACCTCCTACTTCTGCTGGAAACAAGTGTTGTTTAACCATAATGGATGTTACAACGCATGATACCCAGAGGGCTATACCAATCAGAAGCATGCAGGCAGAAGTCAGTAGTCAAACAGCTTATCCTGTTCTTTACTCATTTTGGCCTGCCCAAGGAGTTGTGATCAGACCGTGGAGTGGTCACATCTAATTTGTTTAAACTGACAATGACAGAGTTGGGCATCAAACACGCATATTGTCCAGTGCCTGCCATCCGCAGTCACAAGGTGCCCTGGAGAGGCATCATGAGACCTTAAAGACCATGCTGCACAGCTTCTGCTGGAACAGTGGGAGGGATTTGGGACCTAGCCGGGTACCCTTTTGTTTATGTTTGCAGTGAGAGAGGTACCAACTGAGTCGTTGGGGTTTTCACCCAATGAGTTAGTGTTTGGGCACAGAGTTCGTGGTCCCTTGGATGTGGTGCGTGAGGCCTGGAGTAACAGCAAATCTGGCAACCAGAATTCCCTGCTTGACTATGTCTGCAGCACTCGGGAGAGACTGCATTGCGCTTTAGAGCTTGCCCGTGACAATCTAATCGAGGCTCAAGCGAAAATGAAGAATCATTACGATAAGAAGGTCAAGAAGTCGTGAGTTTAAGCAAGGAGATGAAGTTTTGGCACTGCTGCCCAACCAAGGAAAACCTCTGACGGCTAGATTCAGTGGTCCTTATATTGTGAAGAAGAGAGTTGGGGAACTTGACTATCTAATTGTTACCCCAGATAGGCGGAAGAGTACTCAGTTGTGCCACATTAATATATTTGAGGCATACTACCGCTTAGTTGATTCTCATTGTGGCAGTGACTGCTGAAGATCTTCTCACCAGGATGTGAAGGACAGGGAAGGGAGGACGTGGCATCAAAGGAACGTGCTGTGGAGGGAGCTGTTGGTGCTGGTGATGTAGGTAGTGGACCAGGGTTACAGCCACAGTCCCTGGAAGGTGACTTTGGAGTGGACGTTGAGGGAACCAGGGATAAGAGCGCTCCTGTAGTCTTGGCGGTTGGTAGTGAGTTGGAGGAGCAGGAGGAAGTGCTTAGTCGTGGTGAGATGTTTCTGCTGACCTATGGGAGGGCAATGGTTATGCAGCTCTGGTGGAGAAAGTAGAGCGACAGGCTGATCCAGTAAAACGAGAAGAGCTGTGCAACAGATTATGGAAACATCCGAAAGTTTTTGGAGATTCACCAGGATTGACAACTTGGGCTACTCATGACATTGACGTTAGGGATAGTAGGCTTGTAAAATTAGCTCCTTACCACTATCAACCCTATCAGACAGAAAGCTGTCGATAATGAGATCAAGTATATGTTGGACCATGGATTGATCAAGAGGAGTTTCAGTGAGTGAAGTTCACCAGTTACCTTGCAGCCGAAGCCAGATGGGAAGGTTGAGTTGTGTGTGGACTTCCGGAGAGGTTCACTCACTGTCTACAGGGCCGATGCTTATCCCTTTGCCTCGGGTCGGAGTATTCCGTGGACAAGGTGCGATATGCCGCTTATATCGTAAAGCTGACTTAGTAAAAGGATACTGGCAGGTCCCAGCTGAACGAACGGGCTAAAAACAAGTGACTAGCTTTGTTGTCAGTGGTGCAGTATATCAGTGCCAGGTGATACCTTATGGATTGAAGAATGCTCCAGCCACTTTCCAGAGGCTTATGGATAAAGTGGTGGATGGCATACACCAATTGTGTCGTTTACATCGATGATGTCATTGTGTATGACACCAAGTGGGAGGAGCACCTTGATCATGTGGAAATGCTCATTAAGCGGTTGGAGGAAGCTGGCTTAGTAGTCAACTTAGACCAGAGTCACAGTTCGTACGTGCTAAGGTCCAGTACCTTGGATTTATTTGTGGGACATGGGCAAGTGGCTCCACCTCGGGCTAAAGTGGATGCCATTTCCAACTTTACATGACACCCCGGTGTCGCTGTGCCCTCCAGTGATTTTTGGGCACTTGGTCGGCTATTACCGAAGATTCATTGGGAATTACTCCACAGTGCTTGCCCCTCTTACTGACTTATTGCGCAAGGATAAGAAGTGGCAGTGGACAGCCGAGTGTGAGCAAGCTTTTACTGCAGTTTAGTCTCTGCTGTGCCACCACCCTATATTAGTGCACTAGATTTAGAATAGACCTTTATTGCTGGCAGTTGATGCTAGCCGAGTAGGGGTAGGAGCAGCAATTGATGCAACCGGAGTGAGGGCCAGAGTTGAACATCCCCTTATTATCCATACTTCTCAAAGAGCCCCAATAAAGGCCAGAAGAACTATTCTGTCATAGAGCAGGAGTTATTAGCGATTATCCTGGCCCTGCAACACTTTCCTATCTACCTGCCCCCTTTTGGCCTTGTGATCAAGATTTATTCAGACCATCATCCCATGCAGTTTTTGAACAAGTTTAAATTTAAGAACCAGCGTTTGACCCGCTGGAGTTTG
>NC_136988.1:3487500-3635000 GCF_032717465.1 Coenobita brevimanus | reverse complement strand
TCTGGCTGGCTCTGCATATCGATCAAGTCGACCTACAAACAGACAGAATCGGACCCATTTTAGGGAAACTTTCAGGTCCTTTAGGGCAATTCGTAATTAACTTCAAACTCTTTTACATTGGTATGATGTGCGGAAATACAACATTATTCTTTCCTAACAAATACGGCCTTAACCAGTGCTTGTTTACTAACCTCAGCTCGTGAGTTCATGCTGTTTGAGACAATTGGCTTGACAATCACAGACTTGCGTACAGTGTTTTTTTTCCAGCTGACACTCCTCACACAACTGTAAATACAACTGTATTTGGGATCTTGAAATATTGGCATGTTTTTCACTTGTTTCCTTAAACACAACAGTTCTACCTCCATGCCCACTTGCACGATGAACAGCATCGATCACATCGAACACATCTTCAGTGCATACGAATCTAAGCTGAGTTCCCATTTTCTGCAGTTTCTGAACGGTGATACTTTCAACTGTGACCTCAAGAATTTCATATTTTCATAACAACCGATAGTCCTACTGCATCTTTTTCATGTTAGGATGTTTAAGTTCATTCAAACGAATCAGAATTTGTTCGTACTCATTTCTTGACAACAAACTCGAAGTATTTAATGCTTTGTTTTCCTCAGCCGTTACTAGCTTTGTATAAAAAAGACTTCTTTTATATTCCATTGTACATAATTTTCAGAGTATAATAGAATACACACAAAGTAATAGGGTGTAGCACCCTAGTTTGCAGAGAAAACTTGTCCTCGGAGAGCATCTTCATCTTGTGCCTGACTGATAACGGCTGGTTATCCCATTACTATATCCGACGCACACACAAACACACACACACACTCGTTTACTCGCCTTCTTTTTCAACTGGCTTCTTGCTGTTTGGACATTTGCAAACTGATAGCAACGATAATACTGGTGATTTTGTAAAACAGGCCAAGTGCTTTGGTCCCTCCCCTTGCAAAATGCCCAGTTATTTTGGTCATTTGCAAATTGACCACGGATTTGGTCTTTTTGCATAATAGAGGCCGGGACATTTTGCAAAATGACCAATTTCGCAAAATGACCGTAACATATATATATATATATATATATATATATATATATATATATATATATATATATATATATATATATATATATATATATATATATATATATATATATATATATATATATATATATATATATATATATATATATATATATATATATATATATATCCTTTGTGGTAAAGTGTGCTTTTGCATATACTGAAGAACGAGGGTTCGCTCGCCACCAGGGTAATAAACTCTGGGAGCGTTCTTGTGGCCACGTATATACTGCATTGGCTGCCATAAGGGGTGCTGTGGTTGAACCAGTGTCGCATGCTATAAAGTACGCTTGTACCCAGCCAGCTTGCGCTGGCCTATTACACTTGATTCACAGACTACACACCCATCCAATGCCACTCCAGCACTACAATTCCACTTACAAGCACTTCTCACCCTAAATACAAACTCTACCAAACAGCTTAAGCCACTTTGTAGAGACACATCGGCTGTATCGTCCCCGCTTCGGTCGGGATAGGCCAGCCCTGCAGTGGACACTCAAAAGGCTGATAAGAATATATATATATATATATATATATAGCCTTTGTGGTACAGCGGTAACGTGTGCATTTTTGTACACTAAAGAATGAGGGTTCGTGCCCCACCAGGGTTATAAACTTTGGGAACGTTCTTCTGGTCACGTACTGCATTGACGGACATCAGGGGTGCTGTGGTTGAACAAATGTCGCATACTATAAAGTATGCTTGCATCCAGTCGGCTTCCATGGGCCGATTACACTTGGTTCACAGACTACACACACATCCAAAGCCATTCCAACACTACAATACACTTACAAGCACTTCTCACTCTACATACAATCTCCACCAGACAGCCTAAGCCACTTGGTAGAGATACATTGGCTGTATCGTCCTCATATATATATATATATATATATATATATATATATATATATATATATATATATATATATATATATATATATATATACATATACACAGAGACTGACTAATTGACCGATTGATACAGAACTTGCTATAGATATATAAACTCGATTTGGAAGCAAGCTATATAATCCGTGTATGTCTTTGCAATGTAATTTCTGTTGATATCTCCGTGCTTTCTTGGGTTCGTTTAGTTCCTTAAACACATATCTAACACTAGCAACCGTGGCCTCATAAACAAACTGTTAAACTCATGATCGCCTAATTCACCAAAGAATTCAATATTATTTTCTCTTTTTCCTTGAGGATTCAGTATTTATACGTTAATTGTTTCTGTAACTTTCTTGTTTCTCTTTAACAGTTGCAGGTCAATCCCTTCCGAGCTGCAGGCCGCAAGAGTGCGCTTCTACATACAGCTTGTTTTAACGATTTTTAACTATTATTAACAGTTGTCTGAGAAGGTTAAACTGTAACTCATGAAGCGTCACGCAAGTATAGCTTCAGTACAGATGAAGTTTATCACGGTTCTTCTAACACTCCTATCACAAATTCGTCTCTCCGTGGGTGCATCTGTATACAGTACACGTTGTGAAAAATATATTTGTTTGTTCGTCTCCCCGTGGGCGCATCTGTATGCAGTACATATTATGCAAAATATGTATGTAAGCTTATGTTGTTCTTTCAGTGTACTGATAATGTACTGTACGTCATTACACACACACACATAATAAATTTGCATTCATGAACACCTGTCTTCATATGTCATACTAATTAAGTATATACAACACATAATGTAGTACCTCATGGTTTATTATACAGGCGTGACAAACAAGAGAGCAAGGGCCTTCAGTAGTTGCTGGCTCACCGGCTCCAGAACACTAATTTCGTTTCTGGGTAGTGTTTTGAAAGATAGACCGATAAACACTTGAGACGAGGCCACAGATTGTGACCTCAGGGGGGAAGTCGCCACTAGATGACCTAAGCCGACACATACACGCATGGCTTGAGCATTTAGAAACGAAAAGAAGCGACAGCTAAAAATAATATTTATCTTTTCTTTGGGATGATTTGACTTCAATACTAAGAGTTTCTTAACCGATGAGAAGAAATAGAATCAGTGTAGGAGCATACTACATATTTGAACGATAAAATAATAGACTGGTCAACAAGGAACAAGTTAGTATTTTCTTAAAAAGAAAAAAAAGAAAAAAAGATAAGCAGTATAACGAGAGATAGTCTACATTTGTTAATGACAAAATTATCAGCAACTTTAGACTTTTGGAAGCATCCTATCCTGTGTCCCGAATTAAATTGTTCAGTATAGTATAACGCTTTTAAAAATCATGTAGGATACCATACGATATCAGATCAAGAGTGCCCGCAAAAGATGTCTTCATAATTCCACTGCAACCATTCATTCCACAGTCCAAATCTCCTCAGCTTCTATTTCTGGTTTCGTTCATTCCACTTATATTTTTTTTCCCCACAGAGTTTATTCTCTTCACGTAACGAATAGTTTCAGGCCGTCTTAGCGTCTCAAAGGTGCTGTTCCTGCGGCTGATGTGTGTGTGTGTGTTCTTACCTTACCTAATTGTATCTTTACAGGAATGAGTCAAGCTCGTACTGTCCCGTGTCTTAAACCATATTTATCGTACATATCCTTAAAATTGTGAATTGTTTTGGCACACACTATTTCATTCGGTAGTGCATTCCACTGATCAATTGCTCTATTTGGGAAACTAAATTTCCTTACCTCTTTATCACCTCTCTTCTTATGCAGTTTTTTGCAGTGTCCTCTTGTTGATGCTTCCCCATAGGTTAAGTAATCATTTATGTCTATTTTCTCCTTCCCTGATATGCATTTATATAGCATAATCACGTCATCTCTTTTCCTTCTCTCCTGTAGTGTTGGTAGATTCAGTTTATTTAGTCTCTCTTCGTAGCTTACATTCTTTAAGCTTAGTACCCATCTTGTAGCGGCCCTTTGAACTTTTTCAATCTTGTCTATGTGTTTTTTGAGATGATGACTCCAGACTACTGATGCATACTCCAGGGTTGGTCTGATGAATGATGTTATTATCCTTCTTAGCATGTCTTCATTTATGTATGTGAATGCTATTCTCATATTTGCAAGCAGTGTATACATGTTCCGTATCTTTTCACTGTTGTGGTCAGCCGGAGATAGTCTGTTATTGATAATCACACCAAGGTCCTTCTCTCTTTCTGATGTGTGTAGGGTTTAATTTCCTAACGTATAACCCCAATCAGGTCTTATTTAACTTTTACCAAACTTGATTACATGACACTTGTCCACAATGAATTCCATTTGCCATGTATCACTCCATTCATGAAGTTTATTTAATTCTTCTTGTAAGTCTTTACAAGAGTCTGTGTTAGAAATTCTCCTTTGTATTTTTGCATCATCTGCAAACATATTTAGATAGCTTTCATTTCCAGTGTTACTGTGTGTATCATTTATATACACTAAAAACATGATTGGTGCCAGCACCGAGCCCTGTGGTTCTCCACTAGTCACTTCTTTCCGTGATGAGTAGTTTCCCCTTCGTACTGTTCTCATTTCTCTACTTATGAGAAAATCTTGCACCCAACAATACAGTGTGCCTCGAATTCCTCCTTGATGGTACAGTTTCGATAAGAGTCATTGGTATGGTACTGTGTCAAATGTTTTCTTGAAATCTAAATAGATACTGTCAGCCCATCCTTCTCTTTCCTGTAATGTGTCTGTTACTCTGTCATAGTAGCTCAACAGATTAGTAACACATGATTTTCCTTTTCTGAAACCAAACTGTCTTTCTGTTATCATATTGTGTTCTTCTAGATGATTTACCTAAGCTTTTCTTATAAGCTTTTCTAACACCTTGCTTACAACACTGGTTAGTGATACTGGTCGGTAGTTGAGTGGATTTTGTCTGTTCCCTTTCATGAATAAGGGAACAATGTTTGCTTTCTTCCAAATATCAGGTAGTTTACCTTGACTCAAGGATTTTTTGAAAATTAAAAATAATGGTTTACTCAACTCCTTTGCACATTCACGTAGTACCCAACATGAAATTTCATCAGGACCATTTGCATTTCCTTTGTCTAATTTACTTAGCTCCTCCGGTATTACTTTTTCTGATGTTTGTATATCTGGTAGTATATGTGGGCATGCATGTTCCACATAATCTCAAAAATTTTCTTTCCTCCATAAAAACTGATTGGAATTTCTTATTTAGTGCCTCACAAATATCCTTCTCTTGTGTACAGGTGATTCCCTCGTCCGTAATGGATTGTATTTTATCTTTTACTTTGGTTTTGCTTCTGATGTAGCTGTAAAATAGCTTTGGTTGATCACTACTTTTATTTATGATATCCTCCTCAAACTGTTTTTGGGCTTCCCTCCTTATTCTTGTATAATCGTTTCTTGCCTGTTTGTAATTATTATATGCCCTTTCACTATTGTGTCTTCTGTATCTATTCCACAACAAATCTTTTTTTTTTTTTTTTTTTGACATTCTGTATTGAACTATTTCTTTATTTTCTTTTCTGCTTCTTTGTGCTGTGGGATGTACTTCTGGACTCCTATTTCATAAAGTTCACAGAAATTTTTATATATAGCATTTAAATCTTGTCCTCTAAGCTCCTCTCCCCAATCAATTTCTAAGAATTACTTCTTTAGGTCATGATAGTTTCCCTTTTTATAGTTTAGGCTCTTTTTGTAACTTTCATTGCTGTTAACTGTGTCATATGCTATCCTGAAGTTGCAGTTTAGTACTGCATGGTCGCTTTTGCCGAATGGAGGGTGGTATATTAAATTGTCAATATCGTTTTCTTGCCTAGTAAATATGAGATCTAGCATTGAGGGTACATCGAGTCCTCTTTTTCTGGTGCTTTCCCTTACATGTTGCGTTAGGGAAAACTCTTGCACGAGATCCAGAAGCTTTTGGTCCCAACAGCTTTCTTGGCTAGTTATATCTAGTGTATTCCAATTTATATTTGTATTAAATTCTCCAGTTAGTATAATTCTTTCCGATTTCTCTTCCATTTTATGTAGTAATGCTCTTAAACTCTGAATTGTATTCTCTCCCAGGTCCTCATATTCGTCTCTTTCCCATGTGTTTGATCTGGGTGGCATGTACAAATTGGCTACAGTTACTTTCCTTTCAGATGTATTGATCTCTACTGCAATCATTTCTACTTGTGAGGGTTTATCTACAGTAGTTCTATTTCTTTGACTTTTAGATTATTCTTAGTTAATATTATAATTCCTCCTCCTTTTTTTAAGTTCCTGTCTCTTCTCCATATATTATATTCCTCTAAGTTTAGGATGTCATTTGACATCCTTGGTGTTATGTTTGTTTCAGTTAGGCATTTTATATGTGGTTCACTTTCTCTGACATAATCATTCATTTCTAATAATTTAGATACCATTCCATCCACATTTGAGTACATGAACTTAATCATCATGTTTATATACTTGTCATGACATGGTTCTACTACCTTACTCGTTTTTATTCCCTCCTATTTATGTACCACTTTCGTACCTGCAATCCCATTACTTTGTAAAAAAAATGTATTCTTCTCCTCCTCTGATCTTCCCTCATTTTTTGTTTTTGCTTCCTTCCTCTTCTCTTTCAGTAATTCCAGTTCTTCTTGTGTCAGGCATCTTTTTATCCATACATTTTTGAACTCCTCTTTTTCCATAAGATTCTTTGCATTTTTTAGTATCTCCTCCACTGTGTTTACACTCTGGAAGGTTACCTTTAGGGGTCTTGACTTGCTTCTCTCGTATTTCCCTAACCTTTTGTGTTCTTCTATGTCTTTACTACAGATTTCCTCTGATACTTCTTTCAATATGCTCATTACATTTGCCATCTCCTTTTTGTCTCTTGAGATCTTGTTTTTTACTTCTTCCTCTTCTATACCAGTGATTACTATAGATTTGTTAATATCTGCTGAATCTCTGACTAACTGAGGATTGTTTTGGATTATTCTTTTCAATTCCTTTTTAATGCTTTTTCTTCCACCCTTGTTTTAAGTCATTCTTTACTTTCACCATTCCAGCATAAGTGGTTTCCACATCATTTTTGTAGCTTTGCACAGCTTCATTCACCTGTGTTATCTTCTCCTCAATATCACTGCTCTGGTCTATCAGACTGCTTACTTGCCTGATTGTCTCTGTATCATTATTGAACTCTTCCATAATACTCTTGTGGTTGACTACTGTACTTGGCATTTCACTAATTTTTCTCCTAAGGGAACCCACTTCTACTGTCAGCTCATCTATGGTTGTGTCTTTCTTGTTGACTTCCTTTCCTAATTTTTATATTTCTTCCTTTTGCAAGTGTCTGTTTCTTAATTTCATCAATCTCATTTTGAAAAGCCATCTCTAGTCTGTGTACTCGCTCCACCAGTTTATTGTGAGTCTTCATTTCAACCAGTTCTTGGTAGAAATCATCGTCTGGCTTTCTACCTTTATCTCTTTCCTTTTCCAAATTTGCTTTACTGAAGTATGTGGTCATTTTGTTGTACTAAAAGCATATATAGTACTTACATTCCCGGGGGCAGTTGTAGGCTAAACAAACGATCAGCTGATTGTGCTCATTCTTGTGCTACTTTGTTTTCTTTTCTGTTTGAACAAGTCTTGCTTAAAACTTTTTTTTTTTTATATTAGAACACCATTTAGTCTAACCTGGTACAGAGCTTGACTCATAAAAAGATACTAATTTAGGTAATGCCACTGGTCAAGTTGGCCGTGTATGGAGTGGTGGCGGCGTGCGTCTGGTCTTCTCGGTGCCTCGTGTGTGTGTGTGTGTGTGTGTACTTGCAAGGATACCTGGCAATGCCTGAGTAATATCTTATGATTGTGCATACCGACATTGCCTGGGGCCCTGGATGGTCACTTCCCATGTGGGGGAAGACCTCCGGGGCCCTATTTTGCCCACACAACCTATGTTCCTCCTAAGGCTCATTTCCCCAAGAATATATTTCTGATGGACCTTTTCCTACAATGGACCTATTTACTCACTGTCCATCCACTCTGTTCACCCACCCACTCACCCATCCATGCTGCCCACCCAGTCACCCATCCATGCTGCCCCACCACATTTACCCGAATCTATCCACCCACTCGACCCACCTGCTGCTCCACATACGCTCATCAACACAACCCTGCCCAATCACCCACCCACACACACACTGCCGACCCCACAAATCTGTCCACCCATCCAACCTTCTTGCAGCTAATAGTGATATAGTAGTAAACTTGATTATTTCCAATTAGTTCTAATCTTGGCCATCAGGGACAGCAATTGGGCAACTGTAATGCACATATTTAAATACGTCCAAAAAATTTACACTTGTTAGAGCTATTCAGAGAGTTCTATATGCATACTCCTCGATTTCCATAAAGGACAAATAAATATTCTTATTTATAATACTTTTTGCCATTCTGTCTCCAAGAAAATAAATGCATCCTTGTATAATATATGTTTTAAGCACCTGCAGATAAAAAAAAATAAAAACAGCATATAACTTAATCACAACTATTTTTATTATTATTATTTTAAATGCACATCAGTGACTGAACCCAAATGTCGGTTGCAAGTCAGCAGTGAAACACAAGTACCCTAGCTAGATTTCTTTTTTTTTTTTTTTTTTTTTTTTTTCTACTGTACCCGACCAACCAGCTCATGAACCCGCAGCTTTGTGCAAGCCAGTGCACAAGTAGGTCGTATTGCATAGGTAAATTATTCCTGAATTTTGTTTTCATGGTAAGTAATGCAGAGAATCAACCTCTGCACAGGTAGTCTGAAGCAAAAGGTTAAAAAAAAAAAAAATGCCAGATCATATAGTTCTGAATGTGAATCCATTATAGAACAAAAGAAAATGGAATGAGGTTGTCTGCAAGAAATTCTCGGTTGTTGATTCATGGATAAGATCAGTGAACTCCTCTCGAGCGTTATTTGGTACTTAGCTTGACATAAGGATTTCTTACAAATTCTACATATTTCAGACTTAAATCCGGAAATAACGTCGTATTTTATCTCCTGTCTGAGGCAGATGATCCATGACCTTGCAGAAAACCTCAGGAAGCTGTCCATTGCCAAGAACTTCATTCAGAGATGGAAGTATCACCAAATTTACTGAACTCTCTCTTCTTGTAGAAGCTGAACTTAAGCAAAAGTGCATGTAGGATATGCGTAATGGTGCCAGCAATCTGTTGAGGTCATTTATTAGTTCTGAGTAAGACTTTTCCCTTCATTCATTTGCAACGTAAATTAGGCACAATAATATTTGTACTTACTTTAATATTAAGTCGCTATGAATCTGATGGGTGTGGGATTGGATCTGAACTGTCCAACAACTTAACCCAACTGCCTGCGAACACTGACGTCACTGTTCTTCTGCTATGACGTCACCCTACGCCTTCTCCTCAACCTGAGGCGTTCCGATGATGTATGGATATGTTGCCACGTTTTGTCACAGTGACACCCAACAATGTATCCATACATTTTGCAATTGCGAGGTCCGTCATTTGAAAATTTTTCAAGATTCACGGGTGATTTTTGGTAGGCGTATGTGGGAGACCTTCCTCTACCCAGTGTAGGCGGGGATAATGCCTGGCCCCACCTGACCCCCCTCCCCCCCCGCACGCCATTTTCTCGGCAACTCACCTGTTAGCAGTGACCTGGCCAGTAAAGCCATGTCACACCACGGTCTCTCCAATGACGAAATTCAAAGCGAAAACGATTCCCGAGGTGGAGGACAAAGGAAGAAACAAGCCAGAGGAAGAAACAAGCAGAAGTGATGAGGCGGTAACGTCGTAAAGGAAGGTGCCATATGCTGATGTGTTTGGTGAGTGAACAATGCATATATTGCCTATGTTATTGTCTGAACTCTTGTACTACATATAAAATTGTACCAAATAAATAAATATCTAACCAGTTATGAATTGTATGGAATAGTTACCCCTCCCATAGAAAGCGTTTTCTCTTGAACCTGGCCTGAGAGAATACGGTAACAAGGTAAAGGTACTGTTACCTGTACGGTATTTCTAAACTCAAATGAGCTCTTTCTCTCTGAATTTTCGATGTTTTCTCTGAAAAAGCAGAGATTTTAGCCAAGAAAAAAAAACTTTTCGAAAATCTGATGGGATTGGAAGGGGGGGGGTCATTGGTGAAAAATTTGCTGGGATGTGGCGGGTTAATCTCCCAAAATCCCCGAAAAACGGAATTATAAAAAGCTGGTGAGTACACGAGGACATTCGTTTGCAATAACTTCCTCTCATATTAAATTCATATTGCCAAATTAACTAGGGAAAAGATTAGTAAACACATTTTTCCCTCCTTCAGCCTCGCAGAGAGCGTCTCGCTCATTATATTTCAGTGACTCTAAGATGGGCAGAAGTTTCCCTCTTGCACTCATCTTCCCCATGGATTCGTAGGTTATTTTACCCTTCTGAAGAGGGCACAGGTGCTGGGAAAGAATTGCCTGGGGATGAGACTGCCATGACCGCAACAGAGACCCTAGGAGATGTTACGGTGATCATCATATCCTATTGTTACCTCGTCACACCTACCTCTGAGCCCTACCTCATACATCCCACTCACCAGTGTCCTGAGTATTCTTAGTACTTTCTAGTAGTGGTAGTCCTAAGTATGCAAGATAATGTGTGAACTTGTTTATAATGTTAAGACCTAGACTTTAATAAGATACAATAGGGGTAGTCAGCAGTTCTGTTACCCTATTCTCAATGCATGTAATAACGGGAGTTAAGGGGACATACTGTGCTCTTTTATCTGGTACACTGGTGGGAATCATCACGAACACAAATGCTTCCTTACCCCAATTGCATATGAAGTCACTGTGGGTTACCAAGTGTGAATATCTTTCTTGTAGTTTCAAGTCGTGCTGATTGAAGATGTCCAATATATTTATATGATAAGCAAGACAAAGCTCAAAGTGTTCCATATTCAACATCTCCAATGACTAGGAATTTTGTCATGCATCGATAAACATTTATATTTTGTCCTGAAGAATGAAGAAACGGACCAAGAATTTTCCAGCAGGCAACCACCTGACAGGTATGCAAAAAAAAAAAAAAAGAAAAAAAAAAAGATAAAAGAGAAGAAAAAAGGATTTTTTTTTTCTAATCCATGTAATGACAGATTCTGGAACACTCTCGGTGTTCCGTGGAGAGGTTTTTACACAGTCAGCAATCATTGCACCTGTACAGACTGTGAGTAGCCATGAAGAATGCGATTTCGAAGACATAGTCTCTAGGTGAATGAAGCTATGATCACCTACTACACTAAGTGCTTGAACTTTAACTTTAGTAAGGAAATTTGACATCGACCTAAGCATGGCTGAAGCTCTGTCAGTAGTTACTGCAATAACATCATGCCAACATAAACCAGTTTTCGAAGAACAAGGACATAGTATCCATCGCATCCGGGGCCTTGCCTGAAGTTTCAAGATTTTGTTAACAAATTCTTCCTTGATGCTACCACGGAACAGGTAGCGACAGTAAACCAACTACTGAAAGCTCAGTGAAATATCAGTGGAATTCATCCACTGGTAGGGTGAAAAGGGGGAATGTTTTTATCTCCTGAATAATTTTTATCTTTCACATTAGCCGAGATATCACTAACTCCTCGCTTGTGTGCATTAATCGAATCAGGTACCCCATTTCGTTGCTGTGTTGCTTGCGCTCCAAGAACCAATCAAACCACTTCTTTTGCATAATGTAGGATCAGCTCATCGGCAACTGTGCGAGGCTTTTTCTGCCGTGCAGTAACTTAAGCAAATCTTTATGATGCTTACTGAAAGCTCCCTTTCTTCTAGTGAGCGTTTCCACTTGCATCAAGTTTTTGCTTCTTCAGATCTTCATATTTCCTTTGGAAGAAATCCTTTCCCCATTTAGTAAACTCTGGGTGGCCATTAGGTAGGTTACATTAATTTTGAAGGCCTCAAGGAATCCTTTCCGAAAACATACAACACACTGTGAAATATAAAAACAGTTTATCTGAACAGAGGAAAGCCCTCACTGAAGGTAATCTTCCAGATGAATTCTACTCATACTTGACATTGTAGGTTACCTGTCGATGAAAACGAGTCACAGAAAATTAACCTTCCAGGTACATATTTTGAAATTTTGCATGGAGCACAATACTATAGCAAAATTGTATCATATTTAGGCAAAAAAAAAAAAAAAAAAAATCACATAAGAGAACTTTGTCCTCTAAATGACAAACAATAAAAAACTGTCTCATTAGCAGATTAGCTGCTTACATCAAACGCACTCTTTCTTCAGATTATTTGCATAAATCATTATGAGCAAAGTACTGTAAAAGAAGAGAGGAAATTAGAATGGGGTAAAGTTCACCTCTTGAATTAGATGTCAAATAACCGACGAAATAAACCTGTTTTATCAAAGCCTTTTATTCCAAATTCATTTGCAAGTACCTCTTTTCATCATAGAAAATTATATAAAATAATGAGCACCACTGAAGCGAAATACTACAAGTACATCAGTAACATTATGCACATGTTATTCGGTTACAGTGTAAATAACGCAGCAACCCTCCTCTGTGTGTGTGTGTGTGTGTGTGTGTGTGTGTGTGTGTGCGCCCGAGGCACTGTCCTGAGCTTTTACTGGCTCAAGCCTCTCCCCTCTCAACAAAGACCGACTTTGTGTTTTTCTGGATGTACCCACCCGTCCACCTCGCTCTGTGACGGGTTAGGATACATCGATAAAGCCTCTCCCCTCTCAACAAAGACCGACTCTGTGTTTTTCTGTATGTACCCACCCGTCTACCTCGCTCTGTGACGGGATAGGATACATCGATAAAACAGTGATATGGGTAAATTTTAATGATATTTTTTATATCATTAAAATAAAAAAGGAAAAAATAAGGGGGGGGGGGATTCCCGTGGACCCCTTGGAAATCGACCATGAGCGCCTGGCTGATAACCATTGATATACTTTCTTACAGTTTATTAAAGAGTCTCGAGATTAGACTAGTCAGGTATATACCGTAACTGCGGAGAGATGAATATAGTACTTCTCGATCATAATTGTATTGATAAATGAATTAATTCTTTTTTAGTCCAGGTTTCCATAGTGTTGTAGTACAGATTTCCTTATACTGTACCTCCCGTGCAATAATGTCCATGTATATTTCTCTGAATGGATGGTGTTTCTTCCCATTTTTTTATGACCAGTTTTGGTGGGAGGGAGGACTGGTGGGTAAGAGAGACCCCTCGTCCATGCTGTCCTTGTCTAATTGTTGAGATGATTCATAGCCTTAGATAGGTTACTGTAGGTCATATGGGCTACTGCAGTTATCCCCTTTGTTTATGTTCATATTTCCTCTAACTTTTTTTTGCTACACTCCTCCTACAGTGCTACCATACACCAGCAAGAACCCTCGCAGCATCTTATCCACTCGAACCCAGTACTCCATAACCAAAATGTTGCTTCTCATCTCAACTGTCTTCATCATCCTCAACTTGCCAAGGTGAGAAAGAGAGAGAGAGAGAGAGAGAGAGAGAATCTACACATTATTTGTTAATGATTGGTTAACTTCTACGTTAAGGCGTTCTGACTCATTTCTACCTTCAGCAAAGAGTCGTATGTAAACAGCCTTCAACAACCACATCAGTCATCAATGTTCCAGTATCCACAAAATATTTCCTAACATTCACAATCTTCCCCTTCTACCTACAGTTAAATTCCTATATCTACACAGCTTTCCATAATCATGTCAGTCTTCTCCCAAGCTTCCAGTAGCACATCAGAAGTATAGAATCCACAAGAGTTTTCCATAACGTTCCCAATCCTCCCACTCGCCATCCATTAATCTCTACTCATATTCTTCCAACACCAAAGATTCTGCATTGTTACAATGTTTCATAACCTCATCAGCCTCCTCACCAGCTTACTCCATCTAAGTACCAATATTGGAAATGCATTCAAGAAAATTTTCCTAATTTTCCTTCCTTACCTCCAGCAACATTCACGTACCTTCAGTTTTCCATAACTATTCCGTCTTCGCACAAGCTTTCTCAGCTTTCATTGAGAAAGCCAATATACGTCAAGTATTTCAAAACAGTTCCAATCCTATTTTTATATCTCTAGAATAAGTCTTATATATGCACATACCAGTCCACCGCTTCCCCTAAGTCTTCGAAACATTGATGTTCGCTAAGCATTTTCCAACATTCACCTCTGTTCCAACTCCTCATCCACATTTCTCAGTTTCCCATTAATACTCGACCTTCAGATAATGTCTTATATTTGTAAGGCTTTCCTCTTTAACATCAGTTTCCCTCCGAGTGTCCTCAACTTCCACAAAAACATTATAAAACTTTAAATCCATCCCAAATTTATCTCCAGCAATAATTCAGCATCTACTCAGCTTTTCATAACCCTTCCAGTCCCCTCAGTCTTTCCACACTAATTCCAGCTAAATATCTACATCTACTCAGATCGTCATTAAAATTTCTAGCCGTTTCAACCCCTCCTTCCACCCACAACATAATTCCCATTTCACCATAGCTTTCCGTATTATTGCAGTTATCCAATTGCTTCCTCCAGCTACTATTGTCACTTTACTTTATTTTTGTCTAACTTCAGCTACAGTTTTATCCTCTATCTCATACTTCTTAATTTCCCTCTAAAGTCTATGTACAGTAATTACAGCAACCCATATCATTCCTAGTCCCCTGTAAAGTCTTCCTCAACGTATTTTTTTTTTTAGCCTTATCTTTATTTAGAGTAGCTGAAACATAATTTGTTTTTTCTTATAATCTTCAGCTAGTTTCATGAAAATACCGATGACTACACAATTTCCATAATTGTTACCGTCTTGCCCCACCTGCTTAAGGTGCCCCGTTTGTCATTTATCATATATTCTTTCACCTTTGTCACCTTTGGAAACGTTATCCAGTTTTCTGCTACCTCCTCTTACTGATATCGCAAAACATTCCTTACATAGTCTATTCCAACTCCTACTGTAACACCAAACTTCTAGTCTTCTGTTGCGTTCCACTAAAACCTTGCAATGTATTTTATCAAGTCTCCATTCCCCCCGTCCCCCCCACCCCCAGTCTTCTACCATTTCCTACTGATAACCCAAATTATTTCATTTCCAATCTTCTGCAATCTTCTGCCTAAAATTTAAATTGTTCCTTATCCCACATACAGTCACGTCATTCGTGTGCACGCGTTCGTGAGCAGCCTTTGGGGTGATGCAGAGGAGGGTGACGAGGTGACCATGTGGAATCTACAGCAGTTGTTCATGCAACTGCAGTACACACACTTCAGTATCAACTTTGTTTTCTACTCCACCTGTGGTGCCACATTCAGGAAGTGTCTCTTTCAGCTCCTACCCACCAGACTGCGCACGCGATGTTGTAGTCGCGCAACCAACTCGCACAGATATCAGTAGTGCACTGTAAACCTTGTATATATATATATATATATATATATATATATATATATATATATATATATATATATATATATGGCTGAAAAAAAGTGGAAGAAACAAAGGACAAGAGCCAGCAAATACTTCCCTTTCAAAGAAAGTTAAAAAAAAAAATCAATATCCATGAATTCGAAGTCCTTTGATGCCTGTACGTTGTGTTTCAGACTGATATTGCTATAGACAATAGACATGTTGGAAAGATAAGCTGAAGAAGAAACTGCTAGCAATGACAGCCTTACAAAAGCACGACTCCATCCCTTGTGTTACGGGATCGTCTCTTATGATCAACACAGCCTTGTGTTTTCCGTGTGCATCAACAAGTGGAATTACTGCATGTGAATCATATCTCACTGCGTAATATTGTTACCTACTGTATATCTTGACACTGAGGAATCTCGTATTGGCAATAACAAAGGTGATTTATGACGTGTTGGTAGACTTAAGAATGCGTTACTTAGTTCAAACAAAATAATTCTAGTGGTCTGTCCATGATTTACCAGAATTGGAACCTTCAATTAGACTTCAGTAACGGAACTGCCAGCTTGGCACCACCTCTTCGGTGTATAATATATATTAGTACAATATTTATCAACAACAGATGGAACTTAGGTTCATAACGAAAAATATTATACGAAATTTTTTTGGAGAGAGAGAGAGAGAGAGAGAGAGAGAAAAGGATCCTTATATAACATTCCACGTCTCAGTGAAATGTTAAAATAAAGTAATAAAAATAAAAAACAGGTTTGTATGTTCAATGTTGTACCTGTCAGTGTTGTAAATATAAAGACTATCCTGGTGGGATTAGTAAATTCCCTGGCACGTTTTCCTTACCACTTTTAACAATAAGGTACTTCGATTTTTTTCATTAGTACAAAAGGTGTTCATAATAAGATTACTACCGTATACTTCTTGGTATGTCTTCGTTAACACCTTTTTTTTTTTTGACATGGCTACTTATTTTTCTCCGGTACTTTATTGGTAAAAGTAATGTCGATATAAACAAGATATATATAACATTCACTCGCACATGTTTCTTTTTTTGTGACATGTTATTATTCTGGATTACTTCAACAAACTGTGTTTGTATCTAAAAGATATTGAAAATATCCACCTTGTATTTCTTCCTACCATTTTATCTCTCTGTGTATGATGTGTTATTCCTTCAGTGCGATGACTCTTTTTATTAAATTTATCATTTTTATGTGGTTTATTACATTAGAATATAACACTTGTGATTCTATTTTAATAAGTATTGTATCTCGAATATCCAAGGGAATAAAACATACCCCTTCATCACCTGCACTACGATGATGATATTCCTGATTTTTTCTCGTAAGCGTCATATGGAATTACTGAATTCAGAATATCTGAAAGTTTAAAAGTTAATACTTGCTGTATTTACACACTTTGTGACGACATAGAATGGAATACGAAAAATGCAATTGGGAAGGTAAATTACTTAGCGAGATGTGCTAGGGAACCTCCAAGCCCACGAGAAAATTCCATTAATATTTTGTGTCATACGAAGGTTCACTCGGCTGAAAATGTATTTAGATATATTAGGGTCCTTCCTTTAACATAACGAACGAAGATGGTGGTATTTACCTTCTAGATCTGGAAATTAATAAAACGTGGTGAACTAAGTTGTAAATACCACAAGGATTAGCTCGATACACTATTATGAAATAATTTAGAGACGCTCCACACAAATAACTCTACCATCCATGGGAAGTGATTGTAGCCATACAGGTAGAGCTCACTGTAAAATCAATTATTGTATTCAACAGTCCGGATACATTTTTGCCGAATGTACTGTTGTCTCCAAGTGCACTTAAACATATTCCCATACTGTTGCCTTTTATTGCTCGTGTACACGTAGTGATGAGAAATGAATAAAAAATAGGCTTTGTGTAACCGTTCTTGATACTGACTTCCCTATTACTGGAAACTCCGAAAGTGTTTAGTATTTTTTAATCTATCATTATACAAAACTCTGCTGTGCTTATTATTTGCGGTATCTATTTATTCATATAAGAGTTATTTGTGCCTTATTTACTTACACTTGTTATTTATTTATTTATTTATTTTTTCACTTTTGTGTCGTAAATCAGTAAAGACATGTTAACCAAAGCTTTCTGGTAGATAAGAGGAAAAGGTTAGGAACTCATGTGTAAAATATACCTTAGGGGAACTAGTTTTAGGTAAGGTAGAGGTGAGCATTTCGTTTTGAAGTGTGATGTAATAAGATTGATAAAAACCTGATGAGCCTGATAGTCAGGGTCGGTATTCCTATTGGAAGTGTGGTTACGTTACGGACAGAGATCCTACGGTTGTGAGGTCTGTTTCCCCTTTATAACTAACTCTTGTGTCTAGTTTCATTTCAGCTATTACACTGTGTGTCGTAGTGCACAGCAATAAAGTGGCTAGAACAAATGGCCCAGTGGAACATTAATCCCTAAAACCTGGTATTTAATCTGGCATGCCTGTTGCTGTACCCATGAGTATGACAAAAAAAAAAACTTGTTTTAAAACCATCATACCTTAGAAACTGCGCCAGCTAAAACTTTTAATAAAAGACCAAAGTATTCACCAATCCTTCGTAAACCCCCTGCAAGTGTCCCCAGGTGTGTAGATGGATGCATTAATTGTGGAGCAGGGAGGTGAAAGATAGAGGACATTTTGGAGGTCACGGCAAGAGTGTGTCCCGAGCAGCACGCGAGTCTCTGGCTAGGGCGGGCTGTCAGTGCACGCCATGGCAGCCCAGGCAGGACAAGGCTATCCCACTCTTGCTCCTCATTGCCCCACGAGACTTTCCCACTCTCGCCCCTCATTGCCCCGCTAGACTTCCCCACTCTCTCATACATAATAATGCACTTATTTTCCAAATTCTTCACTACAGGAAAGGCGTTCATTTGTAAATGATTATTATCATAACATTTATTTTCTGTTCCGTAGTCTACCTTATCTTCTAACAACATATGTATATTGTACTTCTTTATCTAAAATCTAACATCATTGGTTGAATGTGATTATTTACTTCCATAATAACACTTATGCTCTACACTGAAATTTTCCTTAATTTTTCAATTTAAATTTTTCTGTTTTTAAGTACAGATTTATAGTACTTCACCTTGACGTCCTACAGGAAATAGCTCTTAAGCTGGGATGAATCTCCTGTGAGGTATAAGGCTGGGGACATGTGGGTGGTGGTGAGACGGTGGTAAGGCAAGGGTTCCAAGAAGGAGGTTGGGTGGCCATAATGCGTTTGTGCTGCACGTGACTTCTGGCCGCCTGACCTACGTCCTCAGTCCGACGCCACAAAGGACTCCCTAGGCATTGGAAGGGTAGGGGAAGGCCTTGAGCTCTGGAAGGTCATCAGGGTCACTCTCGAGTGGGAGCAAGGAGCTATGGAAAATGGTATGAGAGGGCAGCCAGGGCACGTCACTCTCCACACGGTAACTTCTGTGTTGTCTACCCTCTTGACAGTGACTGTCACCTCTAGTTTCCTCCCAATCTCACTTCCATCTGATGCCTTCCTTGCATGAGCAGCTTGGCAGAGATGGAGGGGCAGGTGGGCACTGGCAGCAGCACGCAAATCAGATGGTGCGGAATCAAAGCTCATAATTCCTAACTCTTCCATGGCTTGTGGTAGATTGAAATGCCATCCTCCCACCTCCCGTATTCTTACATCACGCAGTGATGACAAAGAAAATGGCGATCACTTCAAACCATGGTGGGCAGAGAAGACTATGTCACCCAGCTTGGGGTTCCCGAGTACCTGATTTTTGATGGACTCTCAGCCTTGCTTTAGGAGTTAACAAAGTTTATTTTTAAAAAATCACATATCCAAACTTTTCCTGGTTCAGCTTAATTTTATTTATAGAACAGATGAAAGGAAAATTAAGTATAGTAAAAAAATATCCACTCACCAAACTACAGGTGTTCTCCATTCATTAATAAAATAATCTATCTATTGCCAGATGCCGTAATCCCATTAGGAGTGGCCACAAACAAATTACCTCCATGTCGCTCTGTCTCCGCCATTTCACTCCCCTGCACCCATCTCACACACCCCTCTCTCATATACCTCTCCACTCCATCCCTCTATCTCAACGTTGACCTCCCCCTCCCTCTCCCCCCCTCGTCCTCACTCATATACACTCTTCTCGTCAGTCTCTCACTCTCCACCCTAATAAAAAAATCTGCAGCAGCTGGACATGAGCTGCTGAAGGCTGAAGTTTGGGGGGAACTAATCTGTGAACGTGTATTCCAAAGAGAAGTGGTTTGGGGAATAAAGGAATCCTGATTGACATAGGTTCTGCAATATGGTAGACAGTTAAGTCATGAACATTACCAGATGCCCGTGTAGCATGAGAGAAGACGTGGAATGGTGGCACATTGGGTGCAACTTCATCTGAGCATTTACCATAAAAGCATCTGTAAAATCATGTAAGGGATACAGCATTCTTTCTTAGTTGTCAGAGTGTTGGTTCATTTGTAGCTGCTGGGTTATTGAAATTATTCTTATATCTTTGAGGTTTTGCCCAGTTGCCTTAATGCAACTTCCCAACATCCTCTCCACGAGAGTGTGCAACATTCGAACTGAGGGCGAACATGGCTTTTGTAAATTATAGTTTCCTGCTCCTCAATGAAGAAGTTACGGATTATATACAATAATCCAAGTTTCTTAGAGGCAGTTTTACCAAGAGATACTTTTAAAACTGTTGATACAGGTGTTGTTCCTTGGTTAGCTGGCAGCGTCCTTGTCCTGACGTCCCTGGGATGAGATATTCAGTGTGGTCCGTAGTGTTCCTAATGGTGGCCTCCGATGCTACGCTACCATGTGTGTTCGAAACTCACCACATTTATCACTATAGGGAGAAAGGAGGGGTGTAATGGGGTATATAAATGCCCGTGTTGCTCTGATGCAAAAGGGGGATTCTGTTTGACTCAGTGGTAACATGCACACTTTTGAAGCGCAAGGCCAGGGATTGAATCTCGGCCAGACCAGTGATTAAATTTGTTAAGTTTCATTTCAGTAATTACACAGGAATAATGGTTCACTTCAAGATGTTGTAGGAATGTTTCTTAGTAAAATAACTAAATTTGTTTTTTCTAGCATTATTTGAGACATTATTTTGTTCCCATTCAGTGATTATAGACAAGCCTTGATTTAAGGATACTGATGAACTAAGCTGGGCGTTAAAGATATATTTTACGAATTGGCGGTTAAGTGTTATGGAACTGCCAAGCATTGATTCATCTGCATTTAAGTGAATGGGATTATGGGGGATGGAGAGGAGATCATTAATTTTGTAAAAATCAGGAACAACGTTGTAGTCATGACTTATGCTTGTGGAACACCGGCATTCATTGAGTAGAAATTTGAATGTACATTGATTACCCTTACGATTTTCTCTTTATTGCTTAGATATGTGACCAGTGAACAAAATATGACAGGCCGTGGCAAGGAAGGCTGGATAACACAGAATGATGCCGTACATTGTCGAAAGCTTTAGATGTAACAAGGGCCATCTCATGGGTTTCTCCGTGTTGGTCAATTGACTGATGGATTCTATGAGTAATAAGACTGAGTATGTCAACAGTGGATTTTTCATTGCAAAAACCATGTTGTTTGTCATTAAGTTGTTGGTTTCAAGTTGTTTAACAATGTGCTTATTAATGGTAAACTCAATTACTTTTTCAAGACAAGATGTGATAACTATGACTGTAATTAGAGGGATTGGAGGAACTTCCTTTCTTTGGAATCGGATGGATGTTAGCTTCTTTCCAAAACTTAGGGAACAAAAGCTCCCGTACACATTGTCTGAACAGGAGCATGTCTATAGAAAACTTTTTCAAAACTATGGGAGGAATTTCATTTGAACCTGCAGTTCCCATGGTTGGTAAAATGTCTAGGGTTGATTTTACCTGTCTAGTCTACAGTTTTCCTTGACTGAATTATCTAGGCCAAATTTTGTGTCCAACCACACACTGACACAAAACACACAGTTAAACCACCCATTGCCACAAGACACCGCCACACCATAGTGTACTATACACATACTACTACATTTCATACTACCACGCCAAACTCCGCAAACCCAATATCACACACTACCCACCCCCCACATCACCACACGACACACGGTCCCACCACACATGGCCACAACACACTGCCGCACAACACAACCACACCAGTTACTGTCACATCGAACACCGTGACGCCACAAGAGGCTCTCACACCTGGCATCGTCACACCAGACACTACCGCAGGTCACATTATAACGCCTAGCAATGCCACACCTCTGAATACCAGAGCTCACACTGCCACACCACATAATTAACAGTTAACTCACACTGCCACATCTCAACCTGCCACATCAAAAACTGCCATACCCCATACTGTCCCACCAGGTTCTTCAACACATCACATATGCTACGCCATACACTGTCCAACCACACCGCCGAAACCACACATTACCACACCACACATCCTTATACCACACATACCAAACTTCACACTGCTGATCCACACACTGTCATACCACACACTGTAACATCGCAAAAGCTCACACCTCACACCGCTACACCAAACACTGACAAAACTCTCTGTCACAAAGTGCACTGTCACACCACACACTTCCAGACAGCACAATCCTATCATATTGTCATACTGCACACCGCCATACAACGCATTGCCACACAGCACACTGCCACACCACATACTGTTACACTGCACAGGTTCGCAACAAACTCTGTACCACCACAAGCTGCTACTTCACACACTATCACATTGCATACATACACAGCACCACCACATCATACAGTGCCACACCAAACACTGTCTCCACACGCTGCCACACTACACAGTACCACATCACACATCATCCCGCCACAAGTTTCTATTCCATACACTGTCAAGCTACATCTCGTCACACCACACTTTCGAATATCGCAAACTGTCAAGCCACAAACTGCCACACCACACACAGTCACAGCACACACTGCCACACCACACGCTGTCATAATACACACTGCCACATCACATACAGTCGCTCTCGTAAGGTCAGTCTGCTCAGACGTGCTAGTGACTTGTGGATGTTGTGCTAGTGCGTTTTAGTGACCTATGATAGTGATGTGTTAGTGTGTTGTAGTGACCTGTGATGGTGTTGTAGTTAGTGTGTTGTAGTGACCTGTGACAGTGCTGTGCTAGTGATCCGTGATAGTGTTGTGCTAGTGTGTTGTAGTGACCCATAGTGACCCGTGATAGTGCTGTGCTACATTTGATTGAATTTGTGCGTGATGGCTTCCTCTGCAGACAGTTGTGTCTCCACTGCAGGTAATGAAAAGGACTATCTTGAATTAAAGGTGGAACTTCTCGAACTGAAGCGGGAGGTACAAATTCTCAGGCAGGAGAAGTCACAAATGAGGGAACTATTGGAGATATTGGAGAAGAGAGAAAAAAAGTATGAAGGTTGGACACTAGTTCACAAGGGTGCAACGGAGTTCACTCTTAAGAAGCAAGTGGAAATTAAGACCACTAATGCCTTCGATGCACTACGGGACAAATATGAAGGGAAGGCAGAGAGAGAAGTAGAGGAGAAGGATGGTGAGAGAACTTCCCGTACAGTTAAGTATAGTCAGAACAAGAAAGGTAAGAAAAATGTTGCCGTTGTTGGAGACTCCGAGGTGAGATATCTTAACAGAGACATGTATACTCCACTGCTAAACATGTGTGTCTTCCAGTGGCCAGGGTGGCTAATGTGGTGGAGAAAATTTCAAATATCGTGAAGGATAGTGGTGACAAACCCACTGTGCACCTCATTGTAGAAGCCAATGATATTAGTAGGCGTAAGAGTGAGATACTGTGGCAGAAGTATAAGGTGATGTTAGAGAAGGTTAGGGAGAGGGGAAGAACCCCTGTAGTGCTCGGTGTTTTGCCCAGAAGGCGAGTTGGAAGGGAGTGGTTGAGCAGGTCAATAGGTTTTAATTGCCGCCTTGAAAGGTATTGCAAAGACAATGCAATACCTTTCATAGACAGCTGGGACCGGTTTAATGGACGGAGTGCCTTGTATAGTTGGGATGGGTCTCGTCTTAGCAGGCAGGGAGTTACTGTTTTAGCTGGAATGATAGATAGGGAGTGTTACATAGCCTATGATTTCATCATCCTTTGTGTAATTGTAACGTACAGTATGCTTCATGTTTGATCACGAGCGTGTTCTACCTCACTCCCCCCTTCTACCCTTATAGTAAAGTAGGTCATTCTTTCTATTGTTCAGAGCAAGATTGTCAACTCTTTGTCCCCATGGCTTCATTTGCGCATCCTTCTTACAAGTTGTATCAAGCTCTGCCGGCCCCTATATTTTTTTTTTTTTTTTTTTATGTGACCGACTCTGGGCATAGGCTTCACAGCCTGATTTCAAGGCCCAGTAGTCCTCCTACGTACCACACACCTCTACATGTCACCACTTCGGCGCTAACACCCATCGTCCATACTGAATACATGCTAGGGCTGTCTCATATAGGACTGATGTATTGGTATTAGCGGGGGTATTTTTACGACATGTCGGCGGGTCTTCTGGTAGATCAGTAAAGTCTGATTTTATGAAATTCAAATCCTTAAACTGTTCCCCGCCTCAGCGGGATTTGAACCCGGGTCCGTCAGGACTGCAGTCCAACTCTCTACCGATTGAGCCACCGCTCAGTCTCTGCATTATGGCCACGTAGATCTACTCCTCATTTTGTTCACATCTCTGTCCTCCCCTGTACAGTTGTTATTCTTGTGAGTGCTCAGGAAGTCTCCAACCATCTAGCAGCTGTGTAATTTGAGTATAACTGTTATTGCATTTTTTCTTGTACTGTGTAGCGTAAGGTGTTGGTTCTTAGGCCTAGTGAGGTTTTTGTGATTCATGTGTTTTAATGTCAGTCATTTTTGATAATATTTTGTATCTGTAATAATATATCTTGCATTCACTGAGTATTATCCGGTTTTCTCATTTTATCAGGGCTGACTTAGATAAATTTACTCATGCTAATTTCGTGTTAATAGAGGCTATTGCAGTTAACCATATATTTTACCTGTTTTTTGCCATTACATTATCCTTATGAGTCCTGAATGTTTTGTTGTTAGGTTGAGCATTAAACTTTAACTTGTAATTTTACCTAACTGTTTTGTTTTGAACCTGGAATATTACGGGACAGTAGTGATTTTTAGTATTCTCACTTAAGGTGTACATTATCTTTCTCTGTTCCGTAACATAAATTTGGCGACCTCTTATCAGGATATTCAGGATATTATCATAAGGATATTGCTTGATATTTTGTGACTGTGATTTTTTCATGATGTCTACTATTACTACACTTGATGAAGCCAAAGATTTTTTGTCAAATGTGCAAACAGTGTGTGATGTAGAAAACAGAACAAAGAATGAACTTAAGCTTGTTGCTCAACAAATGGGAATTGCAGTTCACTCTCATCATTCTAAAGATCAAATTGTTGGCATGATTAATAAAAGCTTGTTTAATGTAACTCCTGCAAATGAGCAAACGCAGATTGAAATAGCTAAGTTACAGGTAGCTCTGCAGGAGGCTCGTGTTAAGGAAGCTGAGATTCAGGCTCGTGCTAAGGAGGCTGAGTCTCAGGCTAAGGAGGCGGAGTCTCAGGCTCGTATTCAGGAGGCTGAATTTCAGGCAAATGCTCGCATTCAGGAGGCACAGGCTCAGGCACAAATTGAACTAGCTAGGATTCAGGCAGACCATGAGTATCGCATGAAACAAGGTGGAACTGGATCATCTTGCTCTGATGATTTTGATGTGGCTAAAAATGCTAAACTTGTCCCTCCTTTTAATGAATCTGATTTAACAAAGTATTTTCAGTTGTTTGAGAGGGTAGCTACAGGTTTTAATTGGCCTAAAAAGTATTGGCCAGTACTCCTTCAAACTGTTCTCACCGGTAAAGCTTAAGTAACTTATGCATCTTTGCCTCAGGATCAATCTGATAATTATGATGTAGTTAAGAGCTTGATTCTTAAGGCCTATGAGCTTGTTCCTGAAGCCTATAGAGTAAAATTTAGGACAACTTAGAAGCAAGATAAGCAATCCCATGTTGAGTATGCAAAAATCAAAGAAGATCTGTTAGAGCAGTGGTTAAATTCTAAGAATGTGGATTCTGATTTTGACAAATTTAAGCAGATGATTTTGCTGGAGGACTTCAAAAGGTGTATTAATAAAGATGTAAGCCTATATCTTGATGAGAGAAGAATAGATAATTTGTCTGATGCTGCAGTTTTAGCTGATGAATATGTTTTCACTCACAAGAGATATTCTAAAGAAAAAGGGAAAGCTGAGAGTAAGTACGTTGCCTCTACTCAGAGTACAGGTAACAGGAAAGAGAATAAAGATGATGTTTCTCAGGAAGTAAATACCAGCTTCACCTCTAGATTTCAGAAAATGTACTTATTGTAGTAAGCTTGGTCATACTACGGAGAAATGTTTCAGGAGACAGCGTGATGTGAACAAAAGGGAGTCTTTAAATATTCAGTCAATTGGTCTAGTGTCCACCCTTGAGAGTTCCCAGAATTCTTTAACTGAGTTAACTGAACCTGCTTTGAGGGGTAAATTAAATTCTCATGATGAAGGTCCTCTTTTGAGCAGTAACGTGGGTGAAACTTTCAAGAGTTCATGTGCTAATTTCCTGTCTGATGGTTTTGTCAGTCCTCTGCACAGTAATGACAGGAAATCAGTTCAAATATATCGTGATACAGGTGCTTGCCAATCCCTTATGCTGACCAGTGTTCTAGGCTCTAATGTTAATTCCTATGATGAAACTGTAATCTTACAAGGTGTAGGGAATAATTACTTCTCTGTCCCTCTGTGCAGAGTGAATTTAGAGTCTGCTTTTGTTAATGGTTCCGTTATGGTTGGGTTGGTTGAGACACTCCCAATGTCAGGTATAACTTTCTTACTTGGAAATGATATTGGTGGTAGTCAAGTGTGTCCAGCTCCTCAGTTGTCTAGTGAGCCAGTGGCTGCGGCCCAGGATTGTGATGTCCCTGATGTGTTCCCTGCATGTGCTGTCACTAGGGCTAAGTCTAAAGTTACTGGTGATTTAGAGGATAATGATGATGATGATGTTATCCTAGCTGACACTTTTCTTGCTAATTTGGACCACTCACCAGATGAGGCAGTGCCGCGTAGTGTTGATAATTTGTCTCGTCAAGAGTTGGTTGAGTTGCAGGTTGCTGACCCTGAGTTGAAAGGTCTAGCTAACTCTGCTTGCAGTGAGGAAGAGTCAGCCGGTCCTTCTACTTGTTATTATATAAAGTCAGGAGTACTTATGAGGAAGTGGAGACCCCCAACAGCATCAGCCGACTGTGGATGGGAGGTTGTACATCAAGTTGTCATCCCTCGTGTTTGTAGGCTGGATATCATTAGAGTGGCTCATGATTCCAGTTTGGCAGGACACCTTGGAGTGAGGAAGACTGTGGCATGCATTTTGAAACACTTCTACTGGCCAGGTATCTTCAGAGATGTTTCCTGGTATTGTAAGTCTTGTCACACCTGTCAAGTTGTGGGGAAGTGTAAGCAGACCGAAAAGGTTGCACCTCTAGTTCCCATTCCTCCTTTTGAGGCGCCATTCACCCGTGTGTTGGTGGATATTGTGGGCCCTCTTCCTAAGACTTCTTCAGGATTTTCTTATGTGTTGACCCTGATTGATATGGCTACTCGTTATCCTGAAGCCATTCCACTTAGAAATATCTCAGCAAAGAACGTGGTTAAGGAAATGCTAGGGTTCTTCACAAAGTTTGGTCTGCCCAAGGAGGTACAGTCCGACCGGGGAAGTAATTTCATGTCAAATGTTTTCAAGCAGTCTCTGAAAGAGTTGGGGATCACCCAGATCACGTCTTCAGCTTACCATCCCCAGACCCAAGGAGCGTTGGAGAGATATCATCAAACACTCAAATCGATGCTCAAGAAATACTGTTTGGAACATCAGAAAGACTGGGATAAAGGTCTTCCATTCGTTGTATTTGCCGCAAGAGAATATCCAAATGAATCACTGGGCTTCTCACCTTTTGAACTACTGTTTGGCCATGAAGTAAGAGGACCCCTTAAGTTACTCAAGGAATGCTGGCTGTCGGAGGAACATGACGTCAACTTGCTGGAGTATGTGATGAAGTTCAAAGAACGGCTGTCCACTGTTTTACAGCTGGCGAGAGAGAATTTAGGAGCTGCTCAGGAGAAGATGAAGACTTGGTATGATAAGAAGTTCAGGTTACGCCACTTTCAGCCAGGAGATCAGGTTTTGATTCTGCTACCGGTTCATGGGCAACCTCTTCAAGCCAAGTTTAGTGGTCCTTATTTCGTGGAGAAGAAACTCAGTGATGTCAACTATGTCATCGCCACACCAGATCATAGAAAGAACAAGCAACTTTGTCACATCAACATGATAAAGTTATATCACAGGCGGGATGAAAATAACCCAGTCTGCAATGTAGCTGTTCCACCCGAGTCTGCAAGTGAAGCTCTCCCATGCAGTATGAGCCTGAGTGATAGTTTGGGGAAGAATCCTGATATCATGAATGATCTCCAGACTAAGCTTTCTCATCTAGCTCCCGAGGAAAGGCAGGAGTTTTCGGCATTACTGCAGGAGTACCCGCAAGTGTTCCGTGCCACTCCAGGAAGAACCACTGTGTTGATGCATGATGTCGATGTTGGAGACGCAAAGCCGATTAAATTGCCTCCTTACCGTGTGAACCCAGTGAAAGTTCCTCTCATCCAGAAGGAGCTTGGCTACCTGTTGGACCACAAGATGATTGAGCCCTGTCAGAGCGAGTGGAGTTCTCCTGTCACTCTAGTCCCTAAGCCAGGTGGGTCACAGAGGCTTTGCATCGACTACAGACGTGTTAATCAGATAACCAAAACAGACACTTACTCTCTCTCTCGCGTGGAAGATTGCATAGACAAGATCGGAAAGGCTAGGTACATAAGTAAGTTTGATTTGTTGAAGGGATACTGGCAAGTACCTATGACTGAACGTGCTAGGGAGATCTCATGTTTTGTAACACTAGGAAAGACTTTTGCATGTTCTGTAATGCCATATGGTATGAAGAATGCACCAGCCACTTTTCAGAAGCTCATGAATGTTGTAACAAAGGGTTTGGCAGGGTGTGTTGTTTATATTAATGATGTATTAATCTTCAGTGACAACTGGAAAGATCACCTATGCCATGTCAGTAAATTTCTTGAGCGTTTGGTTCAGGCTAATCTTGTAGCTAATTTATCAAAGTGTGAGTTTGGTCAAGCTAAAGTTCAGTACCTTGGGTACGTAATTGGTGATGGACATGTTGCACCACCAGGAGCTAAGGTTCAGGTTATGAGTGATCTTCCCAGACCTAAAAGTAGGAAAGAGCTACAAAGATTTTTGGGAATGGTAGGTTATTACAGGAGATTTGTTCTTAACTTTTCAATTCTTGTATCACCACTTACAGACCTACTGAAAAAAGGAGTTAAATTTGTCTGGACCGATAACTGTGAATTCTCTTTCAACAAACTTAAAGCTATCCTATTAAGTCAGCCAGTGCTCGCTACTCCAAATTTTGCTAAGCCTTTTAAGATGGCTGTTGATGCAAGTGATACAGGAGCTGGGGCTGTTTTGCTGCAAGAGGATGATCAGGGTATTGAACACCCTGTATCTTATTACAGTAAGAAGTTCACTCCACCTCAAAAGAACTACTCAACTATTGAGAAAGAGCTTTTGGCCTTGATTTTGGGTTTACAGCATTTTTCATTTTATTTGTGTTCTGGTTTTGACCCCATAGTCATTTATACCGATCATAATCCACTGAAATTCCTTAGTAAGTTTAAAGACAAAAATCAGAGATTGACAAGATGGAGTCTACTTCTTCAGGAGTATTCATTAGACATACAACATGTCAAGGGGAAAGAAAATGTTATTGCAGATTGCTTATCTAGACTTTAGACAGATTGTTTTAGAGTAATAAGAAATTTCCTTTGTAAATTTCTTTTTCTTTGTGGGGAGGTGTTACATAGCCTATGATTTCATCATCCTTTGTGTAATTCTAACGTATAGTATGCTGCATGTTTGATCACGAGCGTGTTCTACCTCAGTCCCCCCTTCTACCGTTATAGTAGAGTAAGTCGTTCTTTCTGTTGTTCAGAGCAGGATTGTCAACTCTTTGTCCCCATGGCTTCATTTGCACGTCCTTCTTACACGTTGTATCAAGCTCTGCCGGCCCCTACATAATGAGCTCTGTCTCTGCATTATTGCCACTTAGATCTCCTCATTTTGTTCACATCTCTGTCCTCCCCTGAACGGTTATTATTGTGAGTGCTCAGGAAGTCTCCAACCATCTAGCAGCTGTGTAATTTGAGTATGACTGTTGTTTCATTTTTTTCTTGTGCTGTGTAGCATAAGGTGTTAATTCTTGGGCCTGGTGAGGTTTTTGTAATTCATGTAAGGTTCATATTGTCAGCCATCAAGAATAATATTTTGGATCTGTAATAATATATCATGCATTCACTGAGTATTATCTGGTTTCTCATTTAATCAGGGCTGACTTAGATAAATTTACTCATGCTAATTTCTTGTTAATAGAGGCTATTGCAGTTAACCATATATTTATCTTGTTTTTTGCCATTACATTATCCTTATGAGTCCTGAATGTTTTGTTGTTAGTTTGAGCATTAAACTTTAACTTGTAATTTTACCTAACTCTTTTGCTTTGAACCTGGAACCCTTTTCAGGGTGTCTTCCCACAGTGACCCTCATGAGCCAGAAGTGTTAGCCACTTACAGGATACGGCCACGGGACCTGAGAAGCAGCATACATAATCTCAGATCTTAAATCCTCATACGGGCCGAGTAATTAATTTTTTATTCAGTAACGTCAAAACAAAAGGCAATTTTGGTTAGGTTCCTTTAGTCACCCATAAAACATTTTTATTTTTCAATAATTACTAAAGTAAGTATATCACAGGAAATTGTTCTTTCTTTTCATGGCCAGAAACCCAATAAAAATTGATTACAACCATGTGTTTTGATTTTTCAAAAAAGGAGTTGGTTACACTCAACGTATGTCATACAAGACAGGTCCAACAACGTATGCCTTTAAGGGTTAAAGTGTACATAATCTTTCTCTGTTCCGTAACAATATATATATATATATATATATATATATATATATATATATATATATATATATATATATATATAGGGCCGTAAATAACTGTTTAAACTCAGTTTGCATTATCTTCGGTGTGGTGGGGACCGCTCAGTTTGCTGATATGAGAGTGGGCGATGCTGTGCGACTAGGAAATCATTAAATGATACAGGTGTGATACTGACAACGCTAAATGAGAAGTCCCGGCAACGCATGAGAATATGCCCGACGCAGTGCAAGGATGCTGTACCACCCTGAATGAGAGAGAGAGAGAGAGAGAGAGTACTGAAAAGTACTTCTGAGAACTGATTATCTTAAGATAGTCTCGACACTGGTGGTGATGTCAATGGTGATGACAGTAGTGGTGATGTCAATAGTGATGACAGTGGTAGTGATGTCAATGGTGATGGCAGTGGTGGTGTCAATGGTGAGGACAGTGGTGATGATGTCAATGGTAATGGCAGTGGTGGTGATGTCAATAGTGATGACAGTGGTGGTGATCTCAGTGGTGATGAGTAGTGGTGATGTCAATGGTGATGACAGTAATGGTGATGTCATTAGTGACGACTGGTGGTGATGTCAATGGTGATGACAGTAGTGGTGATGTCAGTGGTGATGACAGTAGTGATGATGTCAATGGTGATGACAGTAGTGGTGATGTCAATGGTGATGAGAATAGTGGTGATGTCAATGGTGATGACAGTAGTGGTGATGTCAATGGTGATGACAGTAGTGGTGATGTCAATGGTGATGACAGTGGTGGTGATGTCAATGGTGATGACAGTAGTGGTGATGTTAATGGTGATGACAGTAGTGGTGATGTCAATGGTGATGACAGTAGTGGTAGTGATGCCAATGGTGATGGCAGTGGTGTTGTGTCAATGGTGATGAGGGTGGTAGTGGTGTCAATGACGGTTATGAAGTGAAGATGACAGTGGTGGTAGCGTTATTGGTGGTGATGACAGTAGTGGTGATGTCGGTGGTGATGACAGTAGTGGTGGTGTCGGTGGTGACGACAGCAGTGGTGGTGTCAGTGGTTATGACAGTAGTGATGGTGTCAGTGGTAATGACAGTGGTGGTGATGTCAGTGGTGATGACTAATTTTGGTGTCAGTGGCGATGGCAGTGGTGGTGATGGCAGTGGTGATGGCAGTGGTGGTGATGTCAGTGGTGATGACAGTAGTGGTGGTTTCAGTAGTGATGACAGTAGTGGTGGTGTCAGTGGTGATGACAGTAGTGGTGATGTCAGTGGTGATGACAGTAGTGGTGGTGTCAATGGTGATGACAGTAGCGGTGATGTCAGTGGTGATGACAGTAGTGGTGGTGTCAATGGTGATGGCAGTGGCGGTGGTGTCGGTGGTGATGGCAGTGGTAGTGAAGTCATTGGTGGTTATTACATTGGCGTTGGTGTCAATGGTGATGACAATAGTGGTGGTGTCAGTGGTGATGACAGAAGTGGTGGTGTCAGTGGTGATGACAGTCGTGGTGGTGTCAGTAGTTATGACAGTAATGGTGGTGTCAGTGGTGATGACAATAGTGGTGATGTCAATGGTGATGACAGTAGTGATTGTGTCAGTGGTGATGACAGTAGTGGTGATGTCAATGGTGATGACAGTAGTGGTGGTGTCAATGATGATGACAGTAGTGGTGGTGTCAGTGGTGATGGCAGTAGTGGTGGTGTCAGTGGTGATGGCAGTAGTGGTGGTGTCAGTGGTGATGGCAGTGGTGGTGGTGTCATAGGTGATTATGACAGTGGCGGTGGCGTCAGTGGTGATGGCAGTGGTGGTGGTGTCATTGGTGGTGACTGGTGGTGGTGTCAATGGTGATGGTAGTGGTTATGGCTATAATGGTGGTTATGATAGTGGCGGTGGTGTCAATGATGGTGTCAGTGGTAGTTATGGCAGAGGTGGTGGTGATGTCAGTTGTAGTTATTGCACTGGTGATGGTGTCAGTAGTGGTTATGACAGCGGTGGTGGTGGAAGTGGTGTCAGTTGTAGTGGCATTAGGAGTGGTGACATTAGTGGTGGTGGGGTAATTGGTCGTGATGGTATTATTGATGATGGTGTCTTGGGTTGTGTTGTGAGTTGTTGAGGTGGCTGGAGTGATGGTGTCAGTGATTCTGGTGTCAGGGATGGTGGTGTCAACAGTTTTGGTGTCTGGGGTATTGGTGTCAACGGTGGTAGCGTTGGGTGTGGGTGTCAGTGATGGTGGTGTCTATTGTGGTAGTGCCAGGTGTGGTAGTGTGTGAAGTGGTTGTGTCAGTGCTGGTGGTGTCAGTGGTTGTGATGTCTTGGATGCTTGTGTCAGTGGTGTTGATGTCAAGGGTGGTGGCATCAATGGTGGTGGTGGTGTCTGGGTTGGTGGTGTCAGTGATGACGGTGTCTGGGGTGGTAGTGTCAGTGGTGGTGGTGGTGTCTAGGGTGGTGGTGTCAGTGGTGGTGGTGGTGGTGTCTGGGGTGGTAATTTCAGTGATGATGGTGTGAATGATAGGGTGTCAGTGGTGGTGGTGTCAACTGTGGTAATGATGTCAGTGGTGGCAGTGTCAGTGGTGGTGGTTTCAGTGGCACGGTGTCAGTGGTGGTGGTGTCAACTGTGGTGATGATGTCAGTGGTGGTGGTTTCAGTGGCATGGTGTCTGTGGTGGTGGTGTCCGTGGTGGTGGTGTCTGGGATCGTGGTGTCCGGGATGGTGGTGGTGTCAGGGGTGGTGGTGTCAGTGGTGGTGGTGTCAGGGGTGGTGGTGTCAGTGGTGGTGGTGTCAGGGGTGGCGGTGTCAGTGGGGGTGGTCTCAGTGGTCACAGAGTCAGTAGTGGTGGCGTCTGGGGTGGTGGTGTCTGGATTGGTTTTGCCAGTGGTGGTCGTATCAGTGGTGTTGGTGTCGGTGATGATGCCAGCGGTAATGGTTTCTGCACTAGTGGTGTCACAATTCTTTTTTATGTTAAAGGTGTCGGTGTCAGTGATGATGACAATGATGGTGTCACTGGCGACGGTGCCAATGGTGGAGGTGTCTGGAGTGGTGATGTCAGTCGTGGTTGTGTTTGGGGTTGTGGTGTCTGGAGTGGTGATGTCAAGGGTTTTTATATCATAGGTGGTGGTCGTGGTGATAACAATGGAAATGTAGGTGTCAGTGACGCTGGTATCAATGGTGGTGGTGGTGTCTGTAGCGGTGGTATCAGTGGAGACGTGTTACAGTCGCGTTGATATGAAGAGTATCTGAATCAGTGGCGGTCGTGGCGTCGAGTGTGGTGATGGTGTCAGGGATATTGGTGTGAGTGGTGTTGGTGTGAGTGGTACTATTGTCTGGGGAGTTGATGATAGGGATGGTGGTGAGATAGGTGTTAGTGATGGTGTCAGGGTTGCCGGTGAGATTGGTTTTCGTGTCAGTTTATCAGGGATATTGATGTCAGAAGCAGCAGTATCATGAATGATGATGTTTGTGATAGTGTTGTCAGTGGTGGTAGTGTCACTGACGGTGGTGACAGAGGCGACGGTGTCAATAGTGGTGGTGTCAGTGATGGTGGTCACGGAGAAATGGTTTCGGAAGTGGTAATGTTCGTGGTGGTGTTGCCAGCAGCGGTTGAGTCGGGGTAGTGATGTTATGGGTGGTGGTGTTAGGGGTGATGGTGTTAGTGGTAGTGTTGTCAGTTCTGATGGTGTCGGGTAACGGTGTCAGGGGTGGTAGTACCGGTCGTGGCGGAATCAGTGATGGTAGTGTCAAAACATGGATAATTCGTACTTATCACTGATGATTGAAGGTAGGTGTCATCTATTTTCGCTCTGCAGTCTTATGACAGCTCTCCTACCTTTTTACTTTTCCTATTTCCTGTGAAGAGAATGGGTTTATGTGAAGACGAACTAGTTTGTTTTATCTTCAACGACAGCCTCTACAATTATCTCGGTAACATTTCCGGAGGTGTGACCACTCCCAACCCTCCAACTATCGTCCAATTGCTTTAACGTCCTGTATTTCAAAAGCTTTCGAGTCAATTCTCAATAGAAAAATTTTAAGGCATCTTTCCTATCACAACCTTCTTTCTGATCGTCAGTATGGATTCCGTCAGGTACGCTCCACTGGCGATCTTCTCACCTACCTTTCAGACTCATGGTCATCCTCCTTTCGGGACTTTGGCGAAAGCTTTGCCATTGCACTTGACATCTCAAAGGCTTTCGATCGAGTTTGGCATAAATCTTTAATTTCCAAACTGCCCTCTCACGGTTTCTATCCTTCTATCCGTGCCTTCATCGCTAGCTTCCTTTCTGGTCGTTCTATATATCCGCTGTTGTAGACGGCCATCGTTCGTCTCCTAGATCTATCAACAGTGTTGTTGCTCAGGGCTCTGTCCTATCACCAAGTCTCTTCCTTTTATTCATCAATGACCTTCTAAGCTTAACCCTATCCACTCATACCCTGCTCGTCAGTGAAGAACTCACAAACTCTGTACATAAGTTCCAGTTTTTTAGAAGCATTTTTAGCGAGGGATTTAACAAAAGCTGTCCAGCTTAGGTTGGGGTTTAGAGTAACACCTAGGATATCAATTGTAGTGGATATGGGAATACTGACATCATTTAAAATTATGTGAGAGTCTGAGGGATTCTCTCTGTTGGAGAAATTAATGTATTTAGTTTTCTGAGCATTAATTGAGACCAGATTTTTTTGTCCCCATTGATTAATTTTAGAAAGGTCCTGGTTCAGAGAAACTGCTGTGTTTATTTGGGAACTTATAATATCAAATTGTGTAAAGATAGTACTAAATGTGAAAGAACTATGAAGGGTTGAGTCATCAGCAGAAGAGTGTATTGGGTTGTGCGTGACGGATAGGTCATTATCGATGATAATTTAACTTTTCTGCTTTGCTCATTTCTTTTTCCTGATTTTATAGTAACTCCATATAGCCCATTCAAAATGTCGACAATATGATGATGATGATGATGATGATGATGATAACTGAATTTATGTAGGTACTCTGATGGCATTTTCCTATTTTGTGTTTTTCCATTTTCTTGGATCAGGATCCTCCTGGGCCGATTTACAGTGCTGGTAATGGGGTAACCATCACTATCCATGTTCATCCTACACGCACCTACTTAATCCTTTTTCGCTTGGCATTCCAATGACATTTTTTGACCTACTGAATTGTCCTTTCACCTGGATTAGTGGGCATATGGTTTGTATGATGATATTGATGACGACGATGATAACAGTGACAGCAACAATGATGATGATAAGGACGCCTGTGGTGCTGCTGCTAATGATTTTTCAATCGCATGAATGTTAGAACAAGCAGCGAGTGGTGGTAGTGCTGGTTGAGCAACGGTGGGATGAATAAACAAAATGCATCATTCTCGACATTTTCTTTCACCCCTAGACCTTCACACAATTAACATGTCAGTAGTCACACCATGAGGTTTGTTATCCTAATAAATCAGTTTCGATGTCCAGGTAGCCAGAGGGGGATATTACTGGATTAAAACTGTATTGGATCTTGTTTAGTACTCTTACATAACCCTACTGACAAAGTGTAAAGAGTTAATGTTGTCTCTGCTGTTACTACTTATGTGAACTTATATTATTGCTAATTATAGTTTACTTTATATGCAGAAAAGAAGGAAACAAAGGCAACAACTCATAATACGTGTTCCTTCTATCAGTGGTGGATTTAGGGGGGCCATTGGGGCCATGCCTCCCCCCCTCCCCAGGAGGTATGTTGGCGCCCCTCTGTAATTCCTTCCAATTGTTTGCTGCTCATCTTATTCCTTTCAATTCCTAGGGCCATAGGCAAGAAGAAGCTGCGGGCACTTCACCCTCACCCAGACATATAGATGCTGCACACAAAAAGTATCTTTTATAAAACGTTCACTGCATGTCTAGCCTAACCCTCCAAAAGTCACTCATAAGAATTAGATATGTATGTAATAAGTAGTGAAAATTTGAATAAGCTGGCTACTGGCGGGCACCCCTTTCTTAGTTACCCCCCCTCAGAACAGCCGTGTATGGTACCCCTTTCTTGCTTCCCCCCAGAATAACCGTTTATGGCGCCCCTTTCCTGCTTGCCCTCCCCCCACAAGAATAGCCGTCTAGATCTGCCTATGCCTTCTAAAGAAAGTTGAACAAGTGAATCTCCAAATCAAGATCTGTTCATTTCGAGATTCTTGTACCCATTGCATTGGTCATAAGGAAGATGGAAACAGAATGAGGAAAACTTTTTCCAAAGTTGAGCGGTTATGGATGAGAATGACTGAGAATACTGGTTGACTCTTTGCATTAGGATGCTGTAGAGAAATGGGATGACAGTGAGTGTGGAAGGACAGGTGCTGGGTGGTATACCATGAAGGAAAGTTGTATGCAAAGAGATGGAACAATGCATTAAATTGGTAATGACATAGAGAGACGCTGAAGGGAGTCAGTGTGGTAAGGAGAGTTCATCCAGCGAAAAGGTTTTGACTTAGTTGTGTTAAAATAGCTGTATATGTAGAACCCCATCACATGATAAGAGTACAACACACAGGAGTGAATGAGACCCACTGTACAGAGACAACAACTGTGCACTATTACAAAATGTGAATGACAGGCAAGCTGCACGGTACCCGAACACCATCATCACATTATATTTGTATATTTATAACTGATAACTATGTACAGCTAGAACTACTCTCACTCAAAAACGGTAAATTTGTGCTAACCTGGATACAGTACTTAAGTATGTACGTGGACCACAAAACAGAAAACCTGGAGAAAGAATCTTTACTGACCTGTCATGTTTCATTGATCTCAATTGATGGCCGTTTGCATGACAGCAGATGTAATACAGTATATAACTAGAAAACAAAAATTGTCTTCTGAAATGATCGTTAAGAAGAAGGAATGGCAAAAGTGCACGGATAAGAGATGAAATAAACACAGAAACAGGAGAGCAATCAGGATGGGAGGAGATTTGGAGACCTGTACCCATTACTACATTCCACACTTTAGCAACGAACTTGTAGCTGGTGGAATGTAGTAATGGGTATAGGTCTTCAATCTCCTCCCATCCTGAATGCTCTCATGCTTCTGTGCTTTTTCCATCTCTTATCTGTGCACTTTTGCCATTCCTAGTTCTTAACAAACATTTTAAAAGAAAATTTTTGTTTTCTAGTTTATGATCTTTTTGTGGAAGTATAAGTATGCATAAAGCAAGTGTTAGATTTGGATTGTTACATGCATTGCATACTGAAAAACTAAAATGAGGTTGCCTTCCCGTGAAAATAAGTGTTTTGGTACGTTCTTTGGTTGTAGGCAAGCTGTAGCTAGCAAACATTGTGCAAAATGGCGTACTTAAAGGGCGACCGTTATGCGGTTTTCAGGCCGTAACTGGTGAAATGTAGTCTGAATGCTTTTTCTAAATATGAAAAGGAACATCTACAATTGACAAGCAGCATTTTGGTGTATAGTATGCTCGCATATGCCTTTTTGTTTTGGAGTTATTACTGATGATGAAGAAGAAAAGAACAAAATTTATATTTTTGGTATTCGATTTTGTGACTCCTACGAAGGTTAGCAAGACTTTGGGAGTAGTTTTACACTTGAATAGCGAAGGTCTTTTAGTTCATAAACTTAGAACATGCCTTTGCGACCATTTTCGTGCGAATGCTCCAATACCCTTTGTGCAGGATGCCATTTTGAACCTGCGCTATTCATACTTATGGGGTGGCTACCGCACTTCGTGATTTGATAAAGAGCGTCCATTGTTTTGAAAAACGTAGCAATCAAATGTGGAACTGTAAAGTTGCTCTGAAAAGCAACACAAGACATTGTTGTAAAATATTACCTGTACAACCGCTGATGAAGGTTCTTGCATTTAGCAGCTCACTTTATGGCTAGGAGAACCAGCCTTTTTTTTTTTTTATCCATGTTGGATACATAGAGAATTGGATTTATATAGCAAATGAAACTGATAACGATTAAGTAATTGCTGCAGCATCACTGATCAGAAGACAGTACAATGTTAGTAAGATTAGTATCGGAGGTGTGTACCGCTAGTCGCATAGTTGGGCTGGTGCCTCCAGTTGAGCGGCCATAGATATTGGCGGAAGCCCACGATTATTCCTGGCAAAGGCAAGGTATTCTAATAGGTACCGGTAGTGCAGACCGGCAAATGAGTGCTTGATTCACGGTATTTTCACGCTTTTTTTTTTCTTTGTAGCTCCAAGCTCATCTGAACGTTAAATCCACCTCCGCAATCAACCAACCCCCATTTTGGAGGACAGGAAAACAAGGTCTTGCAAGAAAGGAGGTGACAAGGTGCCTGCAAAGCTTTAGCTCAGTACTTGATCATCTGCCCAATTTATGTTGTTTGAGAGAAATCATTCATTATCATCATCATCACGTGGAAGGTGTGTGCAGGATATTTACAGAAGAAATATGTGCAGCATGTGATGTGGTGTGTGGGAAGAAGAGAAGACGGAGGAGGGTGCAAGGAACAGCGTGGTGGACTGAAGAGGTGAGACAGGCTGTGGCACAAAAGAACAAAGCATACAACGAATGGATGAGAAATAGGGGCGTGGAAGACGTTGAGAGGCGGAAGAGAGAGTTATATGTAGAAAGAAAGAGAGAGGTGAAAAGATTAGTAAGAGAGAGTAAGAAGAGAGTGGATGAGGAATTTGGAAGGAATTTGAGTGTAAAGTGGAGGGACTTTAAGAAAATGTTCTGGAAAGAAGTGAAGAGAGTAAGACAGGGTGGAAGTAAGGTTAGCAGGGGAGTGAAAGATAAAAATGGTAGATTACTAGTGGAGAAGTGAGAAAAAGTAAGCAGATGGAGAGAACACTTTAAGGAATTGTTGAACATAGAGGATGGAAGTAATGCGAGTATAAGTGGCTGGGGAATGGCTGGGAGAAGGAGGGAGGTGAGAAGACAGGAAGAAATCAGTAGGATAGAAGTTGTGGATGCAATGAAGAAAGTTAAATTGGGGAAAGCCCCAGGAATTGATGGAGTGTGTGGTGAAATGCTGAAGCATGGGGGAGAGATAGTAGTAGAATGGATGTGGAAGATGTGCAGATTGGCCTGGGAGGAAGGTAGAGTCCCTGAGGATTGGAAGTCAGGTATAATTATTCCCTTGTACAAAGGAAAAGGGGAAAAAGAAGTGTGTGGTAATCATAGGGGCATTTGTCTTCTTAGTATAATAGGAAAAGTGTATGGCAGGATACTTATTGACAGAGTTAGAGAAAGAACAGAGGAATTAGTTGGAGAAGAACAGGGAGGCTTTAGGAAGGGAAGAGGTTGTGTAGATCAGATATTCATTCTTAGATCTTTAACGGAAAAGTTTCTAGAGAAGGGAAAGAAGTTGTATGAGGCTTTCATGGATTTGGAGAAAGCATATGACAGGGTGGATAGACAAGGATTGTTGAAAGTATTAAGAATATATGGAGTAGATGGGAAGTTGTTGAATGCTGTGAAGAGTATGTATGATGGTTCTAAGGCTGCAGTGCGTGTGGATGGTGAACTAAGTGAATTTTTCTCTTTGAAGGTTGGGTTGAAACAGGGATGTGTCATGTCTCCATGGTTGTTCAATCTGTACATGGATGGGGTAATACAAGAGGTACAAGGTAGGGTAGTGGATGTTGGAGTGGCCCTGGTGAGAGAGGATAGTGTTTGGAAACTCCCTGTACTGTTGTTTGCAGATGATACTGTGTTGTTGAGTGAAGACGAAGGGGAGCTGCAAGGCTTGGTGGATGAGTTTGGGAGAGTGTGTAAGAAACGGAATCTAAAGGTAGGGAAAAGTAAAGTGATGGTCTTTGAGAGAGGTGAAGTCAGTGAAAGTACAGAGAGGTTGGATGGTGAGGAATTGGAAAATGTGAGTACGTTTAATTACTTGGGTAGTGTGATGAGTAAGGATGAAGGTTTGGAGGGTGAAGTGCTTGAAGGGTACAGCAGGGAAGAAAGGTTGCTGGTTCTTTGAAAGCAGTGATAAGAAACAGGGAAGTGAGCATGGAAGTGAAAAAGTTACTTCATGACGGTATTGTGATACCAACTCTAACATATCGAAGTGAAGCTTGGACGTTGTTAGAAGGACACAAGTCAAGAGTGAGAGCAGTGGAAATGAGTTATTTAAGAGGAGCCTGTGGAGTCACATGGAGAGACAGGCTGACGAATGAGGATATAAAGGAGCGTTGTGCTGTGGATGAGGATGTGATAGGAAGCGTAATGAGGAACACACTGAGGTGGTTTGGCCATGTGGAGAGGATGGAGGGTGAGAGACTGACGAAGAGAGTGTATGTGAGTAAGGTGGAGGGGGGAAGAGGGAGGGGGAGGCCGAGGATGAGATGGAGGGATGAGGTGGAGAGGTATATAAGAGAGGGGGGGTGTGAGTTGGGAGCAGGGCAGTGAAATGGCGGGGGACAGGGCGACGTGGAGGCGATTTGTTTGTGGCCACCCCAAACGGGATTGAGGCATCTGGCAATAGATAGACAGATAGATTATTATTAATGTTATTAATAATATTTCTATAATTATTACTATTATTATTATTATTATTTATTATTATCATCATTATTTTGCGTCAGGACGCGACAAAGGCCATTCTTGTGACATTCCTTTCACTTATCGCCTTTTGTCCTCACAGGTTGAGACATATAGAGGCACAGCACAACATAGTCTAGTTAGTTCATAACTACTCTCTGACTTTTTTTTTTTTTTTTTTTTTTTTTTTTTAACCCCCGAAGAACAACAGCAATATCAGTGATATATATATATATATATATATATATATATATATATATTGTCACTGGTGTAGTTATCCCAATAGTGAATGGGTGAAATAGAAGATAATATGATAATGAAAGGAGAGAGAAGCGAGCCGTTAAGAACATAAATCCTTTTTCTTATCAGTTTTGCGGGCTGTAAGGGTAACCCTGGTCCCCAGCTGTGTTTACCCAGCAGTCAACTTTTGCCTTCTCAACTGATAACACACCATTACCAAATATATCTGTGTAGTTTATCGTTCCCCCAATGCTTCTTCGGAACCCAGTGTATTTGATTCCATATCCACTCAGTTGAGTAACCTTGACCTTGCCCTTGGCAATGAAATTACCATTTTGGGTGATTTTAACATACACAATGTTGAATGGTTATTGCATTCTGCCCGGACTGACGACGCTGGTCTAGAGTGCGAGCTGTTTGCGGAATCGTTTAATCTCACCCAGTTGGTAAAGCAACCAACCAGAATACCTGATAATCCTGACCATAATGCCCATCTCTTGGATTTATTCTTGACAAATAATCCAGATCAATACAGGATAGAGGTACTGTCACCACTTGGATCCTCTGACCACAATCTCATCAAAGCCTCATTAGTTAACCCTCCTACACCTCCCCATTCTGAACCTGTCAGGGTGACCTGATGGCACTTTGACAGGGCAGACCGGGATGGATTTAGAAATTATCTTGCTGATGTTCCATGGCAGTCTTTCTTCTCTAGTGATCCCAATTCTACCCAGTCCCACATTTGTGACTTAATACTAGCTGGTATGGATTTATTCATACCAAGTCAACAATTCACTAAAAAATCAAACTCTCCAAAATGGTTTGATGGCAATTGTGCCAGAGCAACAGCCCAAAAGTCATTAGCATATAACTCTTACTTAAAATCGAAAACATCTGAATCACTCTCCCAATTTAAAATTGCTAGAAATCATGCAAAAGCTGTATTAAATATATCTAAACCAAACTTTCTTCAGAAGCAAGCATCAAAACTACTTAACAACCCTAATGACAATAGAATATTCTGGTCAACTCTTAATTCTTCCAATAATAACTTTAACAAGTCATCTTCCATTACCCCACTAAAATCTTCAGATGGCAAACCCACGTGGGGAAGCAGATATCTTTGCTAGTACCTTTGCCAGAAACTCTACCATAGATGATACCAGCCAGAATGTCTCAGTACTGGAACTTGATTCTCCCGAAATTGCCCCACTTAAAATACAGACAAGATACGTAAAATCCATCCTAGACAATTTACCCATCAACAAAGCTCCAGGCCCAGATGGAATTCTGCCAATTGTTTTGAAAAAGTGTTCCCCTGAACTTGCCTCTGTCCTAGCTAAATTATTCAGACTATGCATACGTACTTCTTTATTCCCAAATTCATGGAAAGAAGCCAATATCCACCCAGTTCCGAAGAAAGGAAGTTCGTCTGACCCCTCCAATTACAGACCAATAGCTGTCACATCTTCTTTTGGTAAGGTATTTGAAACTTTAATTAATAAGCATATTGCTAAACATCTTGAATCCAACAACTTAATTAGTGATAGACAATACGGTTTTCGCCACGAAAGATCCACCATTGACATACTCAATCTCTTACCTCATACCATCCATCAATCAATGATCTTTTTGGAGAAACTCATGCAGTAGCTCTTGATATCTCAAAAGCTTTGACAGAGTATGGCACCGTTCCCTGCTGTCCAAACTTCCTTGCTATGGACTAACGTCTTTTGTTCCTTTGATTTCTTCTTATCTTAGTGACAGGAAAATAAGAGTAAAAGTAGATGATGTATATTCGAATTTCCACTCAATTAACGCCGGCGTGCCGCAGGGATCAGTTCTGGCGCCAACCCTATTTCTGGTTCATATTAATGATCTCTTATCTGTCACTCACAATCCCATTCACTCATATGCAGATGACTCAACACCACATAGTTCATTCACACTCAGACATCCATTTACAAAGTCTAATATCTCTACCTCTCAACTCAGTACAGCCATCTCCATAAATCAAGATCTATCTACAATCAGTGAATGGGGACAAAACAACCTTGTCTCTTTTAATGCTAGTAAAACTAAATATATACAGTTTACTAATAGACAGATATTGCCAGATTCGTACATTACCTTCAGTGCTACTAATATTCCCATCTCCAAAAGTATTGAAATTCTTGGTGTCTCACTTAACAGTGCCCTCAGCTGGACCTCTCATGTCAGATCACTTGCCAAAACCGCCTCAAAGAAACTTGGATTATTGTACAGAGTCCGTAACTTCTTCGCCGATGAGCAGTTAGCTATAATTTATAAGAGTCATGTGCGCTCTCAGCTTGAATATTGCTCACCCTTGTGGAATGGTTGTGGAGAGGTTGCATTAAGACAACTAGACAAAATTCAGAATAAAGCTGTTACAATCATTAACAATCCTGCCATTACATATAAACTACCTCCCCTGCAAGTAAGAAGGAATGTTGCCTTCCTTGCATTATTTTACAGATATTTTTTTGGCAAATGCTCAGACGAAGTTGCGTCCATGGTGCCACCTCTCCATGCCTTCCCTCGTGCTACACGGGCATCTGGTAGCGCTCATGACTGGAATGTCATTCAACCATATTGCAGAACGTCTGCCTATCAGAGTTCTTTCATTCCCCGAACTGCATCTCTCTGGAACTCGCTTCCCCAGAGTTGTTTTCCTCCAAATTTCAACCCACAACTGTTCAAGTCTAACTGTTACAGATATTTTATGAACAGAGGACACCAGTAATCTGGTGTATGGATTATTTTTTTTTACTCATTTGTTTTTCCTTCCTCCGTTCTGTTATTTATAAAAAAAAAAAAAAAAAAAAAAAAAATTCTCACAAATTATGCAGAAAGTTCCTCTTGTCCTTGAACTGTGGGTGTGACATAATGTGGGAGGAGCAAAGTAGGGATGTTTGCCAATTAGAAGCCTAAATGGCGCTTTCGTCACGTTCTTGATGGCACGCAATTGGTTCTGTGTGGAGTGTATGAGGCCCTCAAGCAGGTGCCTCTTTTGTTTCTGTATGGACAGAGATTATTTTTAAGACAGCCTAGTGGTTAACTAGCTGACAAAGGTGGAGTAAGTCTCCTTTATAAGCTGCAGGAAAATGTGAAGAGACTCATTTGTCTCATTGTGTACACACATCCCTGTATACATTTTGTCTCATTTTGTACACACATCCCTGTACACATTTTGTCATTTGTACACGTTTGTACACATTTACTGTCACTTTACACTTTTGTCACATTGTGTTGCACTTTTCCCCAACACTACTCAATACGTGACTTTGATTACAAAACACACTGTTTGTGTACCATTTCCCATTTTTGATTCACTCCTCCATTTACACTAGTGTGTGATTTATATCTGGATTTAACCTCCAAAGTCTCCACGTTTCCTCGAGCTTTGTGAGTACTTAGCTTCCACTGCGTGTATACTGGTTAGGTAAGAAATAACTTGTTTTATATTTGTATCCTGAGGCCTATATGAATCCTCCCTTTTGTAAAACGAACCCTGGTTTCTTCTTTGGTTGTGTATGTTACAGTGTACAGTAAAGTTAAGTTAGTTTTCTTGCAAACTTTATCTTATCTCTTTTGGTGCTTAAAAAAGGGTTAAGAGTGCACCGTAATATACACCCCCATAACAATTTTGCGACCTCTTTGCCAGGATAGCTCTGTGACATAATATTGGCAACCTTGGCCACATACACAGTGCTTACTCTTACCTACTTAACTATAATCAGTAATCATGGCCCTAATGAGTGATAGTGATGTGAAAGCATTTTTGGATTCTAAACATTCCCCAACCAGAGTGAGAACACTCACAAAACACGAGCTTATATTGCTTGCCCAGGCTTTACAGTTGAGATTTCCTGCCTCAGTCACTAAGACTAAGTTACTTGATTTAATATTGGACACCATGTTTGAGCAAAGTGAGTCCTCTATAGCTAGTTCTGGGCCATTTGATACTGCACAAGGTGTTGACCTTGAGCCTTTGGCATCGGAGATACCTGGCCCTAGTGATTTTTCTGCTCATGATACTGGTGACAAAGTGCAACTTGAGTTAGCCAGAATTAAGTTGAGGGAACTTGAAGTGCAAGCAAAAATGAGAGAACAAGAATGGAATGCCAAAATGAAGAAAATAGAATTACAGGCTCAAATGAGACAAAAGGAAATGAATCACGAATTCACTCTGAAGCACCCTGATAGTTTACCTAGAGCTAATAGTTCATCTGCCAAGGAATCTTTTGATGTTGCTAGGAACATTAAGGTAGTACCTCCCAATAATGAGCAAGATGTCACCAAGTATTCCCATCTGTTTGAAAAGGTGGCAGGTCGTCTCTCGTGGCCAAAAGACTCTTGGACAGTACTGCTGCAGAGTGTTTTGAAAGGAAAGGCTCAAGAGGCTTATATTTCTTTATCAGTTGATCAAAGTCCTAACTATAACTGTTTAAAAGATGCCATTCTCAAAGCATATGAACTCGTGCCAGAGGCATATAGGCTTAAATTTAGATCCACCTTTAAACAGAAAGATCAGGCTCATGTGGAATATGCTAGAGTACTCACAGACTTATTTGATCAATGGTTGCATTCTAAGAAAGTTGATGATTTCTGTAAACTTAAAGAATTAATGATCTTGGAGAATTTCACTGGTAAGATAGATAGGGATGTGGCTACATACCTAGTGGAGAAAGATTTAGATACCCTAGCTGAGGCTGCTGTTGTAGCAGATAACTATAGTACTGTATAATTCATAAGCATGAACGCAAGCCTTAGTTTTTTGTTAAGGGTAGGAGAGTGAACCAACCAGTTTTTGTGAACCCTTCTTCTGGTAAAGGCAAGTTAATGTCAAGTGACAGTAGTGGGAACACTGCAACCCCAAAGCATGTTAGTTCTACGAAAGTGAGGACAGTGTTGCCAGAGGGTCAAGAAAGAGTGTCAGGTTTTGCCAGTATTGACAGAAAACGGGGCACTTGGAGGATTGGTGCTGGAAAAAACGAGGGAATAATCCCTCTGTAAAACCAATTACTTTGATAAACTCTTGGGGATCTTTTGACACCAACAGAGAGCAGCCACCCACAGATATTGTTAGCGGTAGTCAGACACTACCCCAGCACGTGCACATTGTTGATATGGCCAGAGTGGAGCCGTCAGTGGTGGACAGACAGACTCCTGTAGAGCCATTGTTAGACACTAGTAAGACTGGGGCAGTGCAGCCGTCAGGTTCAGGTGAGAGTGGTAATAAGACTCCATCAGAGTGTCCTCCCCCAAGCAGTACTCAAAGTGACTCCTTCCCAGGTCATTTATTTGCTAACTTTATTTCTAAGGGGTTAGTTTCAGTTGATGGAAAAGGTGGTAAGGAAGTCACTATACTTAGAGACACAGGAGCTTCACAGTCATTAATGTTGAAGGGGATTGTTGACACAGCTGACCCTAATGAATGTGTCTTGCTACAGGGTATAGCTGAGTTTGTATCTGTTCCCCTAGTTGAGGTGAACTCCAGTCAGAGTTAGTTACTGGTTCAGTGCATGTGGGTGTTGCTGACCAGCTTCCTGTACAAGGAGTCACTTTCCTTTTGGGTAATGACCTGGTGGGAGGACAGGTGAGTGCTGTTCCCTGCGTGTCAAATACTCCCCTGAGTGAGGATTGGTCTAAAGAGTTGGAAGATACATGTCCTAAATTGTTTCCCGCATGTGCTGTAACTAGAGCTATGACGGCAAAAGCCAGCCATAAGAACGTTGATGGTAATGGCACTAGCAATGCTGATGATGATATTGGGCTTGGTGATACCTTTTTCGCCCAGTTAAATGACTCAGAGGTTGATGATTCTCCCCAGACTGATGCAAGTGAAAGTTAGCTGATATGCAAAGATCTGATCCAGAGATTGCAACTTTAATTGACTCAGCCGTTAGGGAAGATGAACTGACAGAGTGTTATTATTTAACCCATCACGTCCCGAGGTTTTTCACACCTCCGACACCTCCCAATCCCGAGCTATTTTGGAATTTTTTTTGGGGGGGGGCTAAAACTTCCACTTTTGTTGAGAAACAAAGGAAAATCACCAAGAAAGGGCATACCGTGGTCCATAAGTGGTCGGAACAGGTGAGGTCCCTCGCGCCAGGTATCGTATTCTATCATTGACGTGTGAGTCGCTCACGTTTCCTATGGTAGGAAATTTTGGAAGAAACAACAAACAACACCTCTACATTTATTGAATTTGAACTAATAAACAATAAGAATAACAATAAAATGATTTTCAATGACATATATATGAAAAATAAGCATTGTACAGTTGTCAGCATAAATTCGCTGCAAGTCTACTCGTGTGGTGTGAGCCCTTTTGTCTGGCAACAGTGTAAGGGGACTAGTTGCCACACAGACTTTTGTATACTTTAAAACGTGTTTTTAAGAAGTGGTACTAGTGACTGCCTAGAGTACAGTATTCTGTATACCATATTTGATTAGTATCAAAAAGTGCAAGAGCTGACAGAAGAATGTTATGGTATGACGAATGAGCGTAATACTCCGATATTCCTCATTATAACCGTGTCTAAGCCCCCTTCCCCTCTCTTCCCATTACTCCCCACCGCTCCCTCTCCCTCCTACCCCCACTCACTTTCTTGCCTCTCCACTGACTCCTCTCCTCATCCTCTCTACTTTCATTTGTTTATCCACAGCACTAACTCCACTGGCGCATCGCGATTCTCTCTTGACTGTTTACTAAACCCAGTCTGCCCTATTGCCAGCTGCTCGCAGTACTGCCAACTATATCCAAGGCCAATTATCAATATCCCTTTCTGTTCGGGTCCCATTCTCACCCTCCCCGTCTCCTTCCCACTTCTTTTATTTCAGTTGTCTTTCTTTTCTCCACCCTTTGTCACTATCAGCAGCCAGGAGATATAGGAGCATTGAGGCCTCGTTCTTGTGATGTATTGCTTACTGATGTTTGTTTAGGTGAGCCTGAGAGTCGGTGGCTATTATTTCAGTAGGCGTAATTAAAACATTTGTGCCCATTCCTCCTACTTCTCGCCCTCTCTCTTCCCTAGGAAAATGTTCTCATTCTCCTCATACTGTTCACTGATTCATGAAGCAGTATCAGAACCAATAATGTTTCGAACTACTGCATCATGTTTGGAATAAGGAGTGAGAGAAAAGACTGTGGCATGGCAAGAATCTCACGAATGTAGGGAAACAAAAGGCTAACAGGAAGTGACGAGAAATAGAGAAAAGTGTGGTTAATTACGTAGGTTAGCAGGGGGTGAGGTGTGGTGAGAGGTAGGCTGGGGAGGATCATCCGGTGGGGGGGTACGGGGGAGAGAGGGAAATTTCATCATTCGACATTTTTCTGTCGTCTTTCGCACATTTTTATGCTAATCAGATGTAAAGACTATTTCATTCTGGGCGATTTATAGTACTAATTCTTACAAACATATTTTTAAGGCGTTTCAAAGCCTCTGTGGCAACTAGTTCCATACACTGTTGCCAGACAAAACGACCCACATCACACGAGCAGGCTTGCAGCGAATTTGTGCTGACGACTGTACCTTCGTGCAAGCATAGCGAGTTGGGTCCGAGTGGTAACACGCTATTTGCTAAGTTTCTTGTTTCAGTCAACATATCATTTTTTCTACTTGTATACTTCTGTTTCAATGACATTTTACCCTTTTTTACTGTTTGTAAATGTTTTCAGCTGTTTTCATTCATTACGATGACATGTAGCATAAGTATAGTGAACATCTGAATATTAAGCGCACTCGCTATGACTAGTATTTCAACATACAAAATTGTTTAATCACTTTCATATTATTGTTTTCTTTAGATAGAACCTTTCCTCCACCACTGTAAATTTTTTCAATTATTTACGTTCATTATGAGGGCATTTAGCGAAATGCTAGCGCATATTCACGTAGCAAGCACAATCTCAAACACTCGTGTTTCATCTTCTACTTTATTTTTTCACTCCAAATATACTTTCCCATTTATATTACACACGTTTACACCCCATACTGCACTATACATAGCTACTGGCATTATTTATTCAAGTGAGCATCAGAATATCGCACCAAAATTCCCTCACAATGAATGTTTCGAGAAAGATAATACTCAAACACTTACATACTAATTTTTCACTTATATCACAACCGTTTCCACTTGTGGACTCCTAATTACATATTTACGGGCATTATTCATTCCACTAAGCGTCAGGAAATCGCATCTATATACACTTGTTAGGAATAATTTGACTTAGAATATATTTCAGCACTTACAAAACTTTGAACTTATATTACACCCGTTTGCATTTTCCATACTAATATTTACATATTTATGGGCCTTATTTATTCCACTGAGCATCAGAATATCGCATCAAAATATCCTCACTAGGTATGTTTCCACTTGGATCATATTTATACACTTACATACTATTTTTGCACTTATGTTAGACCCATATCCACTTTATACAACTATTTACAGATCAACGGGCCTTATAATTACACTGAGCGTCCGTTTGTCGCATTTATTTCTGAGTAACAGCGTCCTATCGCATTCACACCATATTAGAATTGTATCAAGGTGTGATACTCGCTGAAACATGGGTGAATACAGAGACTTACGTCACACTCGACGCACTCATAGCGGGTGTCTTTCCTCTGAGGGGTGAGTCTCAGCTGGGAATTGCTGCACATGTGACACCTGCGTTGGGGCCTAGGTCTATTTGGCTGGGGAGGGACAGGAGTGGGGAAATGGCGGCCGGATATTCTCAGGGGAGTTTGGGCAATAGGGGTAGTGCGGGTGCGATGTTGGGGCCTTTCAACAGCATACCGTGCAAACATCTCTCTTGTGAGCTCCCTTACAAACCCTTCAAAGGTTTCCTGAACTCCTGTTGTCATGGCGTGTGGGTGGTGGCAACTCAGAGCAGTGATATCTAGCAAGTGAAAGAAAAGTTTCTTATACCACTTCATCGTGGTCCTGGCACACTCGACCGTCAATATCATGGAGTCTGACTGGTCCACCAGGCGCATGTTTATTTTATAATCTAGGACACACTCAGGTTTCCGTATGTGCCACCTGTTCTCGCTCCGGTAATCCACGGAATCTGTATGGTGCATCAAAGGGCAATGAACCATGGACAAGAGGCTTATTTCTCTATTATGGTTCCACACAGTTGCAAGTATGTTGTTGGCCTTGAAGAAGACAACCTCATTTCTGTCAAGTGTCCACCCTACCTTGACCATGTGACACCGATTTACCTTTACAGTACCACAGATTCCCGTTTCATGCCTGTGTAGATAACGAGCGAGAAGAGGGTTAGTGTACCAATTGTCCAGGTATAGGACGTGACCACGATGAAGGTAGTCTTCTATCATTGTCTTTACCACTGCTCCCGACAGTGCAATACTCCGATCTTCTATTATGTCTGTCTGTGCACCGATGTACAAGACTATGTCTTGCACATAACCAGTCCTACAGTCACACAAAACAAAGATCTTGAACCCAAAACGGTGCCTTTTGCTGGGTATATACTGCCTAAATGAAATATTGCCTCTCCACAACACGAGACTCTCGTCTATGACGAGGTCTATATGGATAAAATGACGAACGAAATGTTTGCCTCAGGTGATCAAAGACCAACCTAATTCGCCTCATGTTATCTGTGTTGTTCGCATTTGCAGGATCATCAGCATCATAAAAGTGGAGGCGACTTAGAATTTGTTGAAAGCGATTACAGCTCATGACTTGGCCAAATATTGGTGTCAGCGTAACAGGATCCCTTGTCCAGTATGCCAGAATTCTGTTCTTTCGTATAATACCCATCAAAAGGACCAGGGCAAAAAATAAGAACATTTCTGAAAGGGAGACAGGGTAATCATATGTGATAGAATGCCTGCTCCTTGTTCCCAATCTTTCACTCTCACGGTGCTGGCTGCTTGCAAAACGGTTGGTTTGATCAACTATCTGCTCCACGAAAGCCTCACTGAAAAACAGGTGGAAAAAATCCAGCCTGGTGGAATTAGGGTGAATTCCAGGAGCAATGCAGCCAGCGCGCCCCTGCTCAGTGAAGGGGTGAATGAGGGGAGAAAAATCACTCCCATCTTCCCAATTCCAAGACACAAATCCCTCGTCCCCATCGTCCCCATCAGCGCCTTCATCTGGGTGAGGAGGAGATGCTGGTGGGGGAGGTTGGGTAGGAGTGCGGAGGGCTTCCCCACTCGCACTCCTCTTCCCTCGGCCTTTACTTTTTCCCTTTCCCTTACCCTTACGGCCTTGAGGAACATTAGGGGGCTGTGAGGATGAAGTTCAGGAATATTGGGAAGCACAAGACGTGCTGGGGAGTGGTTCCTCCCCACCTTTCCCTCTCCATCACAACACCAAGTGATTTTTCACTCACCCTCACTCGCCCACGTTTTAGGGAATATTGGGGAGCACAAGATGTGCTGGGGAGTGGTTCCTCCCCACCTTCCCCCTCCATCACAACCCCATGTGATTCAGGGCGCACCCTCACTCGCCCACGTGATACACCCTGCCGCCTCACACCACCGCAAGAGAGCGATACCTCACTCCTGCCACTCTCACTTTTCATACTCCTCCCTGCACTTTCCCTTCACTCCCTACTCCCTCCACAGCACTTCCTACCTCCCCAAACAAAAGACTAGGCCCATACCTGCTCATCCGACGTGGTGTGCGCTTGGGGCCATGATGAGTTATCACCTCACGTCCGTACCACGTGGCAGCACGTCCCACGGCTCCGTCCTCGTCCTCGTCCTCGTCATCAAATTCGGCCTCCACATCACGTTGGGGCTGGGCAGAGGATGTTCCATGTTGTTTTTTGGCCGGCTGCCCCTCTCTAGCAGCACGGTAAGTCACATACTGCCACTTCCTGGGGGACAGGACCTCTTCATCACTGCTGGTGGTTTCCTTCTCCTCTGGCTGCACGTAATCTTTGTCTACAACCTCGTCCTCCAGTGAGGAATCGCTGTCGCCTGTAAAGGCGTCCAGGGAGGCTTGAGTTTCGCCCTCTGGGAGACCTCTCTTCGCCAAGTCTGAGCAGGACCGTTGCTAACAGGTGAGTGACCGAGCCGCGGGTGAGTGCGGGTCGTCGAGTGTCCCTGCCTGGTGGCAGATAGGGGAAGGTTGAGCAACCATACGTACTGAAAATCAAGCGCGAAATTTGAAAATTGTGCAAATTATGCACCTTGCAATTGCGCGACTTACCAGTACATTGCCGGGACCAACAAATGCAAAATGTTGAAACGTATCCATACGTCGACGGGACGCCTCGGGTTAAGGCCAAATAACGTGTTAATGAGAAGATAGAGACCTCCTAATGTTGCTCATGATAACGAGTGGGAGACTGTACATCAGGTGGTGGTTCCAAGACCCTATAGGCAAAAAATTATGTCCATTGCTCATGACTCTTCTCTAGCAGGTCACTTAGGGGTGAGGAAGACTCTCTCCCACATCTGGCAGCATTTTTACTGGCCTGGAATCCATCGAGATGTCTCCCGGTTCTGTAGATCATGTCACACCTGTCAGCTAGTTGGTAAGAGCAATAAGCCCATCCCTGCGGCTCCATTGATTCCTCTACCTGTGTTTGAGGCCCCATTCACTAGAGTCTTGTGGACATTGTTGGCCCTTTGCCTAAGACCTCTTCAGGCCACCAGTACATCCTTACAATGTTAGACATGGCCACTAGATATCCTGAAGCCATTCCTTTGAGAAATATTTCTGCTAAATTGGTTGTAAAGGAGATGCTAACCTTCTTTACCCGTTTTGGTCTCCCTAAAGAAGTGCAGTTGGATCAAGGCAGTAATTTAAATTGCAAACTGTTCAGACAAACCCTTAAGGAGTTAGGACTCTCACAGATCACTTCCTCAGCATATCATCCTCAGAGTCAATTAGCATTAGAGAGGTATCACCAAACTTTGAAAAGTATGCTCAGAAAACTATGTGTTGATGAAAAGGAATGGGACAAGTGTTTGCCTTTCCTACTTTTTGCAACCAGAGAGGCACTGAGCGAGTCCTTGGGCTACTCCCCATTTCAGTTAATCTTTGGCCATGAAGTAATAGGTCCTCTTAAACTCCTCAAAGAACAATGGGTCAAGGATGATTACCAAATTAACTTGCTAGACTATGTATCAAAATTTAAAGAAAGACTGGCCTATAGTATGGAAGTAGCCAGGGCACACTTGGAGTCCTCTCAGGAGAAGATGGAGAGGTGGTATGACCACTCTAAGAAAGTTAGGCACAGTGTTTCACCCAGGCGATCAAGTTCTTGTCTTGCTTCCCATTCATGGTCAGCCTCTGCAGGCAAGTTTTGCAGGCCCTTATCTAGTGGAAAAGAGGGTAGGTGAAGTAAATTATGTCATTTTAACCCCAGACCGGAGGAAGGAATGAAGATTGTGCCATATAAATATGTTGAAAGAGTACCACAGGCGAGACGTGGACCCCCCTAGTGGCACAAGCGTGGTGTCGGCTGTCAAGTTGGTGGAGGATGAGGGCTGCCCTTTGACTTTGGACAAGATGATCAGTTGGAGAGAAAACCAGGAAGCTTGGAGTACACTGACCGATAAATTCTCCCACTTGACTGCAGAGCAGTGTGCTGAGCTTGTTGCCCTTCTCAGGAAGTCCCCTGATGTCTTCTGGGACACCCCAGGACGGACGGAAGTGGCACAGCATGATGTGGACGTTGGAGATGCCAGCTCTGTAAAGCAGTCCCCCTACCGGGCTAGTCCTCAGAAGCAGACCAACATTTGAGAGGAACTGAACTACATGTTGCAGCAGGGGTTAATCGAGTCCTGTCAAAGTGAGTGGTGCTCCCTGGTCATAATGGTTCCAAAACCCGATGGGTCACATCGCTCTTGTATTGATTATCGTAAAGTCAACTCCCTTACAAAGACTGATACTTACCCACTTCCTAGAGTAGATGACTGTGTGGATGCGATAGGCAGTGCTAAGTTTATCACAAAATTAGATTTAATGAAGGGATATTGGCAAGTCCCACTCACAGAAAGGGCCCAAGAAATTTCCTGTTTTGTGGTTGGTGGCAGGACTTATAAATATAAGGTCATGCCCTATGGTATGAAGAATGCTCCTGCCACCTTCCAAAGGCTGATGAATGATCTCACCAAGGATGTTGAGAACTCTGTTCCTTATATTGATGATGATGTTATTTTTAGCAACATCTGGGAACAACACTTAAGCCAACTGGATGCCTTGCTTCAGAGACTGTTCTCTGCTAATTTAGTGCTTAACTTAGCTAAATGTGAATTTGTGAGGGGTCGAGTGCAGTACCTAGGTTATGTGGTCGGTTTAGGCCAAGTGAGTCCACCTGATGTTAAAGTTCAGGCCATAGTCAATTCCCCCCAACCCAAAAATAAGAGAGAGTTGCAACGATTCTTGGGTATGGTAGGGTACTACAGACGTTTTGTCCTGAACTTCTCTGATCTTGTAGCTCCCCTCACTGAGTTGTTAAGAAAAGGAGTCAAGTATGAGTGGAAGCCAGAATGTGAGGATGCCTTTTCTAAAGTCAAAGCCATCCTGTCAAGTCACCAGTGCTTCAAGCTCCCAATTTTGATAAACCATTTAAATTAACTGTTGATGCCAGTGGCCTAGGGGCCGGCGTAGTTTTGCTTCAGGATAATGATGAAGGCTTTGAGATGCCTGTGTGCAATTTTATCAAAAAGTTCATTAAGGCCCAGAGAAATTATTCAACTATTGACAAAGAACCCCTTGCACTCATATTTGCCCTTCAACACTTCTCTGTATATGTTGGTCCAGCATCAGGTGATGTTGTAGTGTACACTGATCACCACCCTCTGAAATTTTTGTCCCGATTTAACCCGTCACGTCCCGAGGTTTTCCACACCTATGACATCCCCCAGTCCCGAGCCTTTTTGGAAATTTTTTTTTTTGCTAAAACTTCCGCTTAGGTCGAGAAACGAAGGAAAATCACAAAGAGAGTGGTTCCCGCGGTCTATAAGTGGTCCGTACAGGTGCGGTTCCCCCCCACAGGTATGGTGTTCTGTAATGGGCTGGATATGCGTACGTTTTCTATGGTAAGGAATAATGGGAGAAACAACACACAACACCTCTATATTTATTGAATTTGAACTAATAAACAATAACAGTAACAATATAATGGATTTCAGACACATATATATGAAAAATAAGCATTGTACCATCGCGCGAGCATAGCGAGTTAGGTCCGAGTCGTATCATGCTATATGCTAAGTTTCTGGTATGAGTCAACCTATCATTTTTTCTACTTGTATACTTCTGTTTCAATGACATTTTACCAATTACAACTGTTTGTAAGTGTTTTCAGATGTTTTCATTCATTATGATGACATGCAGCATAAGTATAGCGCACATCAGCTTAGTAAGCGCACTCGCTATGACTCGTATTTCAACATACAAAATTGTTTTATCACTTTCCAATTATTTTCCCCTTTACATAGAACCTTTCCTGCACCACTGTAAAGGTTTTCAATTATTTTCATTCATTACGAGGGCATTTAGCGATATGCTAGCGCATATTCACGTAGCAACCACGATCTCAAACACTCGTGTTTCATCATCTACTTTATTTATTCACTCCAATTATAATTTCCCACTTACATTACACACGTTTACACCCCTATAATGCACTGTACATACTTACTGCCATTATTTATTCAAGTGAGCGTGAGAATATCGCCTGAAAATACCCTCGCAAGGAATGTTTCGACAAACATAATACTCACACACTTATATACTAATTCACTCACACACTTATATACTAATTATTCACTTTATCACTTGCTGACTTCTATTTTGACTAATACGTGCCTTATTCATTCAACTGAGCGTCAGGAAATCTTATCTTTATACACACGCTATGAATATTTGACTTAGAATATATATCATCACATACAATAATTTGAACTTATATTATACCCGTAAGAATGTCCCATAATAATAATTATATAATTACGGGCCGTATTTATTGCACTGAGCGACAGAATATCGCATCATACAACCCTCTCTATGTAAGTTTCAACTTAGGGCAGATTTATATACTTACACACAATGTTTTCACTTATGTTCGACCCGTATGCACTTTATACTAATATTTGGAGATCAACTTGACTGATAATTTCACTGAGCGTCTGTCTGTCGTATTTACCTCATAATTTCAGCGTCCTTTCGCATTCACACCGTACTAAAATTGCATCAACGTGTGATATTCACTAAAACATGGGTGAATACAGAGACCCACGTCACACTGCACGCACTCATAGCGGGTGTCCTTCCTCTGTGTCGTGAGTCTCACCTGGGAATTACTGCACACGTGACACCCGCGTTGGGGCCTAGGTCTATTTGGCTGGGGAGGGATAGGAGTGGGGAAATGGCGGCCGGATATTCTCTGGGGAGTTTGGGCAATAGGGGCAGTGCGGCTGCGATGTTGGGGCCTTTCAACAGCATACTTTGCAAAGATTTCTCTTGTGAGCTCCCTCACAAACCCTTCAAATGTTTCCTGAACTCCTGTGGTCATGGCGTGAAGGTGGTGGCAATTCAGAGCAGTGATATCTAGTAAGTGAAAGAACAGTTTTTTATACCACTTCATCGTTGTCCTGGCACACTCTACCGTCGATATCATGGAGTCTGACTGGTCCACGAGGCGCATGTTTATATTGTAATCCATAACACACTCAGGTTTCCAAACACGACGCCTGCTCTCGCTACGGTAATCTACTGAATCAGTACGGTGCATCAAGGGGCGGTGAACCGTGGACAAGAGGCTTACTTCTCTGTTGTGGTTCCACATTGTGGCAAGGATGTTGTTGGCTTTGAAGAAGACAACCTCACTCCTTGCAAGTTTCCGCCCTACCTTGGCCATGTGACGCCGGTTCACCTTTACGGTTCCACAGACTCCCGTTTCATGTGTGTGAAGATAACGAGCGAGAAGAGGGCTAGTGTACCAATTGTCGAGGTAGAGAACGTGACCGCGATGAAGGTAGTCTTGTATCATCGTCTTTACCACTGCTCCCGACAGTCCAATACTTCGATCTTCTATTATGTCTGTCTGTGCACCGGTGTACAAGACTATGTCTTGCACGTATCCAGTCCTACAGTCACACATAACAAAGATCTTGAACCCAAAACGGTGCCTTTTGCTGGGTATATACTGTCTGAATGAAATATTGCCTCTCCACAACACGAGACTCTCGTCTATGACGAGATGTCTATAGGGATAGAATGAGGAACGAAAGGTTTGCCTGAGGTGATAAAAGGCCAACCGAATTCGCCTCATTTTGTCAGTGATGTTTGCATTTGCAGGGTCATGAGCATCATAAAAATGGAGGCGACTTAGAATTTGTTGAAACCGATTACGGCTCATCACTTGACCAAATATGGGGGTAAACATAACAGGGTCCCTAGTCCAGTAAGCAGGAATTCTATTCTTTCTTATAATACCCATCAAAAGGACCAGGGCAAAAAATAAGAACATTTCTGGAAGGGAGACAGGGTAATCATAGATCATAGAATGCCTACTCCTTGTTCCCAATCTTTCACTCTCTAGGCGCTGGGCGCTTGCAAACAGGTTTGTTTGGTGTACAATCTGCTCAACAAATGCCTCACTGAAAAACAGGTGGAAAAAATCCAACCTGGTGGAATTACTGTGAATTCCTGGTGCAATGCAGCCAGATCGCCCTTGCTCAGTGAAGGGGTGAATGAGGGGAGAAAAATCACTCCCATCCTCCCAATCCCACAACACAAATCCCTCGTCCCCATCAGCCCCATCACCGCCTTCGTCTGGGTGGGGAGGAGATCCTGGTTGGGGAGGTGGGAGAGAAGGAGTACGGAGGGCTTCCCCACTGTCACTCCTCTTCCCTCTGCCTTTACCCTTTCCCTTTCCCTTACCCTTACGGCCTTGAGGAACATTAGGGGGCTGTGGGGATGAAATAGGAGAATATTGGGAAGCAGAAGACGTGCTGGGGAGTGGTTCCTCCCCACCTTCCCCTTCCATTACCACACCACGTGCTCTCTCATGCAACCTAGCTCGACCACGTGTTAGGGGATATTGGGGAGCATAAGACGTGCTTTGGAGTGGGTCCTCCCCACCTTCCCCCTCCCTCACAACCCCACGTGATAAGGAACGCACCCGCACTGGCCCACGTGATCCACTATGCCGCCTCACACTACATAGGGAGAGCAATGACTCATTCACGTCACTCTCACTTTCCCTAATCCCTGGACTTTCCCTTTCACTCCCCACTCCCTCCACTTGACTTCCTATCTCCCCAAACAGAATGCTAGGCCCATACCTGCTCATACGACGTGGTGTGCGCTCTGGGCCACGATGTGTAACCACCTCCCGTCCATACCACGTGGCAGCACGTCCCACGGCTCCGTCCTCGTCCTCGTCCTCGAATTCTGGTTCCAAATCACGCTGGGGATAAGGATAGGATATACCACGTGCCTTCTTTGCCTCCTGCCCCTCTCTAGCAGCACGGTAAGTCACGTACTGTCGCTTCCTGGGTGACGGAACTTCCTCATCACTGCTGGTGGTTTCTTCCTCCTCTGGCTGCACATAATCTTTGTCCATCTCCTCGTCGTCCAGTGGGGAATCACTGTTGCCGGTAAAGGTGTCCAGGGCGACTTGAATCTCACTGTCTGAGAGACCTCTCTTAGCCATGTCTGAGCAGGACCGTGGCTACCAGGTGAGTGGACGAGTGGTGGGCTAGCGCGGGTCACGCGGGGTCGCCGAGTGTCCCTGCCTGGTGGCAGGTAGGGGAAGGTCAGGCGAGGGTACGTACCGCAAATCAAGCGCGAAATTTGAAAATTGTCGAAATTATGCACATTGCAATTGCACGACGTACTGGTACGTCGCAGGGACTGGCAAATGCAAATCGTTGCAACGTACCCATACGTCGACGGGACGGGGCGGGTTAACCCGCCGCGTCCCTGAGACGTGAATTCACGTCCTCACATGATGTGCACTCATATCCCGGAGACGTATATTAATGCGGCAACATTGCAAGGTCCCTAATTCGCACAATTTTCAATTTTCACGAATGATTTCGCGAGTGATTTTTGGCACGTATACATGGGACACCTTCCTCTACTCCTCTACAAGATGCCAAGCAGGGACAATGCCTTACACCGCATAACCTCTCCCCCCCCCTGCACGCCATTGTCTCGGCAATTCACCTGTTACCAGCGACCTGGCCAATAAAGACATTCAGGGCCAGAGTGATTCCCCAATCGATGACAATGTGGAGGACAAAGTTTACATAGCATTAGAGGAAGAAACAGTCAGAAATGATGATCAGGTAATGTGCGAAAAAAAGGTCATGAATGGTGATGAGTTAGTGAGTGAAAGAATGCTTATAATGCCTATATTACTGTTTGAAAACCAATATACTCTTGTACTACATATAAATTCGTACCAAGTAAATAAATAAATACTGTTTATGAGTGGATAAAATAGTTACCCTCCCATAGAACTCGTTTTCTTTGGTGCCAGCCTGTTAGAAAACCCAGTCAGGTAAGGAGGTACTCATACCTAGATCGAGTATTTTATACCTCAGGTGAGCGATTTCTCTATGAATTTTCGATGTTTCTCACCAAAAGCGGATGTTTGAGCCAAAAAAAAAAAAGGTCCAAAAATATCGGGACTGGGACATACCACTGCCCAGAAAATGTCGGGATGGGGCGGGTTAAGGACAAAAATCTTAGTCTGACCTGCTAGGCCCTATTTTTGCAAGCATTCTCCCTTGATGTAAGACATTTAAAAGGTGTTAGTAATGTTTTAGCAGATTACCTGTCCAGAACTTGATTGTACAGTATCCAGAAATTTCCCCTAGGGAAATTTCTTCTCTCAGGAAGGGAGGTGTCACTGGCATAGTTACCCCAGTAGTGAATGGGTGAAATAGAAAATAAGATGATAATGAATGGAGAGAGAAGACAGCCGTTAAGAACATAAATCCTTTTTCTTATCAGTTTTGTGGGCTGTAAGGGTAACCCTGGTCCCCAGCTATGTTTACCTAGCGGTCAGTTTTTGCCTTCTCAACTGATAACACACCAGATGTTTTTCTCACAAATTATGCAGAAAGTTCCTCTTGTCCTTGAACTGTGAGTGTGACATAATGTGGGAGGAGCAAAGTAGGGATGTTTGCCAATTAGAAGCCTAAATGGCACTTTCGTCACGTTCTTGATGGCACGCAAGTGGTTCTGTGTGAAGTGTATGAGGCCCTCATTGGTAGCAGGTGCCTCTATTGTTTCTGTATGGACACAGATTATTTTTAAGACAGCCTAGTGGTTAATTAGCTGACAAAGGCGTAGTAAGTCTCCTTTATCAGCTCCAGGAAAGAATGAAGAGACACATTTGTCTCATTTTGTACACACATCCCAGTACACATTTTGTCTCATTTTGTACACACATCCCTGTACACATTTTGTCATTTGTACACGTTTGTACACATTTACTGTCACTTTACATTTTGTCACATTGTGTTGCACTTTTCCCCAACACTACTCAATACGTGACTTTGATTACAAAACACACTGTTTGTGTACCGTTTCCCATTTTTGGTTCACTCCTCCATTTACACTAGTGTGTGATTTATATCTGGATTTAACCTTCGAAGTCTCCACGTTTCCTCGAGCTTTGTGAGTACTTAACTTCCACTGAGTGTATTCTGGTTAGGTAAGAAATAACTTGTTTTATATTTGTATTCTGAGGCCTATATGAATCCTCCATTTTGTAAAACGAACCCTGGTTTCTTCTTTGGTTGTGTGTTATAGTGTACAGTAAAGTTAAGTTAGTTTTCTTGCAAACTTTATCTTATCTCTTTTGGTGCTTAATTAAGGGTTAAGAGTGCACCGTAATATACACCCCCATAACAATATATATATATATATATATATATATATATATATATATATATATATATATATATATATATAAGCCCATAAGCCCCCCCATGGGTGGAGCCACAGTTTTGTCTCGAAAGTAACTCAGCATTCAGGAACCATCCATTTGCGTCAATTCTATTACTTTTTGTTTAAGTGATATTCATTATAAAATAAGATTATCCACTGTTCTTAGTAATCTTCATCCCGAATATTCTTCTCATCTAAGGACAGGGTGAGAAAGGGCTCTGGAACCAACAAATAGGGGAAAGAAGGAAGGGAGCAAGAAAATTATCAAGAGCATGCCTACTTCTAGCACTCCACATTCCATTCAAACCCTCCAAAGTTCTGGCGCCGCCTCACAGACCTTACCATCTGCAGTGTGTGTGTGTGTGTGTTCTTACCTAATTGTTCTTACCTAATTGTATCTTTACAGGAATGAGTCAAGCTCGTACCGTCCCGTGTCTTAAACCATATTTATCGTACATATCCTTAAATTTGTGAATTGTTTTGGCACACACTATTTCATTCGGTAGTGCATTCCATTGATCAATTGCTCTGTTTGGGAAACTGAATTTCCTTACGTCTTTATCACCTCTCTTCTTATGCAGTTTTTTGCAGTCCTCCTGCTGATGCTTCTCCATATGTTAAGTAATCATTTATGTCTATTTTCTCCTTCCCTGATATGCACTTATATAGCATTATCATGTCACCTCTTTTCCTTCTCTCCTGTAGTGTTGGTAGATTCAGTTTATTTAGTCTTTCTTCGTAGCTTGGGTCCCTTAAGCTTGGTATCCATCTTGTAGCAGCCCTTTGAACTTTTTCAATCTTGTCTATGTGCTTTTTGAGATGAGGACTCCAGACTACTGATGCATATTCCAGGGTTGGTCTAATGAATGATGTTATTATCCTTCTTAGCATGTCTTCATTTACGTATGTGAATGCTATTCTCATATTTGCAAGCAATGTATACAAGTTCCGTACCTTCTCGCTGATGTGGTCAGCCGGAGATAGTCTGTTATTGATAATCACACCTAGGTCTTTCTCTCTTTCTGATGTGTATAGGGTTTTATTTCCTAACTTATAATCCCAATCAGGTCTTTTTCCACTTTTACCAAACTTGATTACATGACACTTGTCCAAATTGAATTCCATTTGCCATGTACTACTCCATTCATGAAGTTTATTTAATTCTTCTTGTAGCTCTTTACAAGAGTCTGTGTTAGTAATTCTCCTTTGTATTTTTGCATCATCTGCAAACATATTCGGATAGCTCTCATTTCCAGTGTTACTGTTTATATCAATTATATACACTAAAAACATGATTGGTGCCAGCACTGAACCTTGTGGTACTCCACTAGTCACTTCTTTCCATGATGAGTAGGTTCCTCTTAGTACTGTTCTCATTTCTCTTTTCATGAGAAAGTCTTGCATCCAACAAAACAGTTTGCCTCGAATTCCTCCTTGATGGTACAGTTTCCATAAAAGTCTTTGGTGTGGTACTGTCAAAAGCTTTCTTGAAATCCAAATAGATACTGTCCACCCATCCTTCTCTTTCCTGTATTGTGTCTGTTACTCTGTCATAGTAGCTCAACAGATTAGTAACACATGATTTTCCTTTTCTGAAACCAAACTGTCTTTCTGTTATCATACTGTGTTCTTCTAGATGATTTACCCAAGCTTTTCTTATAAGCTTTTCTAATACCTTGCTTACAACACTGGTCAGTGATACTGGTCGGTAGTTGAGTGGATTTTGTCTATTTCCTTTCTTGAATAAGGGGACAATATTTGCTTTTTTCCAAATATCAGGTAGTTTACCTTGACTCAAGGATTTCTTGAAAATCAAAAATAATGGTTTACTTAACTCCTTTGCACATTCTCGTAGTAACCAACATGAAATTTCATCAGGACCACTTGCTTTTCCTCTGTCTAATCTACTTAACTCCTCCTGTATTACTTTTTCTGCTATTTGTATATCCGGTAGTATGTGTGGACATGCATGTTCCACATAGTCCCTCCCAAAATTTTTTTCTTCTGTAAAAACTAATTGGAAATTCTTATTTAGTGCTTCACAAATATCTTTCTCTTGTGTATAAGTGATTCCCTCGTCCGTAATGGATTATATTATATCTTTTACTTTGGTTTTGCTTCTGATATAACTGTAAAACAGCTTTGGTTGATCACTACTTTTATTTATTATATCCTCCTCAAACTGTTTTTGGGCTTCCCTCCTTATTCTTGTATAATCGTTTCTTGCCTGTTTGTAATTATTATACGCCCTTTCACTATTGTATCTATTCCACAACAAATCTCTTCTTTCTTTTGATTTTTTACATTCTGTATTGAACCATTTCTGTATTTTCTTCTCTGCTTCTTTGTGCTGTTGGATGTACTTCTGGACTCCTATTTCATAATATTCACAGAATTTTTTATATACAGCATTTAAATCTTGTCCTGTAAGCTCATTTTCCCAATCAACTTCTAAGAAATACTTCTTTAGGTCTTGATAATTTCCCTTTTTATAGTTTAGGCTGTTTTTGTAACTGTCATTACTGTTTACTATGTCATATGCTATCCTGAAGTTATAGTTTAGTACTGCGTGATCGCTTTTGCCGAGTGGAGGGTGATATATTAAACTGTCAATATCATTTTCTTGCCAGTAAATATTAGATCTAGCACTGAAGGTACATCAAGTCCTCTTTTTCTGGTGGTTTCCCTCACATGTTGCATTAGGAAAAACTCTTGCACGAGATCCAGGAGCTTTTGGTCCCAACAGCTTTCTTGGCTAATTATATCTAGAGTATTTCAATTTATATTTGTATTAAAATCCCCAGTTAGTATAATTCTTTCCGATTTCTCTTCCATTTTATGTAGTAATGATCTTAAACTCTGAATTGTACTCTCTACCAGGTCCTCATATTCATCTCTTTCCCATGTGTTTGATCTGGGTGGCATGTACAAATTGGCTACAATTACTTTACCTTCAGATGTGTTGATCTCTACTGCAATCAGTTCTACTTGTGATGGTATATCTAGTTTTATTTCATTGACTTTTATATTTTTCTTAGTTAATATTATAATTCCTCCTCCTTTTTTTAAATTTCTGTCTCTTCTCCATATATTGTATTCCTCTAAGTTTAGTATGTCATTGGATATCCTTGGTGTTAATTTTGTTTCAGTTAGGCATATTATTTGTGGTTCATTTTCTCTGACATAATCGTTCATCTCTAGTAATTTAGATACCATTCCATCCACATTTGAGTACATCAACTTTATCATCTTGTTTATATACTTGTCATGACATGGTTCTACTACCTTCCTCCTTTTTATTCCATCCTGTTTGTGTACCACTTTCGTACCTGCAATCCTATTACTTTGTAAAAAAAAAAATTCTTCTTCTCCTCTTCTGATCTTCCCTCATTTTTTGTTTTTGTTTCCTCCCTTTTCTCTTTCAGTAATTCCAGTTCCTCTTGTGTTAGGCATCTTTTTATCCATACATTTTTCAACTCCTCTTTTTCCATAAGATTCTTTGCATTTTTTAGTATCTCTTCCACAGTGTTTACACTCTGGAAAGTCACCTTTAGAGGTCTTGCCTTGCTTTTCTCGTATTTCCCTAACCTTTTGTGTTCCTCTATGTCTTTCCTACAGATTTCCTCTGATACTTCTTTCAGTAAGCTCATTACATTTGCCATCTCCTTTTTGTCTCTTGTGATCTTGTTTTTTACTTCTTCCTCTTCAAAACCAGTGATTACTATAGATTTGTTTATATCTACTGAATCTCTGACTAACTTTGGATTGTTTTGGATTATTCTTTTCACTTCCTTTTTAATGCTTTTTTCCTCCACCCTTGTTTCTAAGTCTTTCTTTACTTTCACCATTTTAGCATACTTGGTTTCCACATCATTTTTGTAGCTTTGCACAGCTTCATTCACCTGTGTTATCTTCTCCTCAATATCACTGCTTTGGTCTATAAGACTGCTTACTTGCCTAATTGTCTCTGTGTCATTTTTGAGCTCTTCCATAACACTCTCGTGATTGACTACTGTACTCTGTGTGTGTGTGTGTGTGTGTGTGTGTGTGTGTTGCTTTTAAGGTGCGCATCATTGTCCTTCTGCCGACTACTGACTTAAAAAAATGAAGGTGGCCCCATAATGTTGTGTTCACCTCCGTACATAAGTCATCCAGTCAGCCCAGTCCCCTGTCACTTCCCTAGTTGATCAATTTCTAAAACATAGTTTTACACACTGATTCACCATATCCATGCACCTTCTTTTGGCTTAACAGACCTCCTTTCACCACCACTCACACAGTAACCTTTTTACCAGCCTTTCAGCATCATTCTCTCCATATGACCATATCATCTAAATACACTCTTTTGAACCCTAATATGAATAACTTCCTTACTCATTATCTTATACAGATCACAATACTATTTTTTCTGCCACTCTGCGTACGCCATACACATTTTTGAATGATCAAGTTTCACTTGCTTCTGACTTCTCAATTTCGTGTCATATGAATATCTCATCGATATGTTAATGAAGGCACTAACACACCTTTATGACAATATATCACATTTTTTTTTTTCTGTCATTTTGGCCCCGGGCTAGTCCTGATGTAAACCTAGTCGACTAAAGGAAACCACTACTTATGCAGGACGCTTAGTTGACATGATATTGAGAGACTGTTTGTGTGGTGATAATAACGTCCATGAGTTGAGTGAGGCATGGTGTGGGCAGCTGCACAGCAGGAAGACCTATAGGATTCTTTGCTAATTGCAGCCTCTGTTAGTAACGAAGCATGGATAATGACCACATGATGGGCTGTTTGTGAAGCATGATGGCTTGTTTGCGTATGTATGAGCAAGACTATTTGAGAAAAGTAATATAATATTAAATATGTAGAAAATAAATGTTAATAATAATGTGGTTTAGCTTAATCTTTGCTTTAACACTCAGCACACACATTGTGCACTTTAACTGTCTGAGGAGATACCATTCTAAAAGTCTGCGGACATCCTTGGTTTAGATGAAAGACCTTTGTATAACCAGACACCAACATCCCATTGATATCAGTGCTACAAAGGCAAAGATTACCTGTCTACAGCACTTGCACACAAGATGGAAGTAATGCAGTATGACAGGGAACTGATCGGTCCAATTCACGTCGATGGTATTCAGTGGCAACAACAAATAATATTGCTAAAAAAAAAAAAATAAATAAAAACGAACATATTAAGTTACAAAACAAAGTTTGTTTCTGCCAACATGAACTGGCTCCTTTCTTCTAGGCAGATTATATTTAGGAGGGGAAGGGAGTAGGGGGCGAAAATACGGAGAGGCAGTGGGTAGAAGGAAGGGGGTAATGGATGAACAAGAAAGCTAGGGCAGTGAAGAAAAGTGACGGAATGGAGGGGAGATATGGATAAATGTTCATTGACTCCTGTATTACCTTAAAACTTAAGATCATTTACGAATGACCCATAGAACTTTTTAAAATTATATTACAGGTCATTATATTAACCTAATAATGGTTCAGAGATACGAAGTTTAGAATTCTATCTAGATGAGGCAAAATGGAACCTTCTCCTATGTAAGAGGAGTAGACTGTAGCACCAGTCGAGCAGGGCAGTACTCCAAAGGTGGATGAAAAGCTGATGACAGGGAGAGCTGTAGCTCCCGTTTCATCAGCCCTCAGGACTAGTTCCTGACCATCCCCCTTTGCTGAACTTTTTCAGTGTCTCAATAACACAAAGAGTAGGCCAGCATGCTCTCCAATACAAGTTTCTCTAACTATCAACACCAAACTACATGCACAGTACACACTACGCTTCCTTTTCCAAAATTCAATATCAAATAATGGCTTCTCATCACATAGCCTCGGAGTCCCGGGGGGGGGGGGAATCATAAACGCCCCCTCCTTCCGCCCCTCTCCCAGTGACGACTCAAGCTGCCTGGAACCACTGTCTGACTCACTTCTTCATTTCTGCAACATTCGTGGCCTTCCTCTAACTTTTGCTCTGTTCAGCACCACCTCTCCTCCTCTAAACCTCACCTTCTTTTCCTAACTGAGACTCAGCTGTTTGAGGCAACTGACAGAAAACCCTTTTCTGTATCCTTCTACTTTCTCTATACTCATTTCAAATCCAAAGGTGGATGTTGTGTATATATACGCAACGACTTATCTTGCTCTCATGTTCCTGAACTCGATTCTTCTGAATTCTCTACACTCCGGCTTTGGCTTTCCTGTCATTCTCTGACTAAAAATATCTGTGCTGTTTAATTATCCTCTAATTCTACTGACTATCAAAAATTCTTCGACTATCTTACTTCTACGATGGAACACATTATATCCATTTCTCCTTTCTCTAAAATCTCCATTTTAGGAGATTTCAATGTTCACCACCACCTTTGGCTTTCCTCTCCCTTCACTGATCCACCTGGTGAACAAGCCTACATCCTTTCTATCCTTAATGACCTACAGCAGCTTGTACAGCACCCTACCCGTATCCCTGACCACCTTGGAGAGAGCTCCAACATACTTGACCTCTTCCTCACAACTAATCCTTCAACTCACACTGTTAATCTTTTCTCTCCGTTGGGCTCCTCTGATTACAACCTTATTACCTTAACCTGTCCTATCGCTCCGGTATGGCCTGTGGACGCTCCAAAAAAACGTAGTCTGTGGCACTTTGGAGCTGCGGATTGGGAGGCCCTCAGGCAGTACTTCTTTGATTTTCCCTGGAGTGATTATTGCTTCCATGGCCGGGAGTCATCTGAGTGTGCCTTGCGCATTACGAAGGTTATTCTCTCCGGTATGGAAGCATACATTCCTTCCTCATATCCCTTGACTACTGCAAGAAAGCCGTGGTTTAATCACGCTTGTTCTAATGCTGTCCGCAACAAGGTGAGGGACTATAAAAAGTACTGGAGCCAACCAACTCCTGAATTACATCTTTTTTTACGTTTCTGCCCGGAATCGTGCTAAGTCTGTTCTTCGCTCTGCTAAAAATAACTTCATCCATACTCAATGCTCTCAACTCTCCAACTCGAATTCTTCCCGCTCCTTCTGGCACCTTGCCAAAAACCTTTCTAACAACTTTACATCATCATCCTTCCCTCCTCTTTTCTACTCTGATGGTTCTGTGGCTATTTCTTCTACTGATAAAGCAGATCTCTTCACTCAGACTTTCTCCTCCAATTCCACCTTAGACGATTCCGGTGCTGTTGCTCCATGACTTCCCCCCTCTGACTTCCTCATAGCTGACATTAAAATTTCTTCGGCTGATGTATTTTCTGCCATCACAGGCCTCAGTACTAACAAGGCATATGGGCCTGATGGAGTTCCCACTGTTGTCCTCAAGAACTGTGCTTCTGTGCTTACACCTTGCCTGCGTAAACTCGCCTTTGTCTGTCAACTTGTATATTTCCTTCTTGCTGGAAGTTTGCTCTCATTCAGCCAGTCCCAAAGAAGGATGACCATTCCCATCCCTCTAACTATCGACTAATTGCTTTAACATCCTGTATCTCAAAAGTTTTCAAGTCAATTCTTAATAGGAAAATTTTAAAGCATCTTTCCTATCACAACTTTCTGACCGTCAGTATGGATTCCATCAGGGACGCTCCACTGGCGATCTTCTCACCCACTTTTCGGACTCCTGGTCGTCCTCCTTTCGGGACTTCGGCGAAAGCTTTGCCACTGCACTTGACATCTCAAAAGCTTCCTTCTTCTTCGCATTAAAAAAGGGATACATATATATATATATATATATATATATATATATATATATATATAAATATATATATATATATATATATATATATATATATATATATATACTGTATATATTCCACTTGGAATCTCCGTGGTACAGTGGTAAAGTGTGCATTTTCGTACACTGAAGAACGTGGTTTCACACCCCGCCAGGGTAATAAACTGTCACGAATCAATTCGCGACATTTCCTTTTTGTGAGAAGCCACGAACTATTAGTGGAAAACTCACTGTGTATCGCTCAGTTAACCGTTTCTCTCTCCATTTCGGGGTATACTTTTCAAATAATTCGTCACCGTTTTCAAAAAGTGACCGATTTAATGCACGTCACTAAGTGCGCTACTGAGCGATACAATTATTTCTTTATCGTTTGCCTCTGCTTCTCTCAACCGTTAGCCACGCCTTGCGTCCTGCCCATTCAATGTATTTGAATTCAGTCTTGTGTTTGCTGTGACGGAGAAAGGGTCTGTGCTCAGAAGTGGAGAGGTCAGCTAGCACCCCAAGCTCCATTAGTACAGTTAATCCCGGTACTCCCACCTTAGTGGTGATACATAGTATTCATCGACTGGTATTTCTTTTGTGTATTTTGTAGTTTTAAGAGCTTAGTTAAGGTGTTTTTCCCTAGGCGTAAGTATTTAGCTTTTGTGAGAGTGAGTGAGTGCGTCTCATTGATTTGATTTGAAATGTAACGTTAAATTTATTTTTTTGTAATTAATAAATTTAACAGTTCTTTTCCTTGAGCTTCATGTAAAGTAAACTCGTGTTTCATTTCTCCGAATTAAGCTTATTTCCCACATAACTCCTAGCTTGCATAAACGTTTTACTATTCATAACTGGTACTTAGACCAGTCTTGTTGTATTAACTTAAAATCCGTTGTGCCAGGAGTTAATGCATCAGCAAGAACCTGATGTTATTATTATTAGTATTAGTTATTTATTGTCAGGGGTGATGTAACTTTCTCCAGAGGCTAACAGTACAGTAATTCAGCAATTGTGAGTAATTAGTCTCTGCTGTGTACTGTTGAGAAAGTTTATAAATTCTCGATCTTAGAGAATCTTAGCAAGTCAGCGTAAAGTAATCGTTGCTTGAGGTAGCAAGACAATCATTGTCTCTGCTCTTCAATATTATTGAATATTATTATCAATTTAAATAACATTTAAACCATATATTTCAAAATTACCGTGATATTTTAAAAACCCCGTGACAATTGGCGACCTCATTCCAGGATATTAACTCCTAGCTATAAAGCTACTCACGAGATAGTGCTCACTCATTCATATTTAGGTATTTATCATTAAAGTTTATAGACACAAGTTTACTGGTGTTTACCGTTAAATTTAGCAAGTGAATTTTGCTTTATCAATCCATAGAGTACTTAACTCTAGTTTAATTTTGGTAACGCCAGACGATTTTATTCGCTCCTGGGAAGTCGGCGTACCCATTGTGTTCATTATTGAGTCTTCCCAGTCATTTACATTTTTGATTTATTTTTTGCCAGTTAACTGGATAAGACTGGTCACCACTAGCTTGTGTCTGTACTCTTTACTTTTGTTTATTAGTATTCGTCGCTAAGCAGTCAGTATTCAATTTCGGTTTGCTTAATAAAACTAGCGAAATGGCTACTACTGTATTTTTACAGGAAGCCAAAGAAATGGGTCTTTCGGACCCAACCGAAATTAAAGAGTATATACTCTCACGGCATAATCAGGAGCAGCAGCGCGAGAATGATGCCCGTGAAGAGCGTAAGATTCAGCGCGAATACGAGCGAGAACAGCGTGAGGAACGCGAAAAGGAGCGCGAGTACGAGCAAAAACAGCGCGAACTCGACTTAGAACATGAGCGAGAACAGCGTGAGAAACGCGAGAGAGAACGAGAGCACGAACGTGCGGAGCGAGAAGCACGTGAAAAACATGAACTTGAAGTGCTGAAGCTCAAGCGAGATTCCTTGGCTTCAGACACGTCTGCTGCAGTTGGTCCAAGCTCCACGAGCTTTCTCCCTGCACATGTCCTGGCGACCCCACGCATCAAGCTTCCTTCATACAAGGAAAGCGAGCGAATCGAGCCGTACATAGCTCGTTTTGAGGACATGGCAGACATGTATCAACTGGATGAGGCAGCTAAGCGGATCCAATTTCTTAGTTTATTTGAGGGCCCTGCCCTCGATATTCTCCACAGAATTCGTGGAGACAATCTCACATATGAGATGATGAAAGCTGCACTCATTAAGGCGTATGGTCTCACAGTAGACGACGCCAAAGTTCAGTTCATGCGAGCTCGTCTCCAAGACAAGGAGACAGCTGTTCAGTTCCTTGATCGTCTCACAGCTTACTTAAATGAGTGGATGGAGAAAGATGAAACTCCTTCCACGCGTGAGGGGATAATTGACCTTATGCTGCGTACACAGCTAGAGAGGTCGTGGCCTGCTGAGCTCATAGCACAGCTTAAGATCTGCCAGGTGAAAGATCCCAGCCAAATGGCAGAGAAGGCTGACGCATTCTTTACTGCATACGGGTATCAAGCTCGTAAGCAAAACACCTGGAGTAGAAAAGATACTGCCAAGTCTGGGAAGCCGTCTCAGACTGAATCCCAGCACCAAGGCCGTTCTCAGAGTAATGGTCAAGGTCCAAAACCGCAGTGGAAGGACCAGGGGCAAAACACTCAGAAACCTGAGTGGAAGAGGTACAACAAGTACCCTAACCAGCAGCAGTATCAGCCACGCAACCGACCGTCGGGACAAACTTTTCACCTCCAGCTCAAAAGAGGCAGGAAGCGAATGCAGCCTTCATTCCTCAGCAGCAGCCTGGTGGTCACGTCCCTACCAGTGTGGGTACTTCCCCACAGTTCACTAGTCCCACAGTGACAGTGAACCCCCCTCCACAGATGGCCAATGTTCCATCTTCCCAATATAACCCTCAAGGCACAATGTTTGCCACATCAATTCAGCAGCCTCATGAGTGGCTAGCTGCTTCCTCCACAGGCCCTCCCACAGGTGACAGTACCTTCCTTGTTCAGCAAGGGTTTGTGGGAGACATTCCTGTGAAGGTCCTGAGAGACAATGGTTCCTCAGGTTGCTCTGTTAAGCAGAGTTTAGTTCGGCCTGAGCAGTATACAGGTCGACATATCCATGCAAAGCTTATTGATGGATCAGTGAGATTGTTCCCTGAGGCATGTATCCAGGTGGCATCTCCATTTTATACTGGTATGACACTTGCAGTTGTCATGCCAGAGCCTCTATTTGACTTGATAGTAGGCAATATTCAAGGAGCCAAGGATAGTTGCTCCGATGACGCTACTCAGACTTCGGCTGCTGCGGTAACACGAGCCATGGCTGAGGCTCCAGACTGTGTCACCCCAGTGATCATTGAATCGCCGCAAGATCTGATGTGTAGTCAACTTGTTGTGCAAGAACAACATTCTGACCCGACACTTGCTACCGTGCGGAACAAACAAAAGGGTCGAGTGATTAAGTATTCACGGGGAGGTCGAGCCAAGTTCCTTCGTAAACAAGGACGGCTCTACCGTGAGTCACGAACACCCGAGGGCGAGGTTCGACTGCAGTTTGTCGTTCCCGCCAAGTACCGCCTAGCAGTGTTACAATGGGGTCATTGTTCAGCCTCAGGAGGTCACATGGGGAAAAGGAAGACCCAAGGCCGTATCCGAGCTGACTTTTTCTGGCCAGGGATGGGACGGGACATAGATAGTTTTGTCCGTTCCTGCAGTGTGTGCCAAAGTATCACCACTAATCAGGGACATGCCCTTCCTGTGCCATTTGTAACCACACCCGTAATCTCTGAGTCAGTTGAGAGACAGGGTAGTGGTGAAGTGGGTGCAGACCTGACGTCTCGCCCATTGGCCCCACAGGACACATTATGTCCAGGGCCTGTACATACATATTATGTACCGTAAGTTAAGGGGGAAGTTGAGAGGCGACTTGAGGCTATGGAAGACCCAAGTTTGCACAAGGATTCTCAGCTTCCCGATACTAATATAAGTATTGTAGGTTAAGGGGGAAGTTCGAGAGAGAACTCCGCAGAGGCGACTTGAGGCTATGGAAGACCCAAGTTTGCACAAGGATTCTCAGCTTCCCGGTACTAATATAAGTATTGTATTGTAGGTTAAGGGGGAAGTTCGAGAGAGAACTCCGCAGAGGCGACTTGAGGCTATGGAAGACCCAAGTTTGCACAAGGATTCTCAGCTCCCCGATACTAATATAAGTACTGTAGGTTATGGGGGAAGTGAGAACTCTGCAGAGGCGACTTGAGGCTATGGAAGACCCAAGTTTGCACAAGGTTTCTCAGCTCTCCGATATTAATATAAGTACTGTAGGTTGAGGCACAGGTTGAGGACCCGTGTGCGGTTCGAGGCTATGGAAGACCCGAGTTTGCACAGGGATTCTCAACTTGCCGACCATAATCGTGTGCTATAATTAATGGCGACCTCGAGTGTACTTTTCATAGCATGTACTGACTGCTAGCCAGAGAGAGTAATTGTAACATAATAAGAATTTTGTCTCATTGACACTTTTGATGCTCCACCTTAATTGGTTTTGCAGGTTCAGCAATGGGTGTAGCAGTTTTGCTGTGCGGGCCAGCTGATCGTCTGCCGCACGCTGCCGCCTCTTCTCCTCTTCCTTCGTCGTCGCCATATTATTTACTGTGTCATTTTACACGTAGGTACAGTTACACTACAACTGTCACACCTACACCGTGTATTACATACACCACGCTACACAACAATTAGTTGTCAGTGTAAATGTAGCGAATTTTCGCTCAGTTTGACCTGAGTACAGGATTTTCACTGTCGTCACGGAGTTTTTCCCTCAAGCTTGCTTCTATTAACGTAAATACGAGGTTTTTTCGCTCACTGACGACTGCGACTTTCTCCTGTAGCAGGATAGCACACACACCACAGTGTGAATCTTGTGTGACTGAGTTAGGATTTATATGTATGTATATTGAAATCTTTCTTCTGAAGGAAGAAAGATTTAATTTTCATGGGGCGTAATGTCACGAATCAATTCGCGACATTTCCTTTTTGTGAGAAGCCACGAACTATTAGTGGAAAACTCACTGTGTATCGCTCAGTTAACCGTTTCTCTCTCCATTTCGGGGTATACTTTTCAAATAATTCGTCACCGTTTTCAAAAAGTGACCGATTTAATGCACGTCACTAAGTGCGCTACTGAAGCGATACAATTATTTCTTTATCGTTTGCCTCTGCTTCTCTCAACCGTTAGCCACGCCTTGCGTCCTGCCCATTCAATGTATTTGAATTCAGTCTTGTGTTTGCTGTGACGGAGAAAGGGTCTGTGCTCAGAAGTGGAGAGGTCAGCTAGCACCCCAAGCTCCATTAGTACAGTTAATCCCGGTACTCCCACCTTAGTGGTGATACATAGTATTCATCGACTGGTATTTCTTTTGTGTATTTTGTAGTTTTAAGAGCTTAGTTAAGGTGTTTTTCCCTAGGCGTAAGTATTTAGCTTTTGTGAGAGTGAGTGAGTGCGTCTCATTGATTTGATTTGAAATGTAACGTTAAATTTATTTTTTTGTAATTAATAAATTTAACAGTTCTTTTCCTTGAGCTTCATGTAAAGTAAACTCGTGTTTCATTTCTCCGAATTAAGCTTATTTCCCACATAACTCCTAGCTTGCATAAACGTTTTACTATTCATAACTGGTACTTAGACCAGTCTTGTATTAACTTAAAATCCGTTGTGCCAGGAGTTAATGCATCAGCAAGAACCTGATGTTATTATTATTAGTATTAGTTATTTATTGTCAGGGGTGATGTAACTTTCTCCAGAGGCTAACAGTACAGTAATTCAGCAATTGTGAGTAATTAGTCTCTGCTGTGTACTGTTGAGAAAGTTTATAAATTCTCGATCTTAGAGAATCTTAGCAAGTCAGCGTAAAGTAATCGTTGCTTGAGGTAGCAAGACAATCATTGTCTCTGCTCTTCAATATTATTGAATATTATTATCAATTTAAATAACATTTAAACCATATATTTCAAAATTACCGTGATATTTTAAAAACCCCGTGACATAAACTTTGGGAACATTCTTCTGGCCACGTACTGCTTTGGCGGACACATGGGGTGCTGTGGTTGAACCAGTGTCGCATACTATAAAGTATGCTTGCACTCAGTCGGCTTGCACTGGTCGATTACACTTGGTTCACAGACTACACACACACATCCAAAGCCACTACAACACTACAATTTCACTTACAAGCACTTCTCACCCTACATACAATCTCTACGAGACAGCCTAAGCCACTTGGTATAGATTCATTGGCTTTATCGTCCCCACTGTGGTCGGGATAGGCCGGTCCTGCAATGGGCACTCAAACGGCTGAAGAGATGAGATGAGATATTCCCCCTACCTTTCTAAATGATATCACTGTTGTGTTAGTGCATCTAAGTGGCTACAGTATATGAGGTCTGATCAAAAAGTATCCCATCTTATTATTATATCTTGTAAACCAGTAACAGCAAGGGGATGCGACCCAGTGTACCGTGACCCTGAATCACTGGGCGCATGCTGGAATATGTTCGGTGCTGCCGCCCAGTCCAGTTGCTTTAGAGCAGCAGGTGTTGGAGGACGTGTTCTTGCTTATAACATTTTTGTTCTCCACGGACATGTTGAACTTTGCTAATCAGAATCCGGACTTCACAAAGAATAAAATAACTCCTGATGAGTGTTTGGTGTATGGATACGACCCAGAATGAAAACTCAGGCGTCACAATGGAGGTCACTGGAATCTCCAGGGCCAGAGAAGGCACGGCAGGTTTGGAACAAGTTGAAGCTAATGTTTTGTTTTTTTTCAATACCAGAGTGTTATTCAGTACGAGTACGCTCCAGAATGCCAAACAATGAATAAAAAGTACTTCCTGGGAGTTCTTCGCCTACAGAATGCAGTGCATTGCAGGAGATGAGAGTTGTGGGAGGCAGAAGACTGGCAGCTCCACCACGATAATGCCCCGGGCCACTCATCCCATCTCATCTAGGATTTTTTTGGCCAGACACTGGATCACACAGGTCCAGCAGGCTCCCTATTCTCCTGACATGGTCCCCTGCGACTTTTGGCTATTTCCTGACTGAAAATGCCGATGAAGTTTCGAGATTTGAGAACACAAATTAGAAAAAGGCAAGTGCAACAAAGATCTTGTTGGCAATCCAAACAACTGACTTTATAAAAATTTTCCACCAAAGGAATGGCCACTGGGCTAAATGTGTTGAGCCCCGAGGGGCATACTTTGAAGGAGATGAAAGTCTGAACTCAGTAAGCTTTTTTTTTTTTTTTTTTTTTTGAAACAGCTATTGGTCGGATACTTTTTTATTAGACCTCGTATTACAAGGTAACGATAAATCCAAGTTGTGGTGAGCCGTAGACACTCCTGTAACGTTTTGTTGTCATCTCAGTGAAGAATTTAAAATCAGCCTAAAACCCTGAATACTACTGCTACCTAAGACGTTAAGGATATTGCTATAAGAATTAAAAAATGTCTTCTTACTCGGCGAGCTGGAAATTGTGGGCGATTATCGGATATCATTGTTACTGTCTTCGTGTTCATCATGGCGCTCTAATATCACTTTGACATATCGAAGCTGCGTGGTTTCATGTTGCATAAACATCACAATTGTTTTCAAACGTGAACTCCTCTCTTTCCTGATCTTTGGCCGAGGTAAAGACAGATGCTACCAGTACGACCACTTTCGGAATTTATCACTGGAGGTTCAATTGATTCACATGGTGTTGCTTATATGGGAGTATGATAATCTGAAGGCATATCCACAACCGTTAAATTACATATAGCTTAAAGATTAATTAATAACAATATATATTTAGGGAAACAGGTTTCCCTCAGCTCAGCGTAGTTATTTAGCGCTGTAAACTACTACGTAAAGAGATAATGAGATTAAACTTTAGTTTCTACTCAGATATTAGCTAATTGATATCGGTCTCCTTTGTTTACGTATATTTTCTCATATGGAAGGGTCTTAGGTTTCACAGACGAGTAACTGTTGTAGTCCGTGTTTCAGTGTCGTAGCAGGTGATTCACTTAATAGTCACCTGTGGAAAAAATTCGGTGATAACCATATCAGATCAAGACACTGAATCAGTCACGTTGTATACTGTACACTAAGTTATCAACATTACACGTTCTTAAGTTTGTTACCACAACGATATCCACCGTTTATAAACATGAAACGGCACCAAACGTCTCTCCCATCTCTCCCCCCTTTCCGCTGCTTCTCTTCCACCTTCTACCTAGCTCGTTCACCCTGCATACCACCCCTTCCAACCACTGCTTCTTTCATATATCACCAAGTGTACGGCACTCAAAGTGTAGTTTTCCCTTGATATGTCATTTATGTACTTGGTGTTTTATCTTTTGTTTCACTTGTACCAAATAGGGTGACAAAATATCGGTACTAATACAGCAGTGGCAATTTTTGCTGCTTTATTAACGTGCTCGCTTCCCTGAAAACCTCCGTGGCTGGATACTCAATTGAGGAAGACGTCTGCCCCCCCCCCCCCTGCCGTGTGGAGTGATTCTAATTGGCGTGAGGCGGGTGGTGTATTTAATTAAGCAAGTATACTATCCACCTGATCTACCAGAAGGCCTGCCGACATGTCCTAAAAATACCCCCGCTAATACCAATACACCAGTCCTGTATGAGACAGCCCTAGCATGTATTCAATATGTTAGCGCCGAAGTGGTGACATGTAGAGGTGTGCGGTAAGTAGGAGGACTACTGGGCCTTGAAAGCAGGCTGTGAAGCCTATGCCCAGAGTCGGTCACATAAAAAAAAAAAAAAAAAAAAAAAAAAACTGAGACTGCTTCGTCATTTTAATTGCATCATCAGGGAGCACCGGGAATCAGCTCCACTGGTCACTGTAGGCTAGGCAAGTGCACACTACCGTGCAATATCTGTAATTTCTTCATTACAATCAGACTTCTATAGGCTGCACAAAAATAATGGTGGTAGCAGAATATAGTATAAAAGACGTCGCTGTTATATAGCAAGGAGTGCCAACACTTAGCTTATTCACTGAACCTCTTCACATCCACATTCCTCAGTGACTTTATTTTGTCCTTTGGTGACAGTTCATTTTATGAATATTGAAGGCAGAAGCATCAAAACAACTTGGGCTGTCAAGTCTTTCTTCCATCAGTCCAAGAACTTACTTCTATCCTGTTTTTGGTACTAGTAGGCGACTGTTTTTTTTTTTTTTTTAGGTTAGAAATAACCTCTGTTACTGAAAGGCTTACTGAATGCGCCATCTGATCCCCTTATTCGAAACTCTCCCCTAACCTGAATAAATCCGTTTTGGGTAAGATTGAAATATAAAGTACATCTCAGGATAAAAGAATTAAATGCTGTTTTACAAATGTAATAGCCTGACTGCCATACCAAATTCCGTTCAAGTTGAGATATCATTTACATGAATAATATCATCCGAATTTAGGCTGCACAAAATATTAAATTGTCTTCGAGCTGCAATGAACCTTTTAGGAATTTGCCTCAACAAATGGCCCAGTTCTGACGTTAGCACCATTACTGGTTCGCAAATGGGGAAAAAGTGTTTGATGGTGGCACGAAGAAGGATGAGGATGAGGAGGAAGAAAAGAAGGCGAAGGAAGAGGAAGAGGAGGAAGAGGAGATTAGAAAGAGAAACAAAAGGAGGAGGAGGAGGAAAGCAGAATGAAAAAGAGAAAGAGAAGGAAGAGGAGGCATGCAGAAGGAGAAGGAGAAGAAGGAGGAGTGCTGCTTGCACCTCTTCGTTCCAATACATAGGGATGGATCTGAGGCTCACACTCCACGGGTATGTATTCCTGCCCGTTTTAGGATTTGTGGGACCGAATGACCCAAGGAAAAGTAACCTATTTGAGTCCCTGTCATGTAAACTTATTAGTCGGCCTCCGATCAGCAGAGAAATATAATTAAATTGCCTGTAAAAGTATAATGGAAATATTATATGAGCGGCTGTGGCTGTGGGGTTGCCCGGAAAGAGTAGCACTGAAAGGGGATCGCACTTGAGGGTCAAAGGGCTGAGCACCTAAAGGTCATGCAAAAAGATCATAAAGACAACTGAAGTTTATGGTGATACGTAGGAGTAAAAAGGCATGGAAGAAATAGTAGGTTATTTATGAAATCTTCCTAATCATTAGAAGACAGGAAGCTATGTAAGATGGCTAAGGCTGTCTGGAAGTCGTAAGGATTATATGGTTAAGATTTCTCTCTCTCTCTCTCTCTCTCTCTCTCTCTCTCTCTCTCACACACACACACACACACACACACACACACACACACACACACACACAATATGCCCATACGAAAAATTCTGCATCTACTATAGAGGACTTTGGTGGGTGAATGGTGTGACAGACTGAATTATGATCACAAAGATAACAATATATCTAAGGCACGAAAGCATACACTACGAACTGTATTTTGCTACTTTTTACCTGCCAGGGGGATTCTTCATAGTGATCAGTGAACAAATTCGAGGGAAAAAAAAAACAAGGAAGAAAAAAGTATCCATGGTGGTGTGTGAGGAAAAGGAAGGGAGAGAATGAAATTGATAAGGAGGATGAGGGAGAGAGGCTGAAAGGGAAAAGGAGGGAGAAACCGACACGGGGTGAGAGGTAATGAAGGAAAAATGGAGCAAGAAAAAAAGGAGGGGGAGAGTTGGAGAGAGGGCTAAAATAAATGGAAACGGGATAGGACGAAATGATAGGAAGTGAGAGGAAAAACATGAATGAATGGATAATGTATACAGAGGAGGAAAAACAAAATGGGCATTGACTGAAACGGAGATGAAAGGAGAGAGGGAGAGAGGGACGGAGTGAACAGTGGGGGAAAGGGGGGTGGGCGGGAATGAAAGGGGAAGCAGAGAGAGGAGGGTTAGAAGAATTGAAAGAGATGATAAGCGAGAGAGACCCTGCAAAAGAATGGTATGAAGGGTGAGAATGAATGGGACAGGAGGGGAACAATGAAAGGAAGGTGGGGGGGGGGGAAGATGGAGAAAGAGAAGAGGGAGACTGAGAGGGAGAAGTCTGGAAAGAATGGAAAAGAATGCAATACATGCAACACAAGGGGCAGTAAAGATTGAATGTTTCATTGCATTTATGTGTTAAATGTTTACGAAATATCTACTTGTGTGAATGCTTGTTTTTTGCATATAATGGTTGTTTCTGTTTGGATATTCGTGTTGGTGTGGGGATGCTCGTACTACGCACAGAACTATTTGTACGGTCGGCCTAAGAAGTGACGGCAGAGTATCCGGAAGATTTCAGTCACCGATAATGCACATGATCTTCCTAATACCTTTACAATGTGAAACCTATTGTGTAAAATTGTTACAGAAAACAATAGGTAAATGCTAGAGTACCGGTATATTTCAAAAGTGTAGGAATCAGTTAGTTAGTTGCGATAATAGGAAATCCTAAACGAAATTAATTGAAATTTCACAACTATCGCCTAGGGACGGTCAAGAATAACTTGAGGTGTTCAAATCTAGTGTGGTAATATGCAATAATTTTTAGTAGCGTAAGACTGAAAAGAAAAGAGCTTCAATGAACATTTAAAATGAGTCATTAATATTTATAAAAATAATTTCCGTTACAACACCAGAGGATAATTAGAAGTCATTTATTTCCGTTTTGTTGCCTTCATGGACGACGGCAGAAAGCCGGAAGCGGCGTTAAGTTAGTAGGCTATTTTAAATGGTTCGATCGGAAGCACGAAAGTGGAAAACTTTTACTCAAAGACATGAAGTTATTACACTGCATTTGGCCAGTTTTCTCAATAAGAAAAATCTCTAGAAGATTTTACCTAAATCAGACGATCAGTGAATGAAACATAAAGGAAGAACCTCGAAAATTTGCCGAGAATCGGAGCTCCTTGGAAAATACCAACTTGTCATTGCCTAGGATCCTCAGTGAATAGAGTCAATAGACGATTGACAAGAATAATAAAATGCAGAGGCTCATAAATAGGTCACTGAGTTCAAAGCTTCCAAATCAGCATTTTCAGTAAAGCAGGACAGCGGTTTATATAAAAGGAAAAATATTACAGATTACAAGATCGAGCAAAAAGTATGTGCTTTTGCACTCCAAGAGTTTATAAACTCATGTTTTGGTTCTCTCTTTTATTGCCTAGTGTAAGAGAAAAGGGTAAAATCTGTTATACCTCCAGACAAGTGAAAATAATTTTGCATCATTTGGGGATGAAGCAACTAATTGTAATTACTATTGAAAAACGGAATTAGCTAGTTAGGAACTACTGGAAGGTTCTCAGTACTTCTAGCATTTTTAAGTTACGAGCGAGCGTTGCCAGTTAGCCTGATATTATTGAGTGGATGTAGCATATTTTGTAAAGTTGAGCATTAAACTTTATGCTTTTTTTTTCTCTATAATGTTCTTATTTTTATGTAATTTTATATGTTTGTATGCTAAAGCATTTAGAGAGTAATGTAATGTAAGAAAACTCTGGCATGTTTTGAGTGTCTCAGATTTGGTAACTGTAGGTGCTAGGGTAAACTAGAAGATTCGAGTGCAATGCAGGTTTATATAAGGATGGGGAAGGGACTATATATCCGGCCTTAATGACCAGGAGCTTCGGCCCCAATGGTTGATAGGCCAAAAAAAAAAAAAAAAAAAAAAAAATAGAGGAGTTAGTTTAGTCTGAGTCTAGTTCAGTGTCGTTCAGAATCAGTGCAGCTTGTATAGCTTCGGTACTTGTGAAAACAGTGAAGTTGGCAAGCATTAAGTGTAATTATTCGGAAAACAAAGACAGCGAACTTAAGAAGCCAGTGTTCACTTACAACACCTGAGCTGCTCTCGTTTTGGACACCGAAAGGCTGACAATAAGAATTAAGAACAGCTAACTGGGCAACGTCTTTCCTATATTGAACTACTGCTGCTGGAGCCTGTGGCAGTGTGGTAGGGGACGTAACATTAATGTACGTGAGGGTGAAGACAAAGAATAAAAGGCAGAATGGTCTTGCTGCTACCGCAGGGAGGGATCGTTACAAAAAATAATTTCATTGTTGTGGCATCGATGTTGCTGTATCATCACCATAGAATCTGAAATTACGGTAGTTTATTCCAGTCACAAGAATTTTTCTTAACTGGTCTTCGAAACTAGAGCATCTGTATTTGAAATCCTGGAAAGCAAATATATCAGGAACACTGACTTATACTGCACGCCGCACGTGGAGTAATGCATTATAGGCGCCTGCATTCATCGAAATCGGAAAACGTATCTAAGTGTTAACTTCTAATATATTATGACTCCATGTTATTAATTTTACATTCTTAGCGTGATATAATATATCTTTTATTTGATAGGACATGATGAAGGTACAGAATGTTTATGTTCACTAAGTTTTCACTGAATGTATGGCATGCAGACTGACCGAAGCAATCTGAAACTCGGCCATCACTTCTTGGGGCGACTGTACCTCGGTGAGTGCTAATGCATGTGCCAAACCATATTTGTTGGTCTACATTTTACTTTATCCAACTTTATACATAAACTACTTACCCCATACCCTGTAGACTAGCAGTCTCCACAACAGAGGGCGTCACACCTCATATTACCACCTGGACTGACTGTATTATTTGGGGCGTACGCAGGTGAGAAGAGGATCAATCTCGTCTCCTTAGGCTATCAGCTATTGTATGTACAGTCTCCAGCAAAACTAGAGCGACCGGCTCGACGAGCAGGTTGGTATATGTGGCACCACCGTACCCTCAGTTCCACCCCCTTTCTCCCTCTTTCCCATTCATTCGTCTACTCTCCACCCTCCCCACATGCAAGTGCAAGACTCGTATTGTCTCAACCACTCTTCCATCATCCATTTGTCTTGGGAAATAATGGTTTTGTTATGATAACGAATAAAAACACATTACACAGTGCTTTAATCCATAGTACAGTTATTTATACACCTCGATCTAAACATAGGGTGATATATTGTAGTATATTCATATGATAGTGAGGTCTGTAATCATACAATTTATCATTTTGACGGTTGTATCCAGTCAGTGTGTAACATTAAACAGTCGGAAGCTATAAATAGATGTTTGTAGTGGCCGGTGGTGTGTGGGGGTGTAGCTGGCCGTCACACGTTGTGGTGGGAGCATGATAAATGGGTCCGGGGTCGACGGCTCTGCCGGGATGGATAGTGTGTGTGTGTGTGTGTGTGTGTGTGTGTGTGTGTGTGTGTTTTCCACCAACGCTCATAAACACGTCGTTATTATCACCATGAAGTGTGCATTACAATATTGTCCACTGCGCCATATAATAGTGATATTTATAGTTTAACGATATGGCAAATAAGCATTTAATGATCAGTTCACAGTAAGACCTTATTTTCTAAAAGTTATCCAGTCAGATATGCAGTGCAATAGCGGATTATAATACATTTATTTGAATGTAGCCTTTAACTCTGCATGGTAAGTCTGGCTAAAACACCAATCTCTGGTAAAACATTCACTCTTGTCACTATACCACATGTTACTGTAGGACAACTAGAACAGGGCGATAGCAAAGGTGGTGGGTAGACCTACTCGGTGATGACAGGGTTACCTTGTCTTAACTCTTGTCACTCCCCTAGTTACCCATGGCATTCCATTATCATATAAATCCAATGTCTGACCCATTGTTTCATATCGACTTAAAATGCGTTCTTAAATACACCGGTAGTCAGTTAGTCTTCCTTATTAACTGTTTGCGTAACCAAAACTGTTTGTCCATTTTAACATCCTTCCCTCTCTGAGGCAATTGACGTTTCAGTTGACAATAGTTAATGAGAAAATCCATGGCCACACAGAGATAGAGGAAAGTAGTAGCAGACATGGGACACAAGTTGAAGTGGAAATAATCATAAGGTTAACCTGACCGCTACGTCTATTACGTTGCTATTAGCAACATTGACCAGTGTGAACTGTAACTCGTCACACCTTTGTTGGAAACGTTCTCACTGAAAACAAATAAACTGAATTATCTGTTGTATGGCACGATAATATTGTTTAGCGTAAGCTGCAATCAAGACAAGTTTGTTTGGTTGCCATGCAGATCATCCATTCGGCCAATTTAGTTATTGGTTACCTTTATCGAAATACGTCGTGTTATAATCGTGTGAATCGCAATTTACACCCTATTGCAGTTATAACTATATAAGGCAAGGTTATATTCCTGATAGTGTTATCAGGAGGTGGCGGGTCTCTTGCTGGAGTGAGTGGCGATAAGTGGCTGAGGCAAGTGGTGGAGGGGATTGATTGAATGCAGCGCCGGATTAACCATGGCGCGGCATGGTAGGCAATGCAGACGGTTGGCCTGCAACATTGATTTTTTTTTTTACGTTATTTCCAGTGAAATGTTGGCATGACCTACTAAGGCCTTTTTTGATGGCCTGTTGGGTTATGGCACTTATTTGGACGCCCAAAGCATATATTTATTCAGCTCTGGAAGTCTGGATGGCCTGTGGCAGCCTGTTGCCTGGCAGGCTGTTGCCCAATTTGCCTATACCTGGTAATCCGGGCCTGGTTGTATGGTGTGTGGGTGGCAGCACACCACGCGGCTCACGCTACTGTTGGCTGTCCTGTGTATGAAATTGACCCTGATACTTAAAATACTGTCAGCAGCAATGAATGGCGTCTAAATATTGACTGACCTTTGATAATGCCAGCATAAAGTGACCAGATTTATCTGGAGCTAAAAGCGGGACACTATCTCCCCCCCCCCCGCGCGTGCTTGTGTGTGTGTGTGTGTGTGTGTGTGTGTGGGTGGGTGTGTGGGTGTGGGTGTGTATACAGTATATATATATATATATATATATATATATATATATATATATATATATATATATATATATATATATATATATATATATATTGTTACATAGCCTATGATTTCATCATCCTTTGTGTAATTTTAACGCACAGTTGCTGCATGTTTGATCACGAGCGTGTTCTGCCTCAGTCCCCTCCTTCTACCGTTATAGTAGAGTAAGTCGTTCTCTCTGTTATTCAGAGCGGGATTTTCAGCTTTTTGTCCCCATGGCTTCATTTGCGCGTCCTTCTTACAAGGTGTATCAAGCTCTCCTGGCCCCTATATAATGAGCTCAGTCTCTGCATCATTGCCACTTAGATCTACTCCTCATTTTGCTCGCATCTCTGTCCTCCTCTGTACAGATATTATTATTGTGAGTGCTCAAGAAATCTCCAAACATCTAGCAGCTGTGTGTAATTTGAGTATAGCTGTTGTTGTATTTGTTCTTGTACTGTATAGCATAAGTTTAATTTGTGGGCCTAGTGAAGTTGTTGTAATTCATGTAGGGATCTTTATGTCCATCAGTTTTAATATTATTTTGTATCTGTAATAATTTATCTTGCATTCACTGAGTATTATCTGGTATCTTATTTTATCAGGGCTGACTTAGATAAATTTACTCTTGCTAATTTCGTGTTAATAGAGGCTATTGCAGTTAACCATATATTTAACCTGTTTTTTGCCATTACATTATCCTTATGAGTCCTGAATGTTTTGTTGTTAGTTTGAGCATTAAACTTTAACTTGTAATTTTACCTAACTCTTTTGTTTTGAACCTGGAACTTTACGGGATAGTAGTGACTCTTAGTATTCTCACTTAAAGTGTACGTTACCTTTCTCTGTTCCGTAACATAAATTTGGCGACCTCATATCAGGATATTCAGGATATTATCATAAGGATATTGCTTGATATTTTGTGACTGTTACTTATTCATTATGTCTACTATTACTACACTTGATGAAGCCAAAGATTTTTTGTCAAATGTGCAAACAGTCTGTGATATAGAAAACAGAACAAAGAATGAACTTAAGCTTGTTGCTCAAGAATTGGGAATTGCTGTTCGCTCTCATCATTCTAAAGATCAAATTGTTGACATGATTAATGAAAGCTTGTTTAATGTAACTCCTCCAAATGAGCAAACGCAGATTGAATTAGCTAAGTTACAGCTAGCCCTGCAGGAGGCAAAAGCTAAGGAGGCTGAATTTCAGGCAAATGCTAGTATCCAAGAGACACAGGTACAGGCTCAGGCACAAATTGAACTTGCTAGGATTCAGGCAGACCATGAGTATCGCATGAAACAAGGTGGAACTGGATCATCTAGCTCTGATGATTTTGATGTGGCTAAAAATGTTAAACTTGTCCCTCTTTTTAATGAATCTGATTTAACAAAGTATTTTCAGTTGTTTGAGAGGGTAGCTACAGGTTTTAATTGGCCAAAAAAGTATTGGCCAGTACTCCTTCAAACTGTTCTCACCGGTAAAGCTCAAGTAACTTATGCATCTTTGCCTCAGGATCAATGTGATAATTATGATGTAGTTAAGAGCTTGATTCTTAAGGCCTATGAGCTTGTTCCTGAAGCCTATAGAGTAAAATTTAGGACAACTTACAAGCAAGATAAGCAATCCCATGTTGAGTATGCAAAAATCAAAGAAGATCTGTTAGAGCAGTGGTTAAATTCTAAGAATGTGGATTCTGATTTTGGTAAATTTAAGCAGATGATTTTGCTGGAGGATTTCAAGAGGTGTATTTATAAAGATGTAAGCCTATATCTTGATGAGAGAAGAATAGATAATTTGTCTGATGCTGCAGTTTTAGCTGATGAGTATGTTCTCACTCACAAGAGATATTCTAGAGAAAAAGGGAAAGCTGAGAGTAAGTACGTTGCCTCTACTTAGAGTACAGGTAACAGGAAAGAGAATAAGGATGATGTTTCTCAGGAAGTAAATACCAGCTTCACCTCTAGATTTCAGAAAAGTAAATGTACTTATTGTAGTAAGCTTGGTCATACTACGGAGAGATGTTTCAGGAGACAGCGTGATGTGAACAAAAAGGAGTCTTTAAATATTCAGTCAATTGGTCTAGTGTCCACTCTTGAGAGTTCCCAGAATTCTTTAACTGAGTTAACTGAACCTGCTTTGAGGGGTAACTTAAATTCTCATGATGGAGCTCCTCTTTTGAGCAGTAACGTGGGTGACGCTCTCAAGAGTTCATGTGCTAATTTCCTGTCTGATGGTTTTGTCAGTTCTCTGGACAGTAATGACAGGAAATCAGTTCAAATATATCGTGATACAGGTGCTTGCCAATCCCTTATGCTGACCAGTGTTCTAGGCTCTAATGTTAATTCCTCTGATGAAACTGTAATCTTACAAGGTGTAGGGAATAATTACTTCTCTGTCCCTCTGTGCAGAGTGAATTTAGAGTCTGGTTTTGTTAATGGTTCCGTTATGGTTGGGTTGGTTGAGACACTCCCAATGTCAGGTGTAACTTTCTTACTTGGAAATGATATTGGTGGAAGTCAAGTGTGTCCAGCTCCTCAGTTGTCTAGTGAGCCAGTGGCTGCGTCCCGGGATTGCGATGTCCCTGATGTGTTCCCTGCATGTGCTGTCACTAGGGCTAAGTCTAAAGTTACTGGTGATTTAGAGGATAATGATGATGATGATGTTATCCTAGCTGACACTTTTCTTGCTAATTTGGACCACTCACCAGATGAGGCAGTACCCCGTAGTGTTGATAATTTGTCTCGTCAAGAGTTGGTTGAGTTGCAGGTTGCTGACCCTGAGTTGAAAGGTCTAGCTAACTCTGCTTACAGTGAAGAAGAGTCAGCCGGTGCTTCTACTTGTTATTATGTAAAGTCAGGAGTACTTATGAGGAAGTGGAGACCCCCAACAGCATCAGCCGACTGTGAATGGGAGGTTGTACATCAAGTTGTCATCCCACGTGTTTGTAGGCAGGATATCATTAGAGTGGCTCATGATTCCAGTTTGGCAGGACACCTTGGAGTGAGGAAGACTGTGGCACGCATTTTGAAACACTTCTACTGGCCAGGTATCTTCAGGGATGTTTCCTGGTATTGCAAGTCTTGTCACACCTGTCAAGTTGTGGGAAAGTGTAATCAGACCGAAAAGGTTGCACCTCTAGTTCCCATTCCTCCTTTTGAGGCGCCTTTCACCCGTGTGTTGGTGGATATTGTGGGCCCTCTTCCTAAGACTTCTTCAGGATTTTCTTATGTGTTGACCCTGATTGATATGGCTACTCGTTATCCTGAAGCCATTCCACTTAGAAATATCTCAGCAAAGAACGTGGTTGAGGAAATGCTAGGGTTCTTCACAAAATTTGGTCTGCCCAAGGAGGTACAGTCAGACCGGGGAAGTAATTTCATGTCAAATGTTTTCAAGCAGTCTCTGAAAGAGTTGGGCATCACCCAGATCACGTCTTCAGCTTACCATCCCCAGACCCAAGGAGCGTTGGAGAGATATCATCAAACACTCAAATCGATGCTCAAGAAATACTGTTTGGAACATCAGAAAGACTGGGATAAAGGTCTTCCATTCGTTGTGTTTGCCACAAGAGAATCTCCAAATGAATCACTGCGCTTCTCACCTTTTGAACTACTGTTTGGCCATGAAGTAAGAGGACCCCTTAAGTTACTCAAGGAATGCTGGCTGTCGGAGGAAGATGACGTCAACCTGCTGGTGTATGTGATGAAGTTCAAAGAACGGCTGTCCACTGCTTTACAGTTGGCGAGAGAGAATTTAGTTGCTGCTCAAGAGAAGATGAAGACTTGGTATGATAAGAAGTCCAGGTTACGCCACTTTCAGCCAGGAGATCAGGTTTTGATTCTGCTACCAGTTCATGGGCAACCTCTTCAAGCCAAGTTTAGTGGTCCTTATTTCGTGGAGAAGAAACTCAGTGATGTCAACTATGTCATCGCCACACCAGATCGTAGAAAGAGCAAGCAACTATGTCACATCAACATGCTAAAGTTATATCACAGGCAGGACGAAAATAATCCAGTCTGCACTGTAGCTGTTCCACCCGAGTCTGCAAGTGAAGCTCTCCCATGCAGTATGAGCCTGAGTGATAGTTTGGGGAAGAATCCTGATATCATGAATGATCTCCAGACTAAGCTTTCTCATCTACCTCCCAAGGAAAGGCAGGAGTTTTCGGCATTACTGCAGGAGTACCCGCAAGTGTTCCGTGCTACTCCAGGAAGAACCACTGTGTTGATGCATGATGTCGATGTTGGAGACACAAAGCCAATTAAATTGCCTCCTTACCGTGCGAACCCAGTGAAAGTTCCTCTCATCCAGAAGGAGCTTGGCTACCTGTTGGACCACAAGATGATCGAGCCCTGTCAGAGCGAGTGGAGTTCTCCTGTCACTCTAGTCCCTAAGCCAGGTGGGTCGCAGCGGCTTTGCATTGACTACAGACGTGTTAATCAGATAACCAAAACAGACACTTACCCTCTCCCTCGCGTGGAAGATTGCATAGACAAGATCGGAAAGGCTAGGGACATGAGTAAGTTTGATTTGTTAAAGGGATACTGGCAAGTACCTATGACTGAACGTGCTAGGGAGATCTCATGTTTTGTAACATTAGGAAAGACTTTTGCATGTTCTGTAATGCCATATACAGATTGTTTTAGAGTAAAAAGAAATTTCCTTTGTAAATTTCTTTTTCTTTGTGGGGAGGTGTTACATAGCCTATGATTTCATCATCCTTTGTGTAATTTTAACGCACAGTTGCTGCATGTTTGATCACGAGCGTGTTCTGCCTCAGTCCCCTCCTTCTACCGTTATAGTAAAGTCGTTCTCTCTGTTATTCAGAGCGGGATTTTCAGCTTTTTGTCCCCATGGCTTCATTTGCGCGTCCTTCTTACAAGTTGTATCAAGCTCACCTGGCCCCTATATAATGAGCTCAGTCTCTGCATCATTGCCACTTAGATCTACTCCTCATTTTGCTCGCATCTCTGTCCTCCCCTGTACAGATATTATTATTGTGAGTGCTCAAGAAATCTCCAAACATCTAGCAGCTGTGTGTAATTTGAGTATAACTGTTGTTGTATTTGTTCTTGTACTGTATAGCGTAAGTTTAATTTGTGGGCCTAGTGAAGTTGTAATTCATGTAGGGATCTTTATGTCCATCAGTTTTAATATTATTTTGTATCTGTAATAATTTATCTTGCATTCACTGAGTATTATCTGGTATCTTATTTTATCAGGGCTGACTTAGATAAATTTACTCTTGCTAATTTCGTGTTAATAGAGGCAATTGCAGTTAACCATATATTTAACCTGTTTTTTGCCATTACATTATCCTTATGAGTCCTGAATGTTTTGTTGTTAGTTTGAGCATTAAACTTTAACTTGTAATTTTACCTAACCCTTTTGTTTTGAACCTGGAACTTTACGGGATAGTAGTGACTCTTAGTATTCTCACTTAAAGTGTACGTTACCTTTCTCTGTTCCGTAACAATATATATATATATATATATATATATATATATATATATATATATATATATATAGAGAGAGAGAGAGAGAGAGAGAGAGAGAGAGAGAATATATATTCACTTACGTGTGTGACAACAATCGCTCCCGCACTACTCTCAACCTGAGGCTGCTAATCAAATACTAATGTCTCATGCGAACTCCGAACATACCGTACGGTACAGCGAATGGGCCGACCAAAGTTACCACCTAGTGAGTATTACAGATTCTGTATTAATAATTTGGTATTTCATTTGGTTAGGTTTATGTATAATTTATCTAATTCATCTTATTTTCATAAAATAAGGTCATGCTATATCTTATGTAACAGTAATTTTCTAAAAGCGGGATTATCTATCTATCTATGGATTGCCAGACGCCTCAATCCCGTTGGGGTGGCCACAAACAAATCGCCTCCACGTCGCCGTCCCCCGCCATTTCACTGCCCTGCTCCCAACTCACACACCCCTCTCTCGGGACACTTATGATTATTTGCTCAAAAAGCGGGACACACGTCCAAAATGCGGGACTGTCCCGCTTAAAAGCGGGACTCTGGTCACCTTAGCCAGCAACCACGTCATGGCCTCAGCTTGACCACCAGACAAGCTATCATCAAGTTCCTGATGCCCAACGTTATCCGATATCATGTATCAGTAACCAAGATAATACTGATCATGTGTTTTACTTATCAGCAACACTGTTGTTGTCACTCATTGGGTATTTGTAGTAACTAATAGTAATGACCTATAATAGAGTTTGTAAACTAATAGTGATTACGTCGAGGAGGGGAAGGAGCACACCATCGACCACTACAAACATCTATTTATAGCTTCCGACTGTTTAATGTTACACACTGACTGGATACAACCGTCAAAATGATAAATTGTATGATTAAAGACCTCACTATCATATGAATATACTACATTATATCACCCTATGTTTAGATCGAGGTGTATAAATAACTGTACTATGGATTAAAGCACTGTGTAATGTGTTTTTATTCGTTATCATAACAAAACCATTATTTCCCAAGACAAATGGATGATGGAAGAGTGGTTGAGACAATACGAGTCTTGCACTTGGATGTGGGGAGGGTGGAGGGTAGACGAATGAATGGGAACGAGGGGGGGGGGGTGGAACTGGGAGTGCGGTGGTGCCACATACCAACCTGCTCGTCAAGCTGGTCGCTCGATTTTTGCTGGAGACTGTACATTACAATACCACGAGGTTTGCCTAGAGCAGGGGAGGGGAACCTTTCTCCCATTAAGGGCCATTAGGATATTTTTAACATCATTCACAGGTCATACAAAATTATCAACTTAAAATCAACTGTAGCCCAGCACATTATATAGATAGATAGACAGATAGATAGATATTCGTTCATGAGTTTAAGAAACTGCATTTATGAATTGCCTAGCGGGCCTGATCAAATGGGCTTGCGGGCCTTATACAGCCCGGAGGCCTGACGTTCCCCTACCCTGGCCTAGAGTATACAGTGAGCCACACATTCCGGTCTATTCTTTTTACCTGTTCATAAGATAAAAGTGCAACTAATATAACTCTGTTTTCTAGGTAAGTACAGGGTTTGCAGAGGGGGAGGGTCACTCACATGTTAAGCACACTTTTGATTATACTGAATGATTAACCAAGTAAAAAACGGATTCCTCGGATTTTTAGTAATTCGACTATTTAAACAACAACAGCAACAACAAAAATTCTATCACAGTTTTACTGATATTACCATAATATTGGTCTAACTGACATCAATAGTTAGTACACTGGTGAATACTTGTAAAGTACCAATGATTCCGACTCTCTCTCTCTCTCTCTCTCTCTCATAGATTCTTACATGTTTGTTTATGGGTTGTGTGTATTTGTTTGTTTGTGCGATAAAAAATATTTGCTTGTGTGGACATTTCAATGAAAAAAGCATCATTTCTTAATCCATTTTTGTGGTTATATATATATATATATATATATATATATATATATATATATATATATATATATATATATATATATATATATATATATATTTTCCAGATAAAGACGTTGCCTGTGTCCGTACATCATTATATGTGTTGTTGCGTGACTGAGAGAACCACTTTTTCTGTGTGCCTGTGTGTTTGCCTGTATAATCTTGTGTTTGAAAGCATGCACGCCAATAAAACCTTTTCATTGTGCGTGTTTGCGTGTCGAATGCAGAAATAATGAAGCTGACTGGCCTAAATGGCAAGTTCATTCGTGTGTGTGTGTGTGTGTGTGTGTGTGTGTGTGTGTGTGTGTGTGTGCAAGAGAGGCAGAATGGAAAACAATTCTGAGAACTGAAGGACACTTAAGATGCTTGTGTCATTTGTGGTGTTAGGACTGGTGGTGTCAGCTGTCTTGGTGGTGTCAGGGGTGTTGTCATTGGTGGTAATGTTGAACTGGTGGTGTCAGGGATAGTGGTATGGGAGCAGTGGTTTCAATGGTGCTGATATTATGAATGATTGTCATAGTGATGATGGAGTCAGTGGTGATTTTGTCAGTGGTGGTGGTGTCAGCGGTGATGATGCCAGGAGTGTTGATGTCAGTGGTGGTGGTGTCAGTGGTGGTGATGCCATGACTGTTGATGTCAGGGGTGGTGTCTGTGGTGGTGTCAGTGGTGAGGATGTTGGGCTCGTGGTATCAGGGGAGCGAGTGTCAGGGGTGAGGGTGTCAGGGCTAATGGTGTCAGGGAGTATTGTCATGGGTGGTGGTGTGGGTGGAGGCGGTGGGGTGTCAGCTGATGGAGTTTCGGAGGCTGTATTGGTGGGCAAAGGGAGTGAAGTCCATTTCGCCTCGCAATCTTATGAAGGTTCTTATGCTTTGGATATTTCTTTCTCCATTGGAGAGAATGAATTTCTGTGAAGATGTATATATGTGTTATCTTCAACAACGCTCTCCATATTTAATCTGTTGAATTTTCGGAGGCCTGCAACTCCATCAGTCAATGTAAGTCACTATATAAAAATGAAAAGAATAAAAGTTATAATATCTCATTACAGACGAACATCACTTAACTTAACTATCTATCTATCTATTGCCAGACGCCTCAATCCCGTCAGGGGTGGCCACAACCAAATTGCCTCCATGTCGCCCTGTCCTCCGCCATTTCACTGCCCTGCTCCCAGCGCACACATCCCTCTCTCATATACCTCTCCACTCCATCCCCCCATCTCATCCTTGGCTTCCCCTCCCTCTCCCCTCCTCAACCTCACTCATACACTCTCCTCGAGTCTCTCTCTCTCTCTCTCTCTCTCTCTCTCTCTCTCTCTCTCTCTCTCTCTCTCTCTCTCTCTCTCTCCACATGGCCAAACCATCTCAGTGTGTTTCTCCTAGCGTGTCCTATCACATCCATATCCACACCACAACTCTCCTTCATTCAGCTAAGGTGCTAAAATATAATTAAGGGAAGACTTTCTATGTGTACTAAGGTCGTGAGATACTAATGCAATGGCTGAGCTATAGAACATTTTCTTGTGAATAACCAGTATGTGCTGAGTCCGGAAAGGCGTATCAGTACTGCAGGCACTTCTACTTGAAATCTCTCTTCACCCAAGTACTCAGAAGCTGACTGCGATCTTCCAGTCATACGTGAATGAGTGAATCTGAGTGAGTGACAAATTTTGTACTGATAAAACTCTTTCTTGCTATATGTAATATGGTAGGGTAATGCTCCGCAGTCAGTGTGCCGCAGGGCACAATAACTTCTTAGTGTGCCGTGGCACATTACCCTTCCCCTCAGTAACAATTACGTGAAATAAATATTATGTAAATGAACATAACAGTTATAAGTTAATATTGATGGGGACGCTCACCATCCACTCACTCGATGTAGCGCTGCTCTCGGATGTCTGCCCTTTCCTCTCCATCCTTCTTTCCTTCCATTCTCTTCTGTCTTTCCTTCATTCTTTCCTTGTCCTTCTGCCTACGGGTGACTTTACACTCCCTCTTCTGTCTTTCTTTCCTTCATTCTTTCCACTTCCTTCAGCCTGTGGGTGACTCTACACTGAGTGACAAGCCAAATGGTTTCCTGTGCACCAGGAAACCATTTACTACGCTGGGTGGTAACCATATAACCAAATTTTGGCGCCCGGTGGGTAATTATTGCGCTCCAATCGGATTGAGCTGGTGAAAGTTTATATCCGAGGGATGGTTGGGGTTGATTGCTCATGTAATGCCACTCAGGGATGAGTGAGGCTAGACACTCTTATCTTAAATGTCGGGACCAACTGCCTAGCCCCGGGCTCCCACGCTCCTCATGGGGCAATGTAGGATTGGATGATGGATGGGTAGATGGATGAAAATAAATAAACGAGTGTCTTAGAGTTCATTCTTCATTTCCATAATCCCCTATAGTATGAGCATGCTACTTACGAGACCGTTGCCAGCAAGTCTCATTCGGACATGTGTAAAACATTTTGGAAAGCATGTTTGATCCATTTAGTCTGATTCGCCTTAGCTCCTGAGACTCTTGCACATGTAGAAGAATTGGCTACTGGTGTGTTTTAGTACTGCTACTACAAGTGTTTGCCCTGACACTGAACTTTTCACTTGGAAGGAATATCGTAGTGGAAAATTTTTCTTATACAAAACAGTTTAACAGGATTAGTGATCCTTTTTGCTTTAGCTGGTGAAGCATTAGTCTGTTTTCTCTCCTTGAAGGCACAAGTGGAACTTCTGGATATCAAAAGTGATCATAACCTCAAACATAATTCAGTGACGTAACACTGAACATTTTGTGTAAAGCTGAAATGAGAATACCCAACTATCTCCGAGTGTGCTCTTGACGTGTTGTTTTCATCTGCAACAGCATGTTTGTGGTAACTAAGCTTTCACCATTAATACTTACAGTTTGAAGAACAAAAGGAGATCAAGTCTGATGTCACTGGAAAAAGAATTTCGCGTGTGTCTTTCTGTAAAAGAGCCAGACATTAAAAATATGTGTTCCCCAAAACATGCACAAGTTTCCCATTATTTTTCAGTGAATGTATCGCATACATTTATTTTCTGGGAAATAAGTCTTGATTTTTAGTTATTACAGTGTGCTTCAATGATTTTTTTTTTTTTTTACTTAGCTCTCGAAATACAAATATTGTTGTATATGTTCAGTTCATAACCTTTCTCAGTAAAACTGGCCGAGTTATCTTCTGGTGAAAAACATTACTTTCTTCCATCACCCCATGAGTAGTATGGAAATGCTAATCATTGCATGCACTCCAAAATAATCTGTATTTCACAATTTTGTAAATTACTCGAACACTGAAAAATTCAACACATTACGTGAAACGCATGGCACCGTACACCTAGCAATTGTGGTGTCCTTCAACATTTGTTAACAAAAGCAAAAATAACTTCATGCAATTCTGACACTTACCATGACAAATATTAATTAGTGTGCCGCAAGAGTTCAACAAATTGCATACTGTCCCGTGAAGTATAAACGGTTGCTTAGCACTGTTGTACAGAACAGCTACCTCTGAACTGCAGCGGATTTTCTATCTATCTATATACCTAGGCTGCTTCCCCCATGCAGCGGATTTTGCAGTGTCATATTTGGAAGAACTCTTGAAGGCTTTACCCACCTGCTGGAGGATTTGAGCTGACTGAAATGTATAACTGGAAAAAATTACCGCTCAGGTGTAAGTGTTCTCTTCGTTCAGTATTAAAGTTAACTTGCAAATCATGTTCATGACATATAGCTGGGATGATGAATCCATTTTATTATAAATTTCTATGTATTTAATTTTCGCCAGGTATGTTGGTGATAGTTCTTCATTATGTGTATTGTCATACTCATTTTTTAGCCTACTCAACTTATACAGGCCCGTAGTCGCGTTGGAGGGGGGAGGGTCGAGAGGGTCGGGCAGTCACCCTCCCTCATCTACCTTAAGGCTCAATTTCTCTTTTATATATATATATATATATATATATATATATATATATATATATATATATATATATCTATTTTCAATAATAGTAGTCACTCTCTGTTGTTCAGAAGTTTCATGCTGCCTCTCAGCGTCGCTTATGTATACACCCAGTCCCCCATAGCAAGCATGCAGCAGACAGCAGAACTTTGACTAGCCGGCTGCTATGCAAATCCAGATTCAGCAGAAACGACCACCCCGCCTTCGAAAAGTCTGGCTACGGGCCTGTTATTATCTCGCCCGGATGGAGTCCGCCGAGGTTTTGTTATTGGTCGAGTTTATTTGTTTGTTTCTTTGTTAGTTTCACTGTTTGTATGCTTGTTTGCTTGCTTGTTTGTTTGTTAGCAACATTACGGAGAAACGGGTGAATGAAATTACACGAAACTTTCAGGATATGTAGGCACTGGTCCCCAAAGAAAGAGATTAAATTTTTGAGGTAACCGAGTGACCCTGAAAGGTCAAAATCAAGGTCACGGATTTTGAGAGGGTTATAACTTGAAAACGGTTGAAGATATATTTACTATTATGAACATACAGGAACTCATAATATAGGCTTTCATTTGGCACCAAGACCTTTGATCTTGAATGGTCTTGAAAGGTCAAACTCAAGGTCACGGATATTCAGGGGGCTATAACTCAAAACTCGTTGAAGATGGTGATACTTACCATTACCAAGATATAGGAAGTCTTATATGAGCTTTCATTTGGCAGCATGACCTTTGACGTTGAGTGGCCTTGAAAGGTCAAATGCATGATCATGGAATTTCAGAGGGCGTAACGTGAAAGCATTTGCACCATTACCGTAGACTTTAATTGTGCACTGACACTAGATGGCGGAAACGAGTCAGTATTTAACAGCAATAAAATAACTTTCGTCGGGCGAGGTTCGTTGTGCCTGGCACCACTTGTTTATGATGATAATAGGATGATGATGATGATTACGCATATAATACATTTTTCATTCCAGTTTCTCTGGGTATTCAAATTGTAAGTCTCCTATTTTGTGTTATTACATTTTCCCGCTTCAGAATCCTACCTAGTCTATACAACAGTGGGAGTAGGGCTGTAATAATGACGATGACCGTCAACAATATCCATCTTCATTGCACACTAACCCTACCGATCCTTTTTCCCTGTGAACTCAAGCACTGTTTCTAGACCTTAGACCCTAACGATGCCAACAGTTGAAACAGCAGTCTCTTGTTTTGATGATAATGATGATGACGAAGAAGACGGCAATAACAGTGACAAGATCAGTGATGATGACAAGGGCTATTATAATGCTACTGCTGATGCCTGTTTATCCTCAGGAATATTATGCCGGATGGCAACAGTGCTGCCAGTGAGTCAAAAGGGGATGAAGTGGAATTAAGAAATGTAGGTCACCCTGCTCTAAACCCTCTTTTACAGCTACAAAATAGTTACACTCATTTAGCACAGATAGTAGTCATAGCACTAGCTTGATTATCCTGATTACGCAGGTTTCAGTCTCAGTGTATCAAAATAAGATATTATTAGAAATTACTCTGTGCTGTAAATGCCTTCATTTTTCTTCCATGGGGCCACTGGCATGCCGTAAATGTAATCCCTGCTGTTACCAATGCATTGAATTTACTATTTTATCATTAATTACAGTTCATCAGTCAAAAGAAAGAAAAGTTTTTCGCCAAGATTTGTTCTCTTCAAAGAAATTTGAACCAATCAATGACAAAATAAAGATCAGTCCATTTCAAGATTCTTGCACATACCGGCAATGCGCAAAACAAGGTACCGGGTATTAGATAGATAGATAGACAGATAGGAAGATATGTTTATTGACCATAACTTGCCTTAAATCAGTCGTTGCATAAATCACGCCAAAATATATGAAAACAAATCGTTGCAAACAGATAAAAGATAACAGGCAACTGTAGTCCAAAAGATAAACCATAAGTCCAGTTTGAGTACACTTGCTGGAAGCATCAACTGAGTAAAGAATACAAATTATACATCCGTGGAACGGCATGGGTATTATTACATACAGCATAATTTGTCAACATCGAAAACACATCGTGTAAGGAACTTTTGTCATAAAGTTCTCTGTCTCTGATGTGTCCAAGACGCGCGCGCGACACACACACACACACACACACACACACAGATTTTAAAACATTCTCACGAGCAGATATATGTAAACTCATCTATGTACACACGTGTGAAAATTCTCACATGGTTAAATATAAATACACACACATGCACGTCCTCGTTAGGATATGTGTGCACCAGTTCAATTATTCCTTTCAGGTGACCCTCAATAATTGTGTGTGTACAGTCAAAGACAAAAGTCGTGTCACAGTCTTGTCCGATGATTAAATGTAACGTGAAACAGTAAGAGACCTCTACCACAGCTACATATTCGTGGTTGGCTAACCTGACTTTCTTCAAGCATCACATCTGCTGGTGATGAGATGATGGTATAAATGAACCCAGGAAATTCCGAAGCCTTAACATCCATTTGCAAGAATTGCTGCATCCGAGAGATGAAATGTGAACCATATTCGGTCAAGCAATGACCACCTGGACGTAACATCTTAGACTTTACCACAAAACGTCAGACTGACCTAGTATATACCTTGGTATGGAGAGGGTAAACATGCGTCCAACTACTGGGAAGGTGAGGGAGGACATTATATCCTTTATTTAAGAGGAAAGAGTTCCGAATAGATAGGGCAAACATTCGGTGTAAGCACAACCGTAGAAAGGTGGATTAGGCAATTTCGAAAGGAAGGCACAATGTAGAGCGGTCATCATTCAGATCGCCTGATTGTTACCAAACCAGTACTGGCCCAGGAAATAACCACAACGATGGAAGGTGGCACCTGCAAGCAGCGCTTACTCTGTAAGAAAAGAATTCCACATAGAATGAAGCACACGAACAGTTGTCGTAGACTTCGGTCTTCTGGGTTATGTTTTCTAACCGTAGCTTGGAGGATTCTCTTCGCCATTCATAACAAAGCATTCGATCATCATTGTACAGTAACTTTGTCCTCATATGTAACAATATTGTTTGATGACATGTAACGAAAATCACAGCTTATAATGACCAACTTAAGCTAAGCAGAATTATATTCATGAAGAAGTAGTAACAGAATCCGGACATGTCCTAAGCTAATTCCTAACATGGTATTTAAAAGGAGAACAGATGAGAAATAGTTCATATATATATATATATATATATATATATATATATATATATATATATAGAGAGAGAGAGAGAGAGAGAGAGAGAGAGAGTAGAATTAGCAGTCGGAAAAAACACAATATACATATATACTGTATATTTCACCCAGTTATCACAGTTTTGCTGGCATCCACAGGCTCGTCACCTGGAGCAAATGGCAACTCATGTCAGTGCTACCAAACGTCCGTATGACAATGCAGAACGCACAGATATTTTCACAAAATTTTACGGCATGACTTTTGTGGATTGTACACATACTTTACATTCTGTGAGTATGACACAAACGCATATATAAACAAACATACATATATACCTAGGTACAGTACTTATACTCGTACATAAATATATATACATATAAGCAAATTATATACATATGCATAGGTACTGTACGTTCTCCATATGTATTTACGTTGTATAAGGTACAACCAAGCTGTGTGAATAGAAAGGCATCACTGTTACCATAAACAAGGTACACTCACTCATAAAGGAAGTGATACCTAACTAGTTAAGCACACCACGTTTCGTGTGGTAACACTAACTTGTACAACTTTAAGCGATTCAAGTTGGGCTTTGTGATACTGTGCCTAAGTGTACCCCGAATCGAATTTAGTTTCACTTTGTGATGAACTAATGTAACTATGCCGTGTGCGAAAATGCTCTTCATAATATTGCTTTATATATTAAATAATTGCATCATAATGCAAGCGGCAAATCTTTTGACCTCACTAGATAATCTAATGTTGAACACTTTCGTAATGTGTGTGTGTGTGTGTGAGAGAATGTTCGAGCATCTATGTCTGCATGTGTGTGTGCATGCATATGTGCATGTGCGCGTGCGTGCGTAAACGCGCACTCACGGACAACTTACTGGGCCTGTTGCCACCAAAAGTAGGACATGGGGCAAACTGAACCAGCACACGAATATCTCCTCCGTCCTTTTGAGCTTAAGCCTTATGAAATTCTTTTTTGCACTACTACGGTAACCCATGAACTTGTATGTGACAAAGTTGTGACCAGGTAAAGCAGTAATCAGGCATTATCACTTTCCCCCATCTAAGCATATGTGGCAGAGATATGGTCACATTACCCTGTGATTTAGCGCTGACACGTCCTTCACCCATGCAAATGTGGTAGAGATGTGGCCAGGCTAGCTACCGCTCCAGCTGTGAGACATCCTCTTTAGCCACGCATATGTAGTAATGTGGCCAGGATAGCGTTCGCATTGGCAGTAACACATCTCATCCCATGCATGTTCGGTGAGACGTGGCCAGGCTAGTGTTTGCACTGGCAGTGACACATCCCCTTCACCCATGCGTATGTTGTAGTGATGTGGACAAGCTAGAGTCTACTTTGGCACTGACACATCCCCTCACTCACAGATATGTGGTAAGCTACAGAGGAGAAGTTAATGATATGGATACTAATCTGGGCAGACAAACTCAACTCCTGAGCTTCAAGCTTTGGGATCACAGTCCACGACGGAGATTACAACCTCAGAATTTGGTGATTTTATCTCCACAGTTATCGGACATTCAAATTACAGTATATCGTGAAGGGCCAGAATAATTATGAAATTCGGGGAATGAGATGATAAAGGGAGTATTTGCATTAGAATGCCACACGGACAGTGATACGTACCCTAGCTACTGTAAAAATTCTTCTTGTACTGTATGATCATTTTGGCGCCAACAGTGAATGCTAACATTTTTTCAGGTATTCAGAGGATGCATTATCTAAGATTTATTGCACAAAAACGTAACATTGATGTAGTTACACATTTCACTGCCATGATATTTTTCTTGAGAAACATGAAATACCTAACCCGAAACGTAGGGGAAAAAAATCATTAATTGAACGATAATACAAAAATTCATATTCTGTGAAAATGTCACGAGGCAAGTAATGCAGTATTTCTACAGAAGTTATCTGGAACTCTTAGCCTATCAGAAGAATAACTTTCATCTTTATTTAGCAGTAAACTGCTGTTTTAGTTGTAACAGTGTCATTCCTAGGGTAATATATTTTATCCAGTAATACGTCATAAAACCTGATGTAGATTATGCATAAAAAAAAAAAAAAAAAAAAGATTCTGACGAGGTCAATGAGATCAAAGTTATTTTACAAACCTCGTCAAAACAGTGAAGCCGCAATAACGTCAAAGAGGTGTTACTATTTCACCATGGTGTTCTGGCCTACCTCGAAATTACATATCATGAAGACATGCCGCCTTTAAAATTAAGCAGCCTTATGTGAATGACACTTTTATAAAGAGAGAGAGAGAGAGAGAGAGAGAGAGAGAGACCTCAGGATGTTTATGATGTGCGGGTCAGTACAAGATTAATTATTGGTCTTTCCGTGACGTGTACCGACATAGCAACTCCCAGTCAGTAATGTGATATTAAATTTTTATATGTAACGTCACAGGTTAGGCTACCGGGTGAAAGTTATAATAATCACGTTTGAATTGTGGTGAGAATAGTTGGAAATCACTGGCAGATACTACAACGTAATTATTTTTGTGCATCCACTCATCATGTTTTAATGTGAACGCAACATTTTGAAAGTGTTCAACATTAGATTATCTGCTGAGGTCCATGGATATGCCGCTTGCACTATGTTATGATTATTTAATATACAAAGCAATATTATGAAGAGCATTTTCGCACATGGCATAGCTACATAGTTCATCAGGAAGTGAAACTAAATTCGATTCGGTGTTCACTCAGGCACAGAATCTCAAATCCCAACTCGAATCACCTGAAGTTGTAAAGGTTAAAGTGTTACCACACGAAACGCGGAGAGCTTGGCTAACGAAGTGTCACTTCTGTTATGAGTGACTGTACAGTACATCTGTAGAAAATATCAACTGAACAACGAACATCAACTACATAATTGTAAAATGTTATGGGTTACCTTGCATACACCGTTTCTAAACATGGTAAACAGAAAATGAAAGAAATTTATGCAATGAAGGTCTGTATTATAGTGTGTATTTGGACAAACGTCCACAAGATGCCTCTCAGTCTTTCAAGAGGTCATATATACACAGACGTTCTTCCAATGCAAGATGGCCATGCCCTTGCCTATTCAACTATCTCGTCTTCTCTGACAAGCTATACTTGGACACAAAAATGTGTAAAGAATATTCTCTGCAGATCATTAATTGCGTGTTCCTTGGTATAAACATTATGCACTATACAGCCTGGATTAATGTCTTATACTCGTATAGCCTACAATGCATTGATGTGTTGGAGCTGACAGTGTCATTGTGTACAGTACATTACTGACTTACCAAATAATAAAGGTCATCATTTATGCAGCATCAGTCAGACCACATCTAATGAAAGAATTTATGTTGTTCCCATATTAGTATGACAGGTAACGATGGATAGTCCAACTCGGCGTAACCTACTAGGCTGAGTTTTGGTCTCCTCACTCCCAACTATTCTTTTATGGCCCAGTTATGTATTCTGATTACAGTTTTAACATCAGACCCTAACCATGATTCACGTCCATACAGGAGCGATGACATAAGGGGTGCGCGTCGAACACACGAAGCTTGACAGTAAACGGCACATCATTGTTCCTTATAGACAAAGCATGCTTTATCACATTTAATTCTAGCATGTTCCTAAGCTGACGATGACACGGACCCATCACATGTGAATGGTGAACCTAGATATACATAATTTTTATAATGCCCAATGACTAACCTGTCCACATGCGTGGAGTCAGCATCAACAGCTTCACCATATATTTAAGAAAAAAAAAATCGGTTTTTTCTGGCGTTTATCTTCATTTCATATTCATGACAAAATTCCTGCAGTATACTAACCATTCTAACCACACTTCCTTTCGTAACAAGCAATAATACTGTGTCATCTGCCAGCATCAATATACGAAACTACTTTCAATAAACCTCCAGATGATATTTTTCTTTCTTATTATCAGGTCATTTACAAACATCATGAAAACAAAACCTGAAATGGACAGACCTTGCCTTACACAAGGTAGTTGTTACAACAGCTCATCCCTCAAAGCCTTCAATAATACGGTACAGTACATTGCCACCCCCGGGGGTAGGTTTTTTTTTTTTCAAGAATACTTCCCCAGTATCCCTGCTTGTCGTATGAGGCGACTAAAAGGGTTGACGGAGGCTTAGTGCGCCTCCCCGGAAAACAGCTAACTAAAAAGACGAACAAGAAGCCTTGGACAAGGACTGACCAAAAGATGACGACCAAGGCTTTGACAGAGGTGAAGTCAGTGAATGTACAGTGAGGTTGGATGGTGAGGAAATGGAAAATGTGAGTACGTTTAAGTACTTAGGTTGTGTGATAAGTAAGGATGGAAGTTTGGAAGGTGAAGTGCTTGAAAGTGTACAACAAGGAAGAAAGGTTGCTGGTTCCTTGAAAGCAGTGATAAGAAACAGGGAAATGAGCATGCAAGTGAAGAATTTACTACAGGACAGTATTGTGATACCAACTCTGACGTATGGAAGTGAAGCTTGGACCTTGTTGGAGGGACACAAGTCAAGGGTGAGAGCAGTGGAAATGAGTTATTTGAGAGGAGTATGTGGAGTCACATGGAGAGACAGACTGACATATGAGATTATGTGAAGAAGCGTTGTGGTGTGGATGCGGATGTGATAGGAAGCGTTAGGAGAAACACACTGAGGTGGTTTGGCCATGTGAAGAGGATGGAAAGTGAGAGACTGACGAGGAGAGTGTATGTGAGTGAGGTGGAAGGGGAGAGAGGGAGGGGGAGGCCAAGGATGAAATGGAGGGATGGAGTAGAGAGGTATATGAGAAAGGGGAGTGAGCTGGGAGCAGGACTGTGAAATGGAGGGGGACAGGGCGACGTGGAGGCGATTTGTCTCTGGCCACCCCGTATGGGATTAAGGCGTCTGGCAACAGATAGACAGATAGATAGTTGACAAGCAATATAGTATCGAGACATTGTTGCCACGCTATGCATGTATAATTATTATGATCTTTATCCATTTGCTGTTACAACTTCATTCACCCAAGAAGTTAGCTAGTATCAGCCTGGATAAAGTACAGGTGTGCACATGACTGAGTCATTCTGAGGTGATGAGTTCCAGCTGTAAGAGTGGGGGGAATGTTAGGTGCCAGAACTAAAGAAATGTCTCTATTTCGTTTGTCACCGGTTGTATAGAACCTAGGTAAGCAAGTAAGCGGGATAGCAAACAAAAAACTTGAAGGATGAAGCTTCAGTGACTCAGTTAACGGCATGTTAGCTTCACAGTATTGTTGCAGTACATCCCCATACCACCTCGCCACAGGCTCCAACAGCAGTCGTTCAGCGTAGGAAGGACGTTGCCCAGTGAGCTGTTCTTCCTGTGGTTAGCCTTTCGGTGTGCAACAACGAGATCAGCTCAGCCGCCGTAAATAAACACTGGTTTCTTAAGTTCTCTGTCTTTATTTTCCAAATACTTACACTTGATGCTTACCAACTATTTTCACATGTACTGGTGCTATACAATCTTCCCTAACTGAACTGACAGTGATCTAAACTCAGACTGAACTGAAAAGAAACTGAGTGCCCTTTTTTATTGGTGGGGGGGGCATATCGACCATTGGGGCCAAAGCCTCTGGTCATTAAGGCCGAGGAGTGCCGAAGGCTCTTCCGTCTCCTTATATAGCCTCACATTCTTCTCCAACATTCTAGTACACTCTCGAAGGGACACCAGTTACCAACTCTGAGTCATCCACTCCGCTGAGGGGGGTCACCTTGACGTGGTGGCGGGGCTTGAAGCGTGGCTGGCAGTGCCACCTACTTTGGAGGCATGCCTACCTTAGTAGGGTTCGGCATTTGTCAGTGTCGTGGACCAAGCACCCCCTACATCACTGGTGGAGGAGGCCTGCTGGTGATGTTAGTTCCTGCCCACTTGCCATCTATGGCAGGACTGTTGCCTCCCCACGTGTTTGCCGTGCGTGGCGTCCCGTAATGCTAGGAGACGGGAGTCCTGGAGGTTGAGCGATGCTGCACGATGCGCCCTGCAGCTAGCAATACACCTCTTTGGTCCCTTATTCTGGCTAGACGGGCGGCCTGGTTGGGCCCGACCAGGTCAATCGGCTGGTCATGCGTTGGCTAGGGTCAAGTGGGCACTGGGGGGCCTGGTGGCTCCTATCGTCCTGGTGTCACCCTTGCCCAGGTCCCCCAGTGGTTACCCACGTATACTCTCCCGCTACCTCTGGGGTCGCCAGTGGTGTTATCCATGGCATATGACCTCCCCTTGTTGGGCTCCGTGGAGGGTGGAGGGGTGGGGGAATGAAGTTATTTTGTGTCAAAATATGACAAAGAATATTTATAATGTTGATGACGCTGGCTCTGCCCCCGGACATTCTTCGGACTCCTCACTTATTGCCACCCTGGAGCCTTTCCAGGCCCCTTGGGACGTTCCTCTTGTTCCCCAGCGTTCTGCTGGGAGTAGGAGGAAGTTCCGACAGATTGGTCTAGCTATGGAGCTCTCCCCAGAAACCACGGTGCCACAGTCTTTCACAAAATATCTAGTCTTAAAATCCTCTGTAGGTGGATCAGTGAAAGAGATAGATATTTTGAGTTATACCATGCAATTTTAGCAGCCTGTAAGAGAGAGCCAAAAATTTCATCTCAGGGGGATGGAAGCATCCTTATTGAGGTCTCCTCACCGGAAGAGAGTTCCCGGCTGATGTCTTTGACCTCAGTTTCTGGTACAGAGGTTACATGCACTCCACACACTACATTTAACAGAAGTAAGGGAGTAATATTTTGTCATGACCTCCTCCGGTACCCGGAGGCGCGACTGTTGGAGGAGCTGCGATCTGCTGGTGTGGTAAATGTAGAGCGCTTGCAGAAGAAGGTAGATGGTGTCTTGACCCCTACACCGACTTTGTTCCTAACATTTGACAGGTTGACCTTGCCTGCCTCTGTGAAGTTGGCTTGGCTATCACTTCCGGTGAAACCATACATACCAACCCCAAAGCGCTGTTTCCACTGCCAGGGATATGGACATGTCAGCCGCTTTTGCCTCCGTGCACAGGCTGGCATTCCTGGTGTATGTGTCTCCTGTGGTGGACTAAGTCATACCAATGACTGTCCAGGACCCCTTAAATGCTATCACTGTGGGGGTCCTCATGCTGTAAATTCTAAAAACTGTCCTCGCTACTGCCTGGAAAAGGAGATTTTGTATATTAGAACAACTGAGAGGGTTTCATTTCTTGAAGCTAAGAAGAGAGCCCAGACTCGCTTTTTCCAGCCGGGAGTTACTTACGCTGCTGTCCTTTCTGGAGTGTTGGTGCGGCGCCCTGTATCTCAGAGGAAGCCTCAACCCATTCCAGTGCCCTCTGCTTCGACTAGTGATTTGCAGATTGATGTCCCCAAAGGTAGTACTATGTGTGAGACTGAACTTCGCCCACCTTCTAAACTTGCAGTTTCTCCTCACATTTCCGTGGCTGATGCCTTACACAATTCTGTTGTGGTGGCAGATGTCCACACCGACCAAACTCCTTCTCCTGTCTTACCCAGTGTGACCGAGGCTCCATCCGTACCTAGCAAACGCCAACGTTGTACGTCAGAGTCCTCTGAGACAGAGGACCGACCACCTAAGGTCTCTGTTGTCGACCCTTGTGTCGACCCCTCTCCTGTTCTCTCTGCCCAACAGGCTGGGGAATTTAGCCAGGTGACAGCTGAAGCTGATGGTCCACATATGGTTCAGTCCCCACTTGGGGAAGTTGTTGGACAAATTGTTGGCGCTTCAGATCTAAAGCATACGATGCCATCCTCAAATTATTCAAGTCCTATGGACTCTACTTCCACGTCTGGGACTTCTGGTGGGGGCACTGCCCGACCCACGCCTCCAAAGGCACCCCCCAAGCCACCTTCCAAACAAACTGGTTTGCCCACTCCAAGAAGGAGTGTGGTAAAACATCCTTCCTCGTCCTCTCGTTTGCCCACAGATGTTCGACAGAGGGTGCGGGTTTCTGTTGCCGGGCAGGCCCCTGCGAAGGGCCTTCATAAGCATCAATCCAAACCCTCTCACTTGTCAGGTGTACAGTCCCGCACTTAGTCATCATTCCTCCATTATGGATTCTATCATCCAGTGGAACTGTCGAGGTTTACGTGCTAACTATGAGGAACTTTGTCATCTTGTTTCTCAAGTTACTCCTCTGTGCATGTGCATCCAGGAGACCATGGTAGGTGATGCTGTTCCTTCTGGTCCCTCTGGCTACCATGCCTTTTATTCAGATCCTGTGCCGGGTCAAGGTCGTCATGGAGGTGCTGCTATCTTCCTTCGCGAGGATATTCCATACAGTCATATGGACATCTCTACTCCCCTGCAGGCTGTCGCTGTCCGGATGTTTTTACATCGGCAGTATACAGTTTGCAGTCTTTATCTACCTCCCAGTGCTGTTGTTGAAAGGGCGGATCTGGAACGCCTTATTCGTGGCCTTCCTTCTCCCTTTTTGTTATTAGGAGATATGAATGGACACCATCCACTGTGGGGAAACAGTGAGGCCAACCCTCGGGGTGTCATGCTGGCCTCTTTAGTGGAAGATGAGGGGGTTGAGCATTTTCAATGCTGATAAAATGACTTATTTCCATAGCCAGACTGGAACTTTTACTGCCATTGATTTATCTTTATGCTCAGCTGATGCAGTTTTAGATTTTACCTGGGATGTGATGCCAGACCTATATGGCAGTGACCATTTTCCCTTACTTTTAACTGCTAGTGCAGGCGGGCCTCAGCCACGTCTTCCTCGATGGCTTCTGGGTAAGGCTGACTGGCCACGTTTCAGGGAATTAAGTTCCACTTCCCTTTCTGTCAATGAGTTTAGCTGTCTTACTGAGGCAGTGTCATATTTCACTGACTTGTTGCACTCAGCAGCCCTTTTAACTATTCCAAGAACTAAAGGTCAGTTTCCTAAACGTCCGATTCCTTGGTGGAACTCTGAGTGCAGTTCCGTAGTGAGAGCTAAACGAGTCGCCTTCTCTCGACTTCGTCATCACCGTGGGGATCCTCAGTATTTGGTGGCGTATCAGAGGGCACGAGCTCATATGAGGCGGGTTTTAAAGGAGGCCAGGCGATCATCCTGGAAGGGTTATGTTTCCTCCGTCAATTCGAGGACTTCCATCACCCAGGTGTGGAACCGGGTAAGGAAAATTTCAGGGAAATTTACTGCCCCCTCGCCTCCCGTTTTATCTGCAGCAGGTGGAACTGTGGCTGATCCTATTGCTGTTGCAGAGATGCTTGCTGATCATTTTGCCAGTGTGTCACAGAAGAATGCGGATAAGCCTTCAGCTTGCCACCGTCGGCGCCTAGAGTCTCGTGATCTCAGTTTTACCTCTCCTGGGGGAGAGCCTTACAATGTTCCATTTTCAATTTCTGAACTCCAGGCAGCTCTGTCGCAGTGCCATGACTCTTCTCCTGGTTATGATGATATTCCTTATGCCTTTTTAAGTCACCTATCTGATGAGTCCCTTATGTTTTTGCTTTCTCTGTTTAATAAGATTTGGTGTTCCGGGGAGTTTCCGGCTAGTTGGGGTGTTGCTGTGGTTATCCCCATCCCCAAACCAAATAAGGACCACCTACAGGCAACGAATTATCGGCCTATTTCTCTAACATCATGTATATGTAAAGTTCTGGAAAAGATGGTCAATGTTAGGCTTGTGTGGTTTTTGGAGAAAGGTGACTTCTTATCCCCTGCCCAGTTTGGTTTCCGAACAATGCGATCTACCTCTGATGCTCTGCTGTCCTTGGAATCTTCTGTCTGTGAGGCTTTCTCCACTAACCAACACCAGGTCACGGTCTTCTTTGACCTGGAGAAGGCATATGACACTGCCTGGCGTCATGGTATTTTACTCTCTCTTCATGAGTTTGGTCTTCGAGGACGCTTGCCTATTTTTATTCAACAGTTTTTATCTAACCGAATTTTAAGGGTGCGAGTGGGAGGAGTGCTTTCTAATGTCTGACCACTAGAAGATGGAGTACCACAGGGGAGTATCCTTAGTGTTACTCTGTTTGCTGTAGCCATTAACAGCGTCATCAGTGTACTTCCTGATGGTGTACGAGGATCACTGTATGTCGATGACCTCTCAATTTCCTTCACTGCGTCTAGAATGTCTCTGATAGAAAGGAAGTTGCAGCTGGCTCTCAATAGAATTTCTGACTGGGCAGAAACACGCGGTTTCCATTTTTCTTCAGCAAAGACAGTGGCTATACATTTTTGTCGTCTTCGAGGGTTCCACCCAGACCCTGACTTGTATCTCTATGGTAGGAGAATATCCTGTGTGGAAGAGACACGGTTTCTGGGTCTTCTGTTTGATAGAAGATTAACCTGGGTTCCCCATATTCGTTCTGTTAAGGTGGCTTGTCTTAAACCTTTGAGTCTTTTGAGGGTTTTAGCTCATACCTCTTGGGGTGCTGACCGTCAGACCCTCCTCCTCTTGTATAGGTCTCTTATTCTTCCTAAACTTGAATATGGGTGTGAGGTCTACTCCTCTGCAACAGATGCCCGCCTCCGGTTGTTAAATTCTGTGCATCATGCTGGTGTACGTCTGGCAACCGGGGCATTCAGATCATCCCCAATTCCAAGTTTGTTGGTAGATGCTGGTGTACTCCCCTTGGACTTGCGACGTCAGTTGCTAATGATGAGGTTTTGGTATCGTCTTCACCGCATTCCAGACTCAGTTTCATGTACCATTGTCTCCCAGGATTCCCGATCTTCTGTTTTTGAGACCCGTCCTAATTTCCCAAAGCCATTTGGTTACAGGGTCCGGTCTGTTATGCTAGCCCTCTCTGTCCCAAGACTGGCAATTTGTCCACATTGGATCCCAAAGGTGGGTTCTTGGCTACTCCCTCGCGTGACATTCTGTAGGTCCGTTGTTGGAAAAAAGGGCTCACTTCCCTCTCAGGTGTCCCTCTCTCTATTTTTAGAACATGCCTCTATTCATGAGGGTTCTGTCCCCGTCTACACTGACGGGTCTAAGACTGATACTGGAGTAGGATTTGGTGTTGTCTTCCCTTCATTTAGTAGGGGTGGTAGCCTTCCTGGCATTACTTCAGTGTATACGGCAGAACTGACTGCAATTTTATATGCTGTTAAAATCATTTTTACTCTCCCCCAATCCGTTTTTGTGATTTTTAGTGATTCGCGTAGTGCTTTGTCTGCACTGGAGTCTTTTAATGCATCCCATCCATTGGTTTTATCAATTTTAGAATGGCTTTTTCTTCTTGGCCGCCGCGGCCGCCGTGTAGACTTCTGTTGGGTTCCTGCACATGTTGGTGTGGTGGGCAATGAAAGGGCAGATTTTTTAGCTTAAGCTGCATCTTCTCAACAGCCCCCAACCGACTACCCACTTCCTGTTTCTGATGTAACACCTTACTTGCGGTACGCAATTCGTTCTTGTTGGCAAAGACACTGGGATGGTGTTTCTCATAATAAACTAAAAGAAATTTTTCAGAGAGTGGTTGTGCCAAGGATTCTTCCCTCTATGTCTCGGCGACTGGAGGTGGCTCTTGCTAGGCTTCGCATTGGGCATTCTCGGCTTACACATGGGTTCCTCATGTGTGGTGAGACTCAACCGTACTGTGATGACTGCCTTGTTCCCCTTACTGTTCGTCACTTGCTGGTCGAGTGTCCGAGTCTGGGGGACCTGCGTCAGAGGTTCCTTCATAGGCATGGGGTGGCAGATGGAGCCTACTGTTTGTCCTCGATGCTTGGTGAGGCTTTTAATGATTTTACTGATGTTTTTAGTTTTCTTCAGGAGGCGGGCCTCCTTTCACTTTTATAAATAATTGTTATTTTATAAACTATCCTTTTATTATTTTTAGTGTTTTATTCCTACCAACAGATATTAACTTTATTTTGAATAGGCACTTTTTATTTTGCTGTGTCTTTTACTTTGTCATTCGGCGGCATATGACCCTGGCAGTTGCGCCGCCAGATTTTTATTATTTTCAATCAATCAAATCTGAGTCATCCAAAATATCCAGAGTTTTCTTACATTACATAACACTCTAAATGTTTTAGCATACAAACTGAGATAGAATTACAAAATTTAACAAACAATACCATAAATAGAACACTATAGAGAAAAAAACCATGCACACACACAAAAAAAAATAATGTACAACGTACAAAATAACTCCGCTCATAATTAACAAATGGCAACCCTAACACGCAGCCAAAAAATAAGATAAATGCTAAGAACCTTCCAGTAGCTCATATCTAGCAAATCCCGCTTCTCAGCAATATTGTACAGTGTAGTGTGTCCACGGTATTGGCAAAATTAACGAACCAGTGTGGAGTTCCGAAGCTACTCAGAAAAGCAGCACGTGGAGTATTGTCAAACAAAATGAATATAATATTTTGTGCAGGACATCTGTGATTAGCTGCTCATTCTGAGGGTTCGAAGAACGAGCCTTTTTATCCCTGGCGGATACTTGGAAAAGAAAGGTTTGGATGATGATAATATCAATAATAATAATAATAATAATAAATATAATAATAATAATAACTCTGTAATTGTCCTACAGACAGTCACTAGTCTCAACCTACAGTTTCCTAGTGGCTTTGACCCCATTGGGGAGATTTTTTTTTTTTTTTTTTTATCCGCAACTATCCATGCCAGAACACATAACCAGGGCTCTTCAAATTCCTTGTGCAGTCTCCGGTTCCCCTGGAATCGTTAGGAGACTCTGTGGCCGGAATAATAACAATCAGCTAAGCTCTTTTATTGTGTAGCCACAATAAGAAAGCTTCGCCATGTGGTAAGGTATGTGTAACAGAAACAAGATCTGAAGACCCTAAGGTAACTTCTCGTAAAGATGTCGAAGAACATACGTCTACTACTGTTTCTTACAAGACTTTGACTTAACTGGGGAGATTTGGATTTTTTTTCCAATCGGCAATGGTCCATGCCAGGACACATAACCTGGGTGCTTCAGATTCCTTGTGCAATCCTGTTCTCCTGGAATCACTGTGAGACTCTGAGGCAATAATAATAATAATGATAATAATAATAATAATAATACCAGCGAAAACAATAGTCTCCACCTACGTAGTAAATAATAATAATAATCGTCATCATCATAATGACAAAAATGAGAATTATCAAGCACGTGAACATGATGTTTTGCAGGAAAAAAAATATTAAAGCAAGTCACTGGTAATGCAGTTTGGCTGATCCCATGGGTTGGGAGGCCATAGATGAGCTCTGTCTGATGTTGGTGGCTGGATATTTTGTAATATAGTGCTGCATAAGCAGGCGAGTGTTTGTCCCATAATGTTTGCTCTCCTCTTCGTCCTCAGGACACGAGCAACTGTATAACAGCAGAGGGACAAACTCATCTCATTGTAAACTTGATGGACTGCAAGCCGAAGTCCCCACCTTTCCCTCAGTCTACACTATCTCATCGGGGGATACAGAGAGACATTGTAGTTGAGGAACGTTTGAAAAAATGAGGAGCAGCCATATTCTGAATCCCTGTACGCGTATAACTAGATGGGAAACCGCTGCCAGTCAGAGCCAGTTGTCAACTGTTTTATCTTGAGTGCGTCATTTCGATTGGGTGCAAGCATGCTTCAACCACAGCATCCCTTATGTCCGCCAAAGCAGTACGTGGCCGGGTGAACACTCCCAAAGTTTATTACGGGGCGCGAACCCTCGTTCTCCCACGTACGAAAACGCACACCCTACCACTGTACCACAGAAGTTCCATATATATATATATATATATATATATATATATATATATATATATATATATAAATATATATATATATATATATATATATATATATATATATATATATATATATATATATATACACATATATATATATATATATATATATATATATATATATAAATATATATATATATATATATTGTTACGGAACAGAGAAAGATAACGTACACTTTAAGTGAGAATGCTAAAAATCACTACTGTCCCGTAAAGTTCCAGGTTCAAAACAAAAGAGTTAGGTAAAATTACAAGTTAAAGTTTAATACTTAAATTAACAACAAAACATTCAGGACTCATAAGGATAATGTAATGGCAAATAAACAGGTTAAATATATGGTTAACTGCAATAGCCTCTATTAACACGAAATTAGCAAGAGTAAATTTATCTAAGTCAGCCCTGATAAAATGAGATACCAGATAATACTCAGTGAATGCCAGATAAATAATTACAGATACAAACTATTATCACAAATGACTGACATAAAGAACCCCACACGAATTACAAAAACTTCACTAGGCCCACAAATTAAACTTATGCTATACAGTACAAGAAAAAATGCAACAACAGTTATACTCAAATTACACACAGCTGCTAGATGGTTGGAGACTTCTTGAGCACTCACAATAATAATATCTGTACAGGGGAGGACAGAGATGTGAACAAAATGAGGAGCAGATCTAAGTGGCCATGATGCAGAGACTGAGCTCATTATATAGGGGCCAGGAGAGCTTGATACAACTTGTAATAAGGACGCGCAAATGAAGCCATGGGGACAAAGAGATGACAATCCCGCACTGAATAACAGAAATGTCGACTTACTCTACTATAACGGTAGAAGGGGGGGACTGAGGCAGAACACGCTCGTGATCAAACATGCAGCAACTGTGCGTTAAAATTACACAAAGGATGATGAAATCATAGGCTATGTAACACCTCCCCACAAAGAAAAAGAAATTTACAAAGGAAATTTCTTATTACTCTAAAACAATCTGTCTAAAGTCTAGATAAGCAATCTGCAATAACATTTTCTTTCCCCTTGACATGTTGTATGTCTAATGAATACTCCTGAAGAAGTAGACTCCATCTTGTCAATCTCTGATTTTTATCTTTAAACTTACTAAGGAATTTCAGTGGGTTATGATCGGTATAAATGACTATGGGGTCAAAACCAGAACACAAATAAAATGAAAAATGCTGTAAACCCAAAATCAAGGCCAAAAGCTCTTTCTCAATAGTTGAGTAGTTCTTTTGAGGTGGAGTGAACTTCTTACTGTAATAAGATACAGGATGTTCAATACCCTGATCATCCTCTTGCAGCAAAACAGCCCCAGCTCCTGTATCACTTGCATCAACAGCCATCTTAAAAGGCTTAGCAAAATTTGGAGTAGCGAGCACTGGCTGACTTAATAGAATAGCTTTAAGTTTGTTGAAAGAGGATTCACAGTTATCGGTCCAGACAAATTCAACTCCCTTTTTCAGTAGGTCTGTAAGTGGTGATACAAGAATAGAAAAGTTAAGAACAAATCTCCTGTAATAACCTACCATTCCCAAAAATCTTTGTAGCTCTTTCCTACTTTTAGGTCTGGGAAGATCACTTATAACCTGAACCTTAGCTCCTGGTGGTGCAACATGTCCATCACCAATTACATACCCAAGGTACTGAACTTTAGCTTGACCAAACTCACACTTTGATAAATTAGCTACAAGATTAGCATGAACTAAACGGTCAAGAAATTTACTGACATGGCATAGGTGATCTTTGCAGTTGTCACTGAAGATTAATACATCATCAATATAAACAACACACCCTGCCAAACCCTCCGTTACAACATTCATGAGCTTCCGAAACGTGGCGGGTGCATTCTTCATACCATATGGCATTACTGAACATGCAAAAGTCCCTCCTAGTGTTACAAAACATGAGATCTCCCTAGCACGTTCAGTCATAGGTACTTGCCAGTATCCCTTTAACAAATCAAACTTACTTATGTACCTAGCCTTTCCGATCTTGTCTATGCAATCTTCCACGCGAGGGAGAGGGTAAGTGTCTGTTTTAGTTATCTGATTAACACGTCTGTAGTCAATGCAAAGCCTCTGTGACCCACCTGGCTTAGGGACTAGAGTGACAGGAGAACTCCACTCGTTCTGACAGGGCTCAATCATCTTGTGGTCCAACAGGTAGCCAAGCTCCTTCTGGATGAGAGGAACTTTCACTGGGTTCACACGGTAAGGAGGCAATTTGATTGGCTTTGCGTCTCCAACATCGACATCATGCATCAACACAGTGGTTCTTCCTGGAGTAGCACGGAACACTTGCGGGTACTCCTGCAGTAATGCCGAAAACTCCTGCCTTTCCTTGGGTGGTAGATGAGAAAGCTTAGTCTGGAGATCATTCATGATATCAGGATTCTTCCCCAAACTATCACTCAGGCTCATACTGCATGGGAGAGCTTCACTTGCAGACTCGGGTGGAACAGCTACAGTGCAGACTGGATTATTTTCGTCCCGCCTGTGATATAACTTTAGCATGTTGATGTGACATAGTTGCTTGCTCTTTCTACGATCTGGTGTGGCGATGACATAGCTGACATCACTGAGTTTCTTCTCCACGAAATAAGGGCCACTAAACTTGGCTTGAAGAGGTTGCCCATGAACTGGTAGCAGAATCATAACCTGATCTCCTGGCTGAAAGTGGCGTAACCTGGACTTCTTGTCATACCAAGTCTTCATCTTCTCCTGAGCAGCTCCTAAATTCTCTCTCGCCAGCTGTAAAGCAGTGGACAGCCGTTCTTTGAACTTCATCACATACTCCAACAGGTTGACGTCATCTTCCTCCGACAGCCAGCATTCCTTGAGTAACTTAAGGGGTCCTCTTACTTCATGGCCAAACAGTAGTTCAAAAGGTGAGAAGCCCAGTGATTCATTTGGAGATTCTCTTGCAGCAAACACAGCGAATGGAAGACCTTTATCCCAGTCTTTCTGATGTTCCAAACAGTATTTCTTGAGCATCGATTTAAGTGTTTGATGATATCTCTCCAACGCTCCTTGGGTCTGGGGATGGTAAGCTGAAGACGTGATCTGGGTGATGCCCAACTCTTTCAGAGACTGCTTGAAAACGTTTGACATGAAATTACTTCCTCGGTCTGACTGTACCTCCTTGGGCAGACCAAACTTTGTGAAGAACCCTAGCATTTCCTTAACTACGTTCTTTGCTGAGATGTTTCTAAGTGGAATGGCTTCAGGATAACGAGTAACCATATCAATCATGGTCAACACATAAGAAAATCCTGAAGAAGTCTTAGGAAGAGGGCCCACAATATCCACCAACACACGGGTGAAAGGCGCCTCAAAAGGAGGAATGGGAACTAGAGGTGCAACCTTTTCGGTCTGATTACACTTCCCCACAACTTGACAGGTGTGACAAGACTTACAATACCAGGAAACATCCCTGAAGATACCTGGCCAGTAGAAGTGTTTCAAAATGCGTGCCACAGTCTTCCTCACTCCAAGGTGTCCTGCCAAACTGGAATCATGAGCCACTCTAATGATATCCTGCCTACAAACACGAGGGATGACAACTTGATGTACAACCTCCCATTCACAGTCGGCTGATGCTGTTGGGGGTCTCCACTTCCTCATAAGTACTCCTGACTTTACATAATAACAAGTAGAAGAACCGGCTGACTCTTCTTCACTGTAAGCAGAGTTAGCTAGACCTTTCAACTCAGGGTCAGCAACCTGCAACTCAACCAACTCTTGACGAGACAAATTATCAACACTACGGGGTACTGCCTCATCTGGTGAGTGGTCCAAATTAGCAAGAAAAGTGTCAGCTAGGATAACATCATCATCATCATTATCCTCTAAATCACCAGTAACTTTAGACTTAGCCCTAGTGACAGCACATGCAGGGAACACATCAGGGACATCACAATCCCGGGACACAGCCACTGGCTCACTAGACAACTGAGGAGCTGGACACACTTGACTTCCACCAATATCATTTCCAAGTAAGAAAGTTACACCTGACATTGGGAGTGTCTCAACCAACCCAACCATAACAGAACCATTAACAAAATCAGACTCTAAATTCACTCTGCACAGAGGAACAGAGAAGTAATTATTCCCTACACCTTGTAAGATTACAGTTTCATCAGAGGAATTAAAATTAGAGCCTAGAACACTGGTCAGCATAAGGGATTGGCAAGCACCTGTATCACGATATATTTGAACTGATTTCCTGTCATTACTGTCCAGAGGACTGACAAAACCATCAGACAGGAAATTAGCACATGAACTCTTGAGAGTGTCACCCACGTTACTGCTCAAAAGAGGAGCTCCATCATGAGAATTTAAGTTACCCCTCAAAGCAGGTTCCGTTAACTCAGTTAAAGAATTCTGGGAACTCTCAAGAGTGGACACTAGACCAATTGACTGAATATTTAAAGACTCCTTTTTGTTCACATCACGCTGTCTCCTGAAACATCTCTCCGTAGTATGACCAAGCTTACTACAATAAGTACATTTACTTTTCTGAAATCTAGAGGTGAAGCTGGTATTTACTTCCTGAGAAACATCATCCTTATTCTCTTTCCTGTTACCTGTACTCTGAGTAGAGGCAACGTACTGACTCTCAGCTTTCCTTTTTCCTCTAAAATATCTCTTGTGAGTGAGAACATACTCATCAGCTAAAACTGCAGCATCAGACAAATTATCTATCCTTTTCTCATCAAGATATAGGCTTACATCTTTACTAATACATCTTTTGAAGTCCTCCAGCAAAATCATCTGCTTAAATTTGTCAAATTCAGAATCCACATTCTTAGAATTTAACCACTGCTCTAACAAATCTTCTTTGATTTTTGCATACTCAACATGGGATTGCTTATCTTGCTTGTAAGTTGTCCTAAATTTTACTCTATAGGCTTCAGGAACAAGCTCATAGGCCTTAAGAATCAAGCTCTTAACTACATCATAATTATCAGACTGATCCTGAGGCAAAGATGCATAAGTTACTTGAGCTTTACCGGTGAGAACAGTTTGAAGGAGTACTGGCCAATACTCCTTAGGCCAATTAAAACCTGTAGCTACCCTCTCAAACAACTGAAAATACTTTGTTAAATCAGATTCATTAAAAGGAGGGACAAGTTTAACATTTTTAGCCACATCAAAATCATCAGAGCTAGATGATCCAGTTCCACCTTGTTTCATGCGATACTCATGGTCTGCCTGAATCCTGGCAAGTTCAATTTGTGCCTGAGCCTGTACCTGTGCCTCTTCAATACGAGCATTTGCTTCCTTAACACGAGACTCCGCCTCCTTAGCCTTAGCCTCCTGCAGAGCTAGCTGTAACTTAGCTAATTCAATCTGCGTTTGCTCATTTGGAGGAGTTACATTAAACAAGCTTTTATTAATCATGCCAACAATTTGATCTTTAGAATGATGAGAGTGAACTGCAATTCCCAATTGTTGAGCAACAAGCTTAAGTTCATTCTTTGTTCTGTTTTCTATATCACACACTGTTTGCACATTTGACAAAAAATCTTTGGCTTCATCAAGTGTAGAAATAGTAGCCATCATGAATATATCACAGTCACAAAATATCAAACAATATCCTTATGATAATATCCTGAATATCCTGGCAGGGTCGCCAAATTTATGTTACGGAACAGAGAAAGATAACGTACACTTTAAGTGAGAATGCTAAAAATCACTACTGTCCCGTAAAGTTCCAGGTTCAAAACAAAAGAGTTAGGTAAAATTACAAGTTAAAGTTTAATGCTTAAATTAACAACAAAACATTCAGGACTCATAAGGATAATGTAATGGCAAATAAACAGGTTAAATATATGGTTAACTGCAATAGCCTCTATTAACACGAAATTAGCAAGAGTAAATTTATCTAAGTCAGCCCTGATAAAATGAGATACCAGATAATACTCAGTGAATGCCAGATAAATAATTACAGATACAAACTATTATCACAAATGACTGACATAAAGAACCCCACACGAATTACAAAAACTTCACTAGGCCCACAAATTAAACTTATGCTATACAGTACAAGAAAAAATGCAACAACAGTTATACTCAAATTACACACAGCTGCTAGATGGTTGGAGACTTCTTGAGCACTCACAATAATAATATCTGTACAGGGGAGGACAGAGATGTGAACAAAATGAGGAGCAGATCTAAGTGGCCATGATGCAGAGACTGAGCTCATTATATAGGGGCCAGGAGAGCTTGATACAACTTGTAATAAGGACGCGCAAATGAAGCCATGGGGACAAAGAGATGACAATCCCGCACTGAATAACAGAAATGTCGACTTACTCTACTATAACGGTAGAAGGGGGGGACTGAGGCAGAACACGCTCGTGATCAAACATGCAGCAACTGTGCGTTAAAATTACACAAAGGATGATCAAATCATAGGCTATGTAACAATATATATATATATATATATATATATATATATATATATATATATGGTTATTGAGAGAGAAGGTGAGTTCCAATGTGATGTCACAGTGAATGGAGACTGGAATTGGTGAGAATTCAAATACTTGGATACAGTGATAGAAAATAGAGGAAAATGTGCAAAACAAGTTGAAAGTAGAGTGACACAAGGAAGAAAAGTGGCTGGTGCAATGAAGGCCTTGATAAGAAACAGAGGCTTGAGTGTTGCAGTTGCATGAGGCTTACATGAGGGAGTGTTAGTGCCAGCTCTAACATTTGGGTGTGAGACTAGGGTGTGGCATGAAAATGAAAAGTCAACAATAAGAGCAGTGGAGATGGAACTGCTGAGGAATGTATGTGGAGTACAGAGGGTGGATAGGATACGAAATAATGTGATTCGTGAAAGGTGTGGAGTGAGGAAGTCGGTGGACACCAGAACCGAAGAGAGAGTCCTGAGATGGTATGGTCATGCGGAAAGAATGGATAACAATAGAGTGGTAAAAAAGGTATACCTGAGCGAATTTGAAGGAAGGAGGAGGCGAGGTAGGCCAAGGAGAAGGTGGAAAGATATGGTGGATGAATGTGTGAGGAAGAGAGGTTTGGAAGTCGGTGAGGCTCGGGAACTGACAAGAGATCGAGCTGGCTGGATGAATTTTGTGAGAAGTGCGTGTTCAGGGAATTTGGCACCCCTTGTGAGCCTGGCATCGTCCGGATTGACTGAGTCGAATACGCTGTGTGAAGCTGCAGAATGTGGTGAATGTTTTTGGCGTATCCGGTGGAGCCAGGATTCCGGGGGCTTCAATGATGAGTGAATGGAAGTGTGGCCTATTTGGATTGGGCAAGTTTGTGCTGTTTGGACATTGCTACTCCTCACCCTGTCTTTGGGTGGGAAAGAAGGTGCGGATGATGATAATGATATATATAGGCCGGTCCTACAGTGGACCTCAACGGCTGATGATATATATATATATATATATATATATATATATATATATATATATATATATATATATACATATATATATTATCCCCTGGGGGGGGGATAGAATACTTCCCCAGTATTCCATGCTTGTCGTAGAGGCGACTAAAAGGGACACTTTTATCTACATTCTTTTTGCTCTCTTTCTTTTCCTTGTACTTTGTCTGTCCAAACCCTCTGCATTTTACTTTCATTTAGTTAATTTTCTCTCTCCACTGTCTGGTTCCTGCGAGCCACTGGCATTGGCTCCAGGGTAAAATATTTTTTTCTGCCTAAGAAATCTTGATGAACTCTGGTTACGAAGCAATGACCCTCAGTTCCGTGCAGCCCTTAAGTGGGCAGGGGGTGCTAAGAATCCCACGGTGTAAAAATAAGTTTATACATCCAAAAAGAACCTTAAGAATAGGAAACTGGAATGTTCGAACTCTCAATCAGGCTGGTAAAATGGAAGAACTTATTTCAATGTTCAAGGAATACAAGATGGGTATTTGTGCTCTTACAGAAACGAGGTAGCTTGGAGCTGATAAAATGAATTTGGAAGATGGTATTACTATGTTGGTTTCTGGTAGGAGTGATGGAAATCATTACCAAGAAGTAGGCCTACTGCTGAGTAGAGATGCTTGTAAGGCAGTATGTGAGTTTGAACTAATTAATGAGTGCTTGCTTTATGCTCGTTTAAAATCTGACCATGGTAATATCAGTATGGTTGTAGGGTACGCTCCGACCAATGAGGCTGCTGATGAAATGATGACTTTTATGAGAAGCTGCAGGATGTAGTGAATAGAGTGGCAAGACATGATGTGTTTGCATTGGTGATTTTAATGCGATTGTTGGCAGTAGTAGGGATGGCTATGAAGATTGTATGGGTAAGGAGGGTGTTGGTATAAGAAGCGAAAATGGGGTGCGCTTTGGAAGCTTTTGTTTGGCAGATGACCTTATAATTGGTGGAACTATCTTTGAGCATAGAAAAATACATAAGACTACTTGGATTTCACCATGTGGTAAATATTCTAACCAGATTGACCACATTGCAATTAGCAGAAGGCATAGGAGTTATTTGCAAGATGTTTGCTAAGGAGGGGGGCAGATATAGGTAATGATCATCAACTTGTTGTGTCAAAGATTAAAATAAAACTTAAGAGAAACGTTAATGTTAATTGCACAGTAGGTAATAATTATGATTTTGATGAGCTGAGAAGTGATGAGAGCACGAGGGAAAAGTTTCGGTGGGAATGTAGGAACAGGTTTCTAGTCCTGCAGACTTTGATGGAATCTGAAGACAATGATATTAATCAAAAAGAGGTTTTGCATGAGAGTGCTAAGGTTACTATTAAGAAAAAGGGAAAGCGAGAACGAAAAAGTGGATGTCAGATGAAACATGGAATGCAATTCAGTAAAGGAAAGAGGCTAAGTTAAGAAGTGAAGAACAACATGTTGATGGACAGGTAGTTGAAGTACTCAGAGCAAAGTACTGGAATTTACATTCTGAAGTAAAAAGACTCGTTAGACGTGATAAGAGGAGGCTATATGATGAAAAGGCAACAGAGACAGAAATTAAATTAAGTAAAAATGACGGTCAGAGCACAAGAGCAGCGTATCAGGCCATAAAGGAGTTAACTGGGACTGAAAAGAGAAGGAAGGAATTACCTGTACGAGATAGAAATGGTAACTTGATGACTAAAGATTTGCATATAAAAGGAAGGTGGAAAGAGCACTTTGAATCTGTTCTAAATAGACCAATACCAGCTGAAGAGGACATTTTGCCAGCTGAGAGAGATTTGTAGATAGAAACAGGGGATATAACCTTGGAAGAGGTAGCAAAATCTATAAAGGAGTTAAAGAATTTTAAGGACCCAGGAGAGGATGGAGCATTTCCTGAAATGCTTAAGGTGGAAAATAACGAGTTGATGAATGCGCTTTTGAAACTTTTTAATGTGGTTTGGGATAATGGTGGAATTCCAGAAGAGTGGAAAAATGGAGTGATTATAAAAATACCAAAAAGGGGAGATTTAAGTGTGTGTGGCAATTGGAGGGGGATAACTTTGACACCTGTAGTTTCAAAAGTCTTTTCCAAAATCTTGTTGAACAGAATAGCGCCAGTAAAAAAAAATTTTAAGAGAAGAACAAACGGGATTTAGAAAGGGTCGAGGTTGTAATGATCAGATTTTTATTGTAAGGCATCTAATGCAACAAGCTAATGAGATGAAAATGTCACTTAGTATGTGTTTTGTGGAATTTGAAAAGGCGTTTGATAGTGTTTCACGTGGAGCTATGTTGAAAATTATGAGATTCTATGGTATACCAGAAAAGTTTGTAAATATTATTAGAAGCCTGCATGAAGATACTTTTTGTACGGTAATGATGGATGGTTCTTTGAGTGATCCATTTCAAGTTAGGTCAGGAGTGATTCAAGGAGGAGTTCTTTCGCCATTGCTGTTTGTTTTGGTTATGGATTATGTTATGAGAAAGGTTGTAAGGAGAACAGGTGCAGGAATTAACAGGAAAGAAAATAAGCTGATGGATTTGGACTATGCTGATGATATTGTACTGATTTGCGGAAGTATTTACGAGATGCAGAGGGTGCTTGATTGTCTAGTGGAGGAAGGAGAAAATGTGGGATTGGTAATAAATTGTGGAAAAACTGAAATTATTAATATTAACGTGGAGAACCAAATCGATTGTGTAATTGGGAATAATGTGGTGAAGAATGTAGAAAACTTTAAATATATGAAAACGATTGTGTCATCTAATGGATCATTAAACAATGAAATTGAGGAGAGGATTAGACAGGCTTGGCGAGCTGTTGGAATGTTGAAATCTGTCTGGAATAATAATATGCTTTCGGTACATACTAAAGTGAAAATATACAAGTCCATGGTTAGACCAATTTTAATTTATGGGCATGAGTCATGGTACAGTACAATTGCAACAGATCAGAATGTATTAGGATTTGAGAATAAAAATACTGAGAAAGATTCTTGGGGTAAAGTGGCAAGACAGAGTTACAAATGCAAGAGTAAGGAATATTAGGAGAGTGGAACCAGTTAATGAATATGTGAGACTGTTTCGCTGGAAGTGGCTGGGGCACATATACAGAAAAGAAGGTAGTGTAATACAGGATGTGCATGAGTGGACTGCTAGAGGAAGAAGAGGTAGAGGTAGGCCGAGGGAAACCTGGTTGAGGACAATGAAAAAAGAAGCAGGAGTGGAGTGTTGGTGGGACCTGAGGGAGATGACAAGAGACAAATATTGGTAGAGAGAGGTCATCGAGGCCCTATGCATCCCGTGGGGTGCCACAGGAAATGATATTTATATATATATATATATATATATATATATATATGTGTGTGTGTGTGTGTGTATCATCATCATCAGCCGTTGAGGTCCACTGCAGGACCGGCCAATCCCTACCGAAGCAGGGACGATACAACCAATGTATCTCTACCCAGTGGCTTAGGCTGTCTGGTAGAGATTGTATGTAGGGTGAGAAGTGCTTGTGAGTGTGATTGTAGTGTTGTAGTGGCTTTGGATGTGTGTGTAGTCTGTAAACCAAGTGTAATCGGCCCGCCTTAAGCCGATTGGGTGCAAGCATACTAGTATGTGACACTGGTTCAACCACAGCACCCCTTGTGTCCGCCAAAGTAGCAAGTGGCTTGGTGAACGCTTCCCAAAGTTTTTACAACTCTGGCGGGAGGCGAACTCGCGCTCACCAGCGTGCGAAACGCACACTCTACCACTGTACCACAGAAGGTCCATTTCACCTTCCCAAAGTTTTTACAACTCTGGCAGGAGGCGAACTCGCGCTCACCAGCGTGCGAAACGCACACTCTACCACTGTACCACAGACTCTCCATATATATATATATATATATATATATATATATATATATATATATATATATATATATATAGAATCATGCTCGCGATGTGTCTTGTACTCAAATTAAGTAAATCAATGCCCAATTATTCAGTATATCTGATGGCTGTATATTCCCTTGCAGTGAGTGCCTATGAGTTCCATAGTAACATATGTGTGTAAAGAACATCAGAATATGCCCTCACAAAGTACTTGTGTGTGTGTGTGTGTGTGTGTGTGTGTGTGTGTTTGTTGTAAAATTTTAATACATTCATACATAGATTAAAAAAACACACACACACACACACACACACACACACACAATTATTTTGTAAGTGAATGCGCAGATGTCTTTTATATGCATATTTTACCAAGGAATTTAAAGACTCTCAAGAGAAGGAATTTAATATGAAGTATCGAAAAACTGGATTATGGTTTCATGAAAAAATATGAGACAAGTTTCGAGCATGTCTCTGGTACTGTATATATATATATATATATATATATATATATATATATATATATATATATATATATATATATATATATATATGTATATGTGTATATATATATATATATATATATATATATATATATATATATATATATATATATATATATGTATGTATGTATGTGTGTGTGTGTGTGTGTACTGCTCGTCTTGCAACTAAAGCTCATTCAGGTTATCTGGATCAGTAAACTAAAATTGTAATAATTGGTACGCCTTTAAATATTCTCTCAGTGTCCGAATAGGTAAGAAAGGAATGACGCACTCGTGACGTCAAAACCAACCGCACGCTGACTGGGTACAACTTCCCGCATACCATTAAGCTTACAGGGATTCATGAAAATGCTGTCTGGCTATATCAGTGCCACCAGGTGAAAACATCTTTCTCCTGCAACTGAGCACGAGCACTTACACCCAAGGTGGTGACGGAGGTTGCTACATACGAGAAAAGGAACTACTTGACTTACCTGGAGTGGTTGGCGTTCAATGGCAGCTACATAACATGTTGGTGAAAAAGACCGATCTGCAGAAGATGTATAGTTATTTCCTGGATTGCTTATGTGCTGCACCTTTGATCTTTAGAGCGATAATAACCAAGCTGGGTGGCATAAGAGTGTTAGGATTATATCTTGGTGATTTCTGCTGCCTTACCATCCCATTCGTTCCTTTGAATTTTGATGTGGCTGGGTTGCGGGTACCCAGGTGAGGGAGGCATGCCTGCCTCTGCTCTGCTCCTGCCATGTGGAACAAACCTGATTAGTGTGAGGCGGGTGGTGTGTGTAATTTGGCCATTATATCATCCAACTGGGGCTGCTTCATCACCTTAATTGACTCATCAGGAAGCACTGGGAATCAGTTGCCCTACCCAGCTGAGGCTATTTATGTCTACAGTTAATTAGGTCATTCTCTTAAGTCCAACACCGACTGCATAAAATCGTCTCAATGTATATCACACAATAGACATTGCTGTACTGCATGAAGTGCTAGGAACCAGTGCCCACTCTGTTTAGGAAATCCTCCATATAGCAAGGAGTGCAGATTCAGAATCATTTGGCCTGTTCGCTGTTCATTGCACCTAATACTGTTCAACTGCAAATAATCTGTGTCTTAGAATCGCTGTTCATGTTAACAATATCGAACGCAAACGGACAACAAGAACTAAAGCGGCATAACTTTTTAATCCCTCTCAACCAACCATGATTTTTATGGGGGTCAGCCATCCTCAGGAAATTAATTTGTGAAAGGATTGCAGATATGGCACTGATATCTTAGTACATGTTGTACAGTGAACTCGCATCTGTAATGCGATATTTGGGGAGCATGAACCTTCCAGTGATTCATGGGAGGTCACTCCCCCTCCCCAAAATTAAAACAATCAGAAACAGAAAGTGTAAGCACATGGATTTCAGTGAAATCGGATACATATCACAGGACTGGGTATGCAGTTTCCATGTTTTTTTTTTTTTTTTTTTTTTAATGCACAGGAAGAAAATGCACATCTACTTTATTATTAAACGTCGCCAAATAAATGGAGCAGCTTCTTGTTTTCGTAAGTGTTACTGTATTATTTTTATTATTATTATTATTATTATTATTATTATTATTATCATTATTATTTTTTCTTTGGAAGTCATGAGGCTGGATGAATGTTGTGAGAAAAAGTGCATGATCAGGGATTTGGCACTCTTTTTTTACGTGACTATCGGATACATTTATGTGAAGCTACTGAATGTGGTGAAAGTTTTTGGCGCATCAGATAGAGCCAGGATTCCGGGGGCTTGAATTATGAGTAAATGGAAGCGTGGCCCATTGGAGTGGGCAAACTTAGGCTGTCTAGACGCTGCTACTCCTCACCCTGCCCTTGGGTGGGAAAGGAGGTCGGGATGATGATGGTGATGATGATGATGATGATGATGATGATGATGATGATGATGATTTTTCTTTGCATTTTCTTTTTTCGTTCTTGTTGATACTATACATGAAGATACCCAAGGGCAACCCAAGTCCTTGTGCCAAATATAAATGAACTAGACCTATTTTTGGTGATACTCATTTTAATTTTAAAAATTGCATATTTGAAGATGAAATATCTCAGAAGCTAACTGGTTGAAAATCCTCCGATAAAAATGTTTTCTGAATATTATTTGCTTAATATTTTTACCATTTACCCTAGTGGAAAGAACCGAATTAAAATCTGTTCAGTTTTTTCTTTGCAACACGTTTTAGAGAAACGCAGGAAAACTTTAAAGCTAACTTTCCAGGTATAGAACTGTGATCGCTCTTGTGATCTGAAAGAAATCTTGTTACAGTTCAGGTTACAGTTACCGCGATGTTGAGACAAACGTAAAATATACAAATGCCTTCTTCGACACCTTTGTCTTCAGATCCTGTTAATGTTGTACAGGTTACCTAAGAGTCTTCACATGTTGTTTATATTACTCATAGCCTACCTTACATACCTTAATTAGATATGACCAAGCTTCCCTACTGTGGCTACTCAATAAGGGTAGGTAACTAATTATTAGTATGATTATCATTATTAAGCTTCGCCTTATAAATGGCAAAGCTTTTTGTTTTCGTCAGTATTATTATTAATGTTAAGCTTCGCCATATAAATGGCGTAGCTTCTTGTTTTTGTCAGCATTATTATTATTATTATTATTATTTTATTATTATTATTATTATTATTATTATTTTATTATTATTATTATTATTTTATTATTATTATTATTATTATTATTATTATTCGCATTTATTTTCATCGATCTTGATATTATACATGAAGTTACCCTACGGCAACCCGATAGAAATGAAATTGATCTATTTTTAAAGGTCATACACCCATTTTTATTCTAAAAAATGTATGTTTGAAATTTAAATGTTTCAGAAACTAATTGAGATACAGCTATCTGTTTGACATCCTAAGATAAAAATGCTTGTTGAATAATTTTCGCTCAATACCTTGCAGTTTAGCCTAGTGGAAAGTACCGAATTCAAATCTGATAAGTGTTTTCTTTGCAACATGTCTTAAGGAAAACCACAAAAGTTTTAAAGCTGTAACTTTCCACATATATATAGCTGTGGTCCCTCGCATGATCTGAAACGAATATGGTTACAGTTAAGCATACAGTTAGTTACTTAGTTATTGAGACTAAAGTAAAATATACACATGAGTTCTTCGACAATACTGTCTTCAAATCTTCTTGATGCTACACAAGAAATTATCTCAGTGTTTTAAGATCTTTTTAATATTACACATACCTTGTTTTCCTTAAAATCTTAAAGTACCGTAAACAGTGATAAATATTAAATAAAACAAATCGCTCAGTAAGCGATGCTACGAAGCCTCCGGTGCCACTATGAATACGGGCCTAAGGCTCAGTGGATCAGGGATACCAACCTGGCACGTTAACTCAGGAATTTGTTTTCACCACGTTGAGTACACCGCTTCCCGTCCGATCAGCGAAGTTAAGCAACGTTGGGTCTGGTTAGTACTTGGATGGGTGACCGCCTGGGAACACCAGATGCTGTTGGCATCCCTACGTGTCAAGTGGGGTTGGTGGAGGATTAGTGCCCCTCCCTGTAAAACAATTAACTCTAAGCCATTGGCCACCCCGTCTGGGATACATGGCGTCCGGCAATGGATGGATGGATGTTCGATGTGTCAGTTTTTATCACGCTAATAGAGTGCCGATAATTTTTTAAGTGGGTGTACAATGAAAGACAAAAGTCATCTCCCGAAGTGTGGTGAAAACATCCGCTGAAAGGCTAAAGTTTTGGTGCATTCGCCTTTGCATCACGTGGAGGGTTGGTAGCACTGACACGAGTCGCCATTAGCTCCAGGTGACGAGCCTGCAGATAAGAGCATATTTTTCATAACTAAGCGAAATAAATATATATATAGGTGTGATTTTCCGTCTGCTGATTTTACTTGATGTATGTAAGAAGTTTCTCTCTCTCTCTCTCTCTCTCTCTCTCTCTCTCTCTCTCTCTCTCTCTCTCTCTCTCTCTCTCTCTCTCTCTCTTAAATACCATGTTAGGAACACTGCAAAGCAATTTTAAAGACATGTCCAGGTTTGGATTCGTCTCTATTAAAGTAACTTCTGCTTAGCTGAAGTTGGTAATTATAAGCTGTAATTGTAATTATCTGTCATCAAACAACGTTGTCACATATGGGGATAGAGTTAGTGTATAATAGTAATCGATTGTTTTGTTATGAGTGATGAATGAATCCCATAGTCTTGAGTTCGAACGCATGACCCAGGAGATCGAAATCTACATAGAGCTATTCCTGTGCTTTATTCTAGGTCCAATTCATCTCTTACGGAATAAACACTGCTTACAGGTGCTGCCTTCCGTCGTTGTGATTACTTCCTGGTCCTATTTTGGTGTGGTAACAATAGGGCTACCTGAACGATGACCTCTGTCCACTGTGCCGTCCATGGAGGTATAACAAGTGAGGAGTCGGCATGAGGTCACGTGACTTGAAGCCAGCGCGATGCAGCCCCCCGCCCCCATTTGACTCAGAACAAACGTCAGCTGAGAGTGGAACTCTTCATTCAACATGCCTGGTTGTTCTGCTTTTGGGTGTACGTAAAAGGATCGACGAGACTCTGTAACATTCCATGGGTAAAACTACTAGGTTAAAATAAATAAGGAAATGTTTTTTTAGAAATGGGCTTAAAACTGTCATGTTGGGTTCTTTTCCACGCATTTTCTTTGATCATTTATGGTCTAGTGATTCCATACTGATGTTTTTCAAGACTTTGGCAACGTCCAATAATCTACATTCAGTTTAGACACCGGTGGTGATACTAAATATTCCAAATTGGGGGGGGGGGGAGTAAAGAATACCGACAAAGTGTTTCCGCGTTGTGGCCGGTCGGCCAATAAGTAGACTAGGCCTAGGGTCTCAAACACCTAACCTAACCCACATGGCCTATCCCAAATTAGCCTTTATAACCTAAGCAACCTAGCCTAACCTAACCTAATCACCAAACCCAGCTTAACTTAACCTAACCCACCTAGCCCAGCCTGGCCTAGCTTATCTTAACAAGTCACTAAATTAACCCATCTAACTTTACTTACCCCAAGCCGGCTTAACCCAGCTCATCCTAACCTAATCTTACCTAACCCAGTTCACCTAATCTGATCTAATCTTAGCCTAAGCTATTTAACTTCAGCTCATCCACTTGATTTAAAATGTAGTTATGTCTAATAATAACCAAGTTTTTCATACTATAAGAGTTATTTATTATCAGTCATTGGTTTAATAAAGACAAAATAACTAACAAGGGTTTCTGTCTTGGCTATCCTTTATCAGTGGTATGCCGGGGGTAAGGAGGATTACAACCTTGAGTGAATTTCATTAAGGTGAAATAGATAAATATATGTAGCCTAGGTAATTTGAAATTTAAACTATGGTGAATTTAACTGAACTGGAATCAATAAATTTTCTCTTGCAAATGAATTAGAATTTGATAATTTCCTTCTGAAATTGGATTTGACTTGGAGCAAAGAAATCTGAACCGACCCCATATTTGGTATTCCCTTGACAAAAAAGTTATTTGCTTGTATTTTATCTTGTAGGTTCCCAAGAGATGAAATTTTTCACAGGAAGTGGATATAGGCAACACGTAGGAAGGACTTTAATCCTTCTAAATCAGCAGTTCTCTGTTCTCAACATTTTAAGAAAGGAATTTGACAGGACCACACCAAACTATGTTAAGGGAAGGTGTGACACCATAAGTTTGCTGGTTTTCCATCATATTTACAGAAGAAAATTAAATTGCCCAGGAAAAGCCCAGACAAACGGGAGGTACCAGCAGCACAGTCTGTTAAACTGAATTCTGTTAACAGCAGTAGAATTGTTAGTGTTGATAACAGTACTGGTATCTCAGAAGGCACTAGTGATTGTTCCTTTCCTATGGACAGGCCTAGAGATGAAGCCTTAAGCTTTCCTATGGTGTCCTGTGGGTCGCCAAATATAAGAGAAAGTTAACTGAAAATGAAGAAAAACTTTTAGCTTCCAAGAAAAGGAAATAAAACTTTACTTCAGTCAAAGTGAAGGCTCTTAAGGAAAAATGCACGATTACAGAATGTTATAGAAAAGTAATCTACTCAGTACTAACAGTTTAGGTGTATTGGAAGACTGTGCTGGGGAAGTAGCTGATCTTTTGAAGACAATAATTGGCAAAAAACTGCAATGTTTCGAGTCAGTTCCTCTCCATCGCCGATGAAAACCTAAATTATTAAATTATACTACCATTTGTGATTAATGTTGGCCTACATGACTGATTCATATTTATCTATAGTCACTACAGTATAATATGATGTCAAAAGAACACGTTGTTAGCGTTTCTTATAAAGAATATTAATGATTATCTGTGTAGTGAACAAATCAAGACCTTTACATTTTCTGAGTATAGTGTGGTGCCTGTTGGACTGTTCAGGGATCTGTATCATTGACAAGGAATGTCATTATATATACCTTGCATATCAAATAATATTTCTCGAAGTTTGTTTGTGGTGAAAAACAGAAAGCAATTAAATGTAATAAGTCGCCTTGCTAAACCGCAGTGTTTTGAGTCAATCTCCCCTACCCCCCCGGGTCACTAAGCCCCGCCCACCGGCTTCACTGGCGCGGAGAGAGGAAGACTGACATGGCGCCTCCACCTTATTATACCTCCATGGTGCCCTCCCCCGAAAGCACCTAATCCGAACTATCTGTTCGGAATTCTTTCCTCATAATAAGGGTATATCATGTCCTATCTCAGTAGTTGGATGCATGTTGTTTTGCCCTGCCACAAGGTATAAATTAGTTTTGCATGACGTATTGTAGTAAAGTGTAAGATGTAACAGCCAACAGTCGTCCCCTGACCGATGATGGTTCACATTTCGTCTCTCAGATGCAGCAGTTTTCACAAATGAATGTTAAGACTTCACAGTATCCAGGGTTCGTTTATACTTTCATCAGCAGTAAATATGAAGCTTGAGTAAAGTCAGGCTAGCCAACCACGAATATGCAGGTGTGATGGAGCTCTCATAATGTTTCGCATGTTACACTTAATATTCGGACAGAACCGGACACGACTTTTGTCTTTCACTGTATATCAAGTGGTTGTTCCAAGGGTATGTAGGCAAAAGATTATATAATTGCTCATGATTCTACTTTGGCAGTAAACAGGAGTGAGGAACACTTTTTCTTGCATCTGGGAACATTTCTACTGGCCTGGAATCCGCTGAGACGTTTTCCAGTATTGTAAGTCATGCCATACTTGCCAGCTGGTCGGTAAGAGTAACAAGCCTAATCCTGTATGCCATTAGTTCCTCTTCCTGTTTCTGATGCCGCATTCACTAAAGTCCTTGTAGGTATTGTCGGTCCTCAGCCAAATACCTCATCAGGCCACAAGTATATTCTGTCTATGATGGACATAAAACCACTAGGCATCCTGAAGCCATCCCCTTGAGAAACAATTCAGCTAAAGCAGTGGTATCAAGATAATTATTTTGTTTTTGTGTTTGGTCTTCCAAAACAGGTGTAGTCAGGTCAGGGCAGCAATTTCATGTCCAAATTATTCAGACAAACCCTCAAAGAGTTAGGAATCTCCCAGGTCACCTCCTCCGCCTCCTATATCCTCAGAGTCAGGCATCTCTTCAGACTCCCGTCCTCAGAGTCAGAAAGCACTGGAGAGATATCATCTCACCATTAAACAAATGTTAAAGAAATATTGTATTGTTCATAAAACGGACTGGGACAAAGGTCTTCCTTTCCTTTTGTTTGCAACCAGGGAAACGCCAAATCAGTCTTGAAGCTACTCTCCGTTTGAGTTCATATTTGATCACAATGCAAAAGGTCCATTAAAGTTGCTTAAGGAACAATGGGTCAGTGATGATGGTCATATTAATCTGCTTACCTATGTCTCATATTCAAAGAAACATTAGCCAAGTGTTTAGAAGTAGCTAAGGCAAATCTGGAGTCCTCTCAATAGAAGTTGAAGAGTTGATAAAAGCAACCATGCTAGTAGTGTTTCACCCAGGATAAAAAGTGTTAGTATTGATCTGTTCGTGGACAGGCCTTACAGACAACTTTCTCAGGCCCTTATGTAGAAGAGAAGAGGGTAGGTAATGTTACTTATGTCTTCCAGATCCCAGACCAGAGGAAAGCATTAAGACTGTACCATGTTAACATACTGAAGGAAACGAGAGGACACGGGATCCCCTAGTGCTGCATCGTTGGTATCACCTGCTGAGAGTCAGGCTGCTCTTGGCATTGGACCTGACTGCCAGTTGGAGAGAGAACAAGAAGACATCAATGGAGTTATATGTGAAGGGGAAAAGGGATGTTTTGGCAGACTGTTTTGAATGAAACCTTGTGAGATTTCCAAAAATTTTCCCTCGTAAATTTCTTTCTTCAGAAAGGGTGGTATTACTGGGCACTAACAGACTACTAACCTGCGGACTGGCCGTGTAAACCCAAAACCGAGAGATGTTTTAAATCTCACACAATTGGTAAGACAACCAACCAGAATACCAGATAATTCTGACCATAACACCTATCTCTTGGACCTGTTCCTGACAAATAACCCAGATCAATACAGGATAGAAGTATTGTCACCACTTGGATCCTCCGACCACAATCCTATCAAAGCCTCATTACTCAGTTCCCTCAAACCTCCCCGTTCTCAACCTGTCAGTGACCACATGGCTATTTGATAGGGCAGCCTGGGATGGATTTAAAAATTATCTTGCTGATATTCCATGGCAGTCGTTCTCAAGTGACATCAGTTCTACCCAGTCCCACATTAATGACTTAATACAAGCTGGTATGGAATTGTTCATATCCAGTCAACAGTTCACTACAAATCGGACTCCCCGAAATGTTTTGACAGCAATTGCATATAACTCTTATTATAATAACAGACATATGAATCCTTTAGTCAATTTATAATTGCTAGAAACCATGCAAAAGCAGTAATGAATCTCGCTAAATCAAATTTTCTTCATAACCAAGCATCCAAACTATTAAACAGTCCTATTGATAATAGAATATTCTGGTCAATTCTCACTTCTTTCAGTAATAACTTAACAAGTCATTACCCATTCCCCCACTAAAATCTTCAGATGGTAACACTATAAATGACCGGCGTGCTAAAGCGAACACCCTTGCCAGAAATTCTACCTTACAGGAAGTCAGCCAGAACGTCCCTGTAGTAGAACTTGACTTTCCCGAAATTGCTCCACTTAAGATACTAATTAGATATATAAAATCCATCCTGGATAATTAACCAACAAACACAGCTCCAGGTCCAGATGGAATTCCTTCATTTGTTTTACTAGCTCTTTTTCTAGCTAAATTATTCAGACTATGCATACGTACTTCTTCATTGTTTAATTCTTGGAAGGAAGCCAATATCCACCCAATACCGAAGAAGAACATTCATCAGACCCCTTTTACTACAGACCAACTGCTATCAAATCACTTGATAAAGTATTTGAGACTGCAATTAATAAGCACATACTTAAACAACTTGAATCCAACATCAGTGTGGTTTTCACCACGAAAGATCCACCGTTGATATATTCAATCTCCTGACTTATACCATCTATCAGTCAATAACTTGACCAATACAGAGAAACTCATGCAGTAGCCCTTGATATTTCTAAAGTTTTTGAGAGTGTGGCACCGTTCCTTGCTGTCCAGAATCCCTTGTTGTGCCCTATCATCCTTTGTTTCTCTGATTTCCTCATAATTCTGCAACAGTAATATAAGGGTAAAAGTAGATGGTGTATATTCCAACTTCCACTTGATTAATACCGACGTTCCTCAAGGATCAGTTCTGGCTCCAACCCTACTCCTAATTCATATTAGTGATCTCTTATCTGTCACCCATAATCCCATCGATTCATATCCAGATGACTAAACACTTCACAGCTCATTTACACCTAAACACCCATTCACAGATTTTAATATCTTAAACTCACAACTCAGTATAGCAATCTCCATAAATCAAGACTGATCTAAAATTACTGAATGGGGACAAAATAACAATGTCTCATTTAAGGTTAGAATAATGAAATATATACAATTTACTAATAGACAGATATTGCCTGATTCTTATATTATCTTCAGTGCTACTAATATTCCTATCTCTAAAAATATTGAAATTCTTGGTGTTTCACTTAACAGTCTCATGTTAGATCACTTAATGAAACCGCATCAAAGAAGCTTGGGTTTTTGTTCAGAGTCCGTAATTTCATCACTGACGAGCAGTTAGCTATAATTTGCAAGTCATGTGCGCTCTCAGTTGGAATATTGCTCATCCTTGTGGAATGGATGTGGAGAGGTTTTACTAAAACAACTACTGTACACAAAATTCAGATCAAAGCTGTTAGAATTATTAATAACCCCACTATTACAGGTAAGAAGGAATGTTTTACAGATACAGTACTTTTATGGCAGACAATATCTACACGCAGTATACAAGAGACTTTGCTTATAGCATACACAGCATCCAGTAGGCAATGCATCCTCACATCTGCCAACACATGTTGATTGCACACGTTATCATCGGATTTGACACAGTCTCTGCCATATGTGGCATTGGCAAAAAGAAGGCCATGACAGTCTTGGAAAGCGAGGATTGGAGGACGGTGGATGTGTTTAAGAAGAGTGATGCCAGCCATGAAGAAGTTGCCAGAGTGGGGGAAATATTCTTAATGAATTATATAATGCCATTCTGACAAGTACAACACTTGATAAGCTGAGATTTGTGCAGTACATGCAGAGGATGAGCAAAGCATCCAGCAGCTTCCAACTACAGAGCCTATCTCCCACATCCCTAGCTGCATAGTACCACTCACATCAAGCCTACTTCGCAGTTCAGTAGTGGTTGGGCAATGTTGACCATCTAAATCCTACTGAACTGGGGATGGGAGCTTCAATGTGGAATGCTTAATTGCATTTTGACTGACAAATCAGTAGCAACAGAGCATGTTCTTCTCATTGAGTTATGTGGGTGTAAACAAATGTGTGGCATGAGATGCAAATGTCGGAAAGCAGGACTCTACAGTACATCTTTGTGTTCCTCGTGTATTGGCTAGTCTTGTGCTAATTATGCCCTCATGATGGAGAAGATACTGAGTCCCCATGCTGTAACTGTGACCATAACTAGTTATGATACTAAAAAAAATATTTAAAAGTAGTTCAGTAACTGCTGCTGGCAACAGTTAGAGCTGGATGTTGACTTTAAAGGTCTGAATTTACCATTTTGCAAATCATCGCAATAATGGCAAAAATAGTTTTCTTTTACCCAAAAACCTTTATAAAGAGGTATTACATGATCATCTGTGACTTCTGGTTCCAAAGCCATATAAGCGTCCCATGCCATTGGGCCATTGGTAGCCATCTTGGATTTTCTTCCCACACTGCTAGCTTATGTGGAATGTTTAGAATGTTTGTCGATTTCGACTTCGCATGCATCCAAGTAACTTTCCTGAAAAATCTGCTTTCTCATTTTTTTCCAGGTTCCCTTCGAATCTGAGCTTATTCCCCTGGCCTAACTAAACACCTGCTGAGGATGGTGCTGACAGCCATTCAGCCTATCTACTTGTGGCTGCTCACTTTCAGTATTAGCAGCTCCCCTTGTGTTTATCGTAACACTAGATTTGGCTGTGTGACTTCCTCTCATCTTCCAGCACTGTCCCTCTATGTGACCCTTGCTGTTACAAAACGGATAACACTTGGAACTTCTTACTAGTCCTTTAAAAACAATGTCCTCACTCTCTTTGGTGGAACTAACATGTTCTGAGGTTACAGTTTTTCCAGTAGTCATCTAATTTCATTTTAACTGGTTTGCAAGAAGAGGGCTTTACAAAGTATAATTGGTCCACTCTCCTATATCTACCTATTCAATGAGGCTTAGAATCATATTTGTGAATAATACTATAATTATCTGCCACAACAACTGCCTCAGCCACTTTAGCCACCCCTTTCTCAACTAGGTGAGTGGCAGCATACGTGACATTATTCCTATTGAAGTTCTCGAAGATCGAAAGTTCTCACAGCTTAGTAAAATCCTTATTGAATTTTTCAGAGTGCAGCCGCTGATCAAATAAATCTTGACGTAATCTAACATATTCCATATGGGTCTGATCTTCTTGCTTGTAAGCGGTTCAAAACTCCAACCTGTAAGCTTTTGGTACAGGTTCATATGCCTTAATAACTGCATTGTTTACCACCTCATAACTGAGACACCGGTCAACTGATAAGATATTATAGGCCTCCTGTGCATAACCTTTAAGTACGCTCTACAGTAATAGTTCCTAGGCCAGGAAAGACAACCCGTCCCCTTCCCAAACATTTTGAAGTATTTAGTGACATCTTGCACCCTAAAATGAGACTAACTTTACGTTCTTGGCAAGATCAAAAAAGCCACTAGCATACTGTGTGTGTGTGTGTGTGTAGACAGATAGATAGATGTACAGTATTTATATATATATATATATATATATATATATATATATATATATATATATATATATATATATATATATATATATATATATATTGCTGTCATGGTCTTTCATTAGTCTTAGTGTTTGTCCCAGGTAATTGTACTCCTCGACTACTTCAAGAATTTCTCCTTTTTTTTCGTTTTATGCAGGGGAAAAGGAACCAAAAGGCCAGGAGCCCGCAAGATCGTTTCCTCCAAGAAAAAAACAGAAGATAACAGAGAACCAAATTCAATATCCGATCATTTCGATAATGACGCTCTTTGGTGTATTTAGAATAAACATTAGTTTTACTCCAGTTAATCTTTAGCCCTAATTTGAGACTTTATTTAGGTCATTTAACATTCTTGCAATGGTTCTGCGATGAAGACAGTGTCATCTGTAAATCTTAAATGGTTTAGGCTTTCTCCATCTATTCTCCATTATTCTTCCAGTCAAGCCTTCTGAAAATACTTTCTAGGCATGCTGCAAATAAATTTGGTGTGAAATTGTATATCCCTGATGCACGCCCTTCTTAATCTTAACTTGGTCCGAGTCGTCATGTAATTTAACTGTAGCAGTTTCTTCTTTATGTAATTATGTTTTCGAGCAGTCTTACAATGTTCTCGTTTACTCCTTGTTCCCACAGTGAATTTATAACTGCTATGTGCTCCACTGAGTTGAAACCTTTTCGTAATCAGTAAAACCTAAGTACAATCTAGGCACGGTAGTTTATTATATTGTGTAGTTTTCTCAACTACCTGATTCATTGTGTGTAGATGATCAGTAGTCAAATGCCCCTTCTGAATCCTGCCTGCTCACGAGGTTGATTTTCTTCCAACCTTGTTGTTATTCTGGTCGTAAGGACTTTAGTGAAGAGTTGGTAAAACACTGGTCAGAAATTAATGGGCCGATAGTTACTAAGCTGTTTTGAGTCGCCCTTCTTTTTAAGCAAAATAACGATTACATTACTCCATGCGTTGAGATTTTTTTCTTTATATACTGAGTAAATAAGTGGGCAAGCCTGGTTTGTACTTTCTACTCCTGCACCCAACAGTACATCTACTGTTCTGTCTTCTCCTGGGTCTTCCCTCATTTCATACTTTTAACGGAAATTTTTCTTCTCATGGTGTTATCTCCGGTATTTCACTTGCGTCAACTTAAAAGTTAATTTTTTGGTACTATTGTCTTTGATGCATACAGCTCTTTGTAAAAGTCTTAAACTCTCTTCACCATCCTATCTCCGCATCTAATAACTCTATCGTTTTGTCTTTCAGTGATATAATTTGTTGCCTTCCAAGCGCCATTTTACTTCGGACCTGTTTCAGATTTTTTTCCCTTTTTTGATGATTTCATTGACGTCATCCATGTTTCTCTCTTTTTTCTTTTCTCTGTCTCTTGCAGATAAGCTTATTTAATTCTTCTCATTCAGCTTCATCTTTCTTTGTTTTTACTTTTATCTCCTTCCTTCTTTTCATGAGCTCGAGGGTCATTTTTTTAATACTGGTTGGCTTTTTGTTGTGTTAGCTTTCCCTACTACCCCACTGATTCTCTTAGCACTTTCGTTAGTCTCACATTGAACTCCTCAGTGTCACACTCAGCATAAGCTAGAGCCTGAAATCTGTTCGTTATTTCTGCCTGGAAGGCTGCTTTGTTCTCACTTACTATTAGTGGGCAATTTTTATTTTTATTTTTAATCCGCTTCTTTCTTTCACTTATGAAACTGAATCTGGCTGTTCAACGCACCATTCTTTTGTCATTTCCTCTATTTACTTTGTTGATAACTGTGAGATTTATGCTCATGTTCTTATCTGCTATAATGTAGTCTGTTTCATTCTTGGTTTCTCCATTTGGACGTCTCCAGGTCCATATTCTTCTTGTTCATTCATGAAAGAATGTGTTCATTATTCTCATATTATACATTTCAGAATGATTTTATTTTTTTTAATGCGAGGAAGAAGGAACCAAAGGCCATGAGCCCGCAGTAACAGTTCCCTCCAAGAGAAAAACAAAATACAATAGAGAGCCAAATTCAAGATCCGATCATTTTGAGATGCCTGGACACACTGCGTTTGAAAGACTGGAGATCATAGGCAGCAGGAAATACAGACAGAGGGAGACAGTTCCAGAGCTGACCTGTTGCATAAATGAAAGACTGGGAGTAACGGTTAACTCTTGCATTAGAGAGTTGGACAGAAAAGGGATGAGAGTTTGCTGCCAGACGGGTGCTACGCGCCCGTCATAGAGGTGGAGGAATGCAAGCAGACAGTTCAGAGGAGCAGTGACAATTAAAGTAGCGATAGAAAAGAGATAAAGATGCAACAGTGCGGCGAAGAGACAGAGGTTGAAGGGAGTCAGTAAGAGGAGGAGAGTTAATGAGACGAAATGCCTTTGACTCCACCCTATTGAGAAGAGCTGTATGTGGGGAGCCTCCCCACACATAAGAGTTGTACTCCACACAGGGGCGGATAAAACCCCTGTATAGAGTCAACAATTGTGCAGGGGTAAAGAAAGAGCGGAGTCGGCTTAGCACACCCAATCTCTTGGAAGCAGATTTTACAAGAGACGTAATATGATCTTTCCAAGATAAGTCCCGAGTAAATGAAACCACAAGCATGTTCAAGGATGATGCAGGATTAAGCTGAATATTATTAAACATTAGTGGGCATACCTGTGGAAGATTTTGTCGGGTTGATTGGTGTAAGAACTGAGTCTTAGATGCATTAAAGACAACCATATTATTTTTACCCCAGTCAGAGGTACGAGCCAAGTCAGACATTAGGTGTGCCATAGCCTCATCCCTTGTTTGTTGAAGTAACTGTTGAGATGGGCGTTGCGGGAACCGAATGGAAAGGTGAAGGGTGGAGTCATCAGCGTATGAGTGGATAGGGTTAGATGTACAGCTTAGAAGATCATTGATGAATAAAAGGAAGAGAGTTGGTGATAGGACAGAGCCCTGAGGAACACCACTGTTGATAGATCTAGGAGAAGAACGATGGCCGTCTACAACAGCGGCTATAGAACGACCAGAAAGGAAGCTAGCGTTGAAGGCACAGATAGAAGGATAGAAACCGTAGGAGGGCAGTTTGGAAATTAAAGATTTATGCCAGACTCGATCGAAAGCCTTTGAGATCTCAAGTGCAATGGCAAAGCTTTCGCCAAAGTCCCGAAAGGAGGATGACCAGAAGTCTGAAAGGTAGGTGAGAAGATCGCCAGCGGAGAGTCCCTGACGGAACCCATACTGACGATCGGAAAGAAGGTTGTGATAGGAAAGATGCCTTAAAATTTTTCTATTAAGAATTGACTCGAAAACTTTTGAAATACAGGACGTTAAAGCAATTGGACGATAGTTGGAGGGTTGGGAGTGGTCACCCTTCTTTGGGACTGGCTGAATGAGAGCAAACTTCCAGCAAGAAGGAAAGGTACAAGTTGACAGACAAAGGCGAAAGAGTTTGCCTAGGCAGGGTGTAAGCACAGAAGCACAGTTCTTGAGAACAACAGGAGGAACCCCATCAGGCCCATATGCCTTGTTAGTACTGAGGCCAGTGATGGCAGAAAATACATCAACTGAAGAAATTTTAATGTCAACCATGAGGAAGTCAGAGGGGGGAAGTGATGGAGAAACAGCACCGGAATCGTCTAAGGTGGAATTGGAGGAGAAAGTCTGTGCGAAGAGATCTGCTTTATCAGTAGAAGAAATAGCTACAGAACCATCAGAGTAGAAAAGAGGAGGGAAGGATGATGAAGTAAAGTTGTTAGAAAGATTTTTGGCAAGGTGCCAGAAGGAGCGGGAAGAATTCAAGTTGGAGAGTTGAGAGCATTTAGTATGGATGAAATTATTTTTAGTAGAGCGAAGAACAGACTTAGCACGATTCCGGGCAGAAACGTAAAGATGATGTGATTCAGGGGTGGGTTGGCTCTGGTACCTTTTGTAGCCCTTCTCCTTGTTGCGGACAGCATTAGAACAAGCGTGATTAAACCAAGGCTGTCTTGCGTTAGTCAAAGGATATGAGAAAGGAATGTATGCTTCCATGCCCGAGAGAATATCCTCTGTAATGCGCAAGGCACACTCAGATGGCTCACGGCCATGGAAGCAATAATCATTCTAGGGAAAATCAAAGAAGTACTGCCTGAGGGCCTCCCAGTCCGTGGCTCCAAAATGCCACAGACGACGTTTCCCTGGAGGGTCCACAGGCCGTGCCAGAGTGATAGGACAGGTTAAGGTAATAAGGTTGTGATCGGAGGAGCCCAATGGAGAGAAAAGATTAACAGAGTAAGCAGAAGGATTAGTTGTGAGGAAGAGGTCAAGTATGTTGGAGCTCTCTCCAAGGCAGTCAGGGATACGGGTAGGGTGCTGTACAAGCTGCTCTAGGTCATTAAGGATAGAAAAGATGTAGGCTTGTTCACCAGGTGGATCCGTGAAAGGAGAGGAGAGCCAAAGGTGGTGGTGAACATTGAAATCTCCAAGAACGGAGATTTCAGAGAAAGGAGAAATGGACAGAATGTGTTCCATCGTAGAAGTAAGATAGTCAAAGAATTTTTGATAGTCAGTAGAATTAGGGAATAAGTAAACAGCACAGATATATTTAGTCAGAGAATGACAGGAAAGCCGAAGCCAGAGTGTGGAGAATTCAGAAGAATCAAGTTCAGGAACACGAGAGCAAAATATGTCGTTGCGTATGTATACACAACAGCCACCTTTGGCTTTGAAATGAGTATAGAGAAAGTAGGAGGATACAGAAAAGGGTTTGCTGTCAGTTGCCTCAGACAGCTGAGTCTCTGTTAGAAAAAGAAGGTGAGGTTTAGAGGAGGAGAGGCGATGCTCAACAGAGCGAAAGTTAGATGAAGGGCCGCGAATGTTGCAGAAATGAAGAAGAAGAGAGTCAGACAGTGGTTCCAGGCACCTCGAGTCGTCACCGGGAGAGGGGCAGATGGCGGGGGCATTTATGGTCCCCCCCCCTGGGGACTCCGAGGCTTGATGAATCAACGCCATTTTTGGTGAATTTTGAATAGGAAGTGTAGTGTGTACTGTGCATGTAGTTTGGTGAAGATAGTTAGAGAAATTTGTACTGGAGAGCATGCTGGCCTACTCTCTGTGTAACTGAGACACTGAAAAAGTTCAGCAAAGGGGGATGGTCAGGAACTAGTCCTGAGGGCTGATGAAACGGGAGCTCCAGCACTCCCTGTCATCAGCTTTCCATCCACCTCGGGAGTACTGCCCTGCTCGACTGGTGCTACAGTCTACTCCTCTGCCATTCCTTTCTCCCACTCCAAATTTTCCTATACATGCTTCTCTATTTTTTTGATTTGCCAACTTTTGCATTGAAGTCTCCATGAGTATAGTATATGTGGTCTTTTCTTCTTCCATAATCTGGGAGATGACATCATAGAATGTTTCTGTTTCTTCATCTGAGCTTTGAGAAGTCGATGCATATACTTGTATTACTTTCAGGGTGTATCTTTTGCCTAGTCTAAATAAAATCCATGCTGATTTGTCAGATACACTGCTGAATTTAGCAATGTTGTCAGCAAGATTTCTGTTAATTGGAAATCTTACATCACTGACTCCTTCGTTTTGCCTTCCTTTGCAATAAAACAGGTGGTTGCTGTCTTGGAGCTGAGCTGAATTAATTTTTCTTTTCTATGGGCCTCATTCAAACCTACAATAACCCAACTAATCTTTTCTAATTCAGTCATTAAGTTATCAAGTTTGTAATCTTCTGCGAGGTTTCTAACATTCTAACTGTAGATCATCATGGAATTCAGTTTGTTTATTGTCCCGGTCTCTGATTTGCCGAGACAGTGCCTACTCACTTTTCGTGGCACACTGCCCGTAAGCACAGGAGGCAGTGCGGTTGTACCTTTATAAAACATTCAACGTTGGGTCTGGTTAGTACTTGGATGGGTGACCGCCTGGGAACACCAGATTCTGTTGGCATCCCTACGTGTCAAGTGGGGTTGGTGGAGGATTAGTGCCCCTCCCTGTAAAACAATTAACTCTAAGCCCTTGGCCACCCCGTTTGGGATACATGGCGTCTGGCAATGAATGAATGAATGATGAATGATTCAACAGGAAAGCCCGTATAATAATTAACAGTAGAATTCATGTTTGGTTTAAGTAAATAATCTCACCTCCCTGCAACATATTTCCTGTTGAGATGTAATTTTTGAACACCTTGTTCAGTATGTAGCTGTATATATATCTATATATCTCTATCGATATATATATATATATATATATATATATATATATATATATATATATATATATATATTGTTACGGAACAGAGAAAGATAATGTACACTTTAAGTGAGAATACTAAGAGTCACTACTGTCCCGTAAAGTTCCAGGTTCAAAACAAAAGAGTTAGGTAAAATTACAAGTTAAAGTTTAATGCTCAAACTAACAACAAAACATTCAGGACTCATAAGGATAATGTAATGGCAAAAAACAGGTTAAATATATGGTTAACTGCAATAGCCTCTATTAACACGAAATTAGCAAGAGTAAATTTATCTAAGTCAGCCCTGATAAAATGAAAATACACTGGGTAATGCTCAGTTAATGCAAGATAAATTATTACAGATACAAACTATTATTAATGATGGCTGACAATAAGAACCCTACATGAATTACAAAAACCTCACTAGGCCTACAAATTAAAGTTATGCTATACAGTACAAGAACAAAATGCAACAACACTTATACTCAAATTACACAGCTGCTAGATGGTTGGAGACTTCCTGAGCACTCAATAATAACTGTACAGGGGAGGACAGAGATGTGAACAGAATGAGGAGCAGATCTAAGTGAAAATAATGCAGAGACTGAGCTCATTATATAGGGGCCAGCAGAGCTTAATACAACTTGTAAGAAGGACGCGCAAATGAAGCCATGGGGACAAAGAGTTGACAATCCCGCTCTGAACAACAGAAAGGACGACTTACTCTACTATAACGGTAGAAGGGGGGAACTGAGGCAGAACACGCTCGTGATCAAACATGCAGCATACTGTGCGTTAAAATTACACAAAGGATGATGAAATCATAGGCTATGTAACACCTCCCCACAAAGAAAAAGAAATTTACAAAGGAAATTTCTTATTACTCTAAAACAATCTGTCTAAAGTCTAGATAAGCAATCTGCAATAACATTTTCTTTCCCCTTGACATGTTGTATGTCTAATGAATACTCTTGAAGAAGTAGACTCCATCTTGTCAATCTCTGATTTTTATCTTTAAACTTACTAAGGAATTTCAGTGGGTTATGATCGGTATAAATGACTATGGGGTCAAAACCAGAACACAAATAAAATGAAAAATGCTGTAAACCCAAAATCAAGGCCAAAAGCTCTTTCTCAATAGTTGAGTAGTTCTTTTGAGGTGGAGTGAACTTCTTACTGTAATAAGATACAGGGTGTTCAATACCCTGATCATCCTTTTGCAGCAAAACAGCCCCAGCTCCTGTATCACTTGCATCAACAGCCATCTTAAAAGGCTTAGCAAAATTTGGAGTAGCGAGCACTGGCTGACTTAATAGAATAGCTTTAAGTTTGTTGAAAGAGGATTCACAGTTATCGGTCCAGACAAATTTAACTCCCTTTTTCAGTAGGTCTGTAAGTGGTGATACAAGAATAGAAAAGTTAAGAACAAATCTCATGTAATAACCTACCATTCCCAAAAATCTTTGTAGCTCTTTCCTAGTTTTAGGTCTGGGAAGATCACTTATAACCTGAACCTTAGCTCCTGGTGGTGCAACATGTCCATCACCAATTTCATACCCAGGGTACTGAACTTTAGCTTGACCAAACTCACTTTGATAAATTAGCTACAAGATTAGCCTGAACCAAACGCTCAAGAAATTTACTGACATGGCATAGGTGATCTTTCCAGTTGTCACTGAAGATTAATACATCATCAATATAAACAACACACCCTACCAAACCCTCTGTTACAACATTCATGAGCTTCTGAAATGTGGCTGGTGCATTCTTCATACCATACGGCATTACAGAACATGCAAAAGTCTTTCCTAGTGTAACAAAACATGAGATCTCCCTAGCACGTTCAGTCATTGGTATTTGCCAGTATCCCTTTAACAAATCAAACTTAATTATATACCTAGCCTTTCCATTCTTGTCTATGCAATCTTCCACACGAGGGAGAGGGTAAGTGTCTGTTTTGGTTATCTGATTAACACGTCTGTAGTCGATGCAAAGCCGCTGTGACCCACCTGGCTTAGGGACCTGAGTGACAGGAGAACTCCACTCACTCTGACAGGGCTCAATCATCTTGTGGTCCAACAGGTAGCCAAGCTCCTTCTGGATGAGAGGAACTTTCACTGGTTTCACACGGTAAGGAGGCAATTTAATTGGCTTTGCGTCTCCAACATCGACATCATGCATCAACACGGTGGTTCTTCCTAGAGTAGCACGGAACACTTGCGGGTACTCCTGCAGTAATGCCGAAAACTACTGCCTTTCCTTGGGAGCTAGATGAGAAAGCTTAGTCTGGAGATCATTCATGATATCAGGATTCTTCCCCAAACTATCACTCAGGCTCATACTGCATGGGAGAGTTTCACTTGCAGACTCGGGTGGAACAGCTACAGTGCAGACTGGATTATTTTCGTCCCGCCTGTGATATAACTTTAGCATGTTGATGTGACATAGTTGCTTGTTCTTTCTACGATCTGGTGTGGCGATGACATAGTTGACATCACTGAGTTTCTTCTCCACGAAATAAGGACCACTAAACTTGGCTTGAAGAGGTTGCCCATGCACTGGTAGCAGAATCAAAACCTGATCTCCTGGCTGAAAGTGGCGTAACCTGGACTTCTTATCATACCAAGTCTTCATCTTCTCCTGAGCAGCTCCTAAATTCTCTCTCGCCAGTTGTAAAGCAGTGGACAGCCGTTCTTTGAACTTCATCAAATACTCCAGCAGGTTGACGTCATCTTCCTCCGACAGCCAGCATTCCTTGAGTAACTTAAGGGGTCCTCTTACTTCATGGCCAAACAGTAGTTCAAAAGGTGAGAAGCCCAGTGATTCATTTGGAGATTCTCTTGCAGCAAATACAACGAATGGAAGACCTTTATCCCAGTCTTTCTGATGTTCCAAACAGTATTTCTTGAGCATCGATTTGAGTGTTTGATGATATCTCTCCAACGCTCCTTGGGTCTGGGGATGGTAAGCTGAAGACGTGATCTGGGTGATGCCCAACTCTTTCAGAGACTGCTTGAAAACATTTGACATGAAATTACTTCCCCGGTCTGACTGTACCTCCTTGGGCAGACCAAACTTGGTGAAGAACCCTAGCATTTCCTTAACCACGTTCTTTCCTGAGATATTTCTAAGTGGAATGGCTTCAGGATAACGAGTAGCCATATCAATCAGGGTCAACACATAAGAAAATCCTGAAGAAGTCTTAGGAAGAGGGCCCACAATATCCACCAACACACGGGTGAAAGGCGCCTCAAAAGGAGGAATGGGAACTAGAGGTGCAACCTTTTCGGTCTGATTACACTTCCCCACAACTTGACAGGTGTGACAAGACTTACAATAACAGGAAACATCCCTGAAGATACCTGGCCAGTAGAAGTGTTTCAAAATGCGTGCCACAGTCTTCCTCACTCCAAGGTGTCCTGCCAAACTGGAATCATGAGCCACTCTAATGATATCCTGCCTACAAACACGAGGGATGACAACTTGATGTACAACCTCCCATTCACAATCGGCTGATGCTGTTGGGGGTCTCCACTTCCTCATAAGTACTCCTGACTTTATATAATAACAAGTAGAAGCACCAGCTGACTCTTCCTCACTTCAAGCAGAGTTAGCTAGACCTTTCAACTCA